>NC_087493.1:11299166-11605000 GCF_036417665.1 Passer domesticus
AAGCTAAAGGCTGAGAAGAGCTGCTCTGAGCTTGGCTTGGTTCTGTTCATCAGTCAGATGTGTGGGAGGGAATGGCACCTGTGGAGGAGCTTTGCCTGGCTCTGGAGCAGGGGAGATGTAAGCAAAGGGCACAGTCATTGCCTCGGTGCCAGCCCTGCCTCTGGGTTACTGAGCGTTAGCTGAGAGCAGGGAGGGCACAGAGTTTTGTCATTTAATTAAAGCAGTGCCTTTGCTGAGCCCCTGCTTTTGGAGCTCAGTGGAGTTGGTCATTTCAGTCCTAAGGCCTCTCATTTGCAGGGGCTTAGCAGTGATCCCTCGAGAAGGCAGAAGTGTTCTTTTGTTCCTGTAATGAGGTTTTCTGTCTCTTTTCAATTTCCTTTATTGCAGCCTGTTGTGCTGTTCTCCCTCTCTGTGTTCGCAGAGTCTGCCTCGAAAGTTTTTATTTCTGTTGGTACTCCTGAAAACATTTTCTGTGTCCATGCACAGCTGGCCATGTCTCCTGGCTTGGCTGGTGGTTTCTTCACCAGTGAACGTGTGGACACACCTTAGAGCACAGTGCTGCTGGGGCCACAGCCAGGTGCAGATGCCACTTGGGAATTCTCACTGTGTGGTTGAGTGAACACAGAATCCATGCAGAGACTGTCCTCTGGAGGGGGAGTGCTCTCTGAATTCATCTCTGAGTTGATGCTCTGTGGTGCTTTGGACCTTGTGTGAAGGCAGGCTGCCCTGTTGAGCCGTTCTGGGTCAGACAGCTCCTGCCAAGGCTCTTCTCACAGGCTGGTGTTCCAGGGGTGCAGCAGAGCCCGGGTGTGTCACAGACCACCTGAGCATCCCCTGGGCCAGCTGGGCTCTTCTCCAGCTCCCCACTGCTGGGGGATGGAGCCACTGGCTGTGCCCTCGTGGTCTTCAAAACCAAAACATTTTGGTTTTGGCCCAAACCAGGAGGAGAGGGCTGTTCTGATGTTGTTCCTTGGGACTCCAGGATGCCAGGTTCTCCCAGCTCCAGCTCCTCCACGTTGCCCTGTGGCTCCCCGTGGGGCACGTGGCTGTCCCCGTGTCCGGCTGTTCCCAAGAGCCTGGGCTGGCTCCTGGGAGCTGGAAATGTGCATTTCCCCAGCCTGATTTCCTTTGTGATATTTCCTGCAGTGCCTCTTCAGTGCTGAATGCAGATGTGTCCCACGGGATAAGTGCAGCGAGTTAGTGCACAGCAGGAGTACACCTGGCCAGCCTGGATTACTTCTTATCCCAATCATCTCCCTCATCTTTTTCTGAAGAGGAAGAATTTTCATTATGTAGATATGAAAACGCCACTGAAAGGGCATTGTTTAATAAATGTGATGTTGAATAATGAGCTCTAAATACTGAATTCAGCTTTCGAGGAGGAGAACAGCCCTAGACAAAGTCGTATATTAACTCCATATTTATAATTTTGCAGAATGCAGATGATAAGATTGCGTATGTGGCTTATGAGATAAAATACCGAATCATATATTTTGCATTTAAGAAAACTGGAATTTTTTTTGGACAAAAGAACAAAAATCTCTCTTCCAACTTTCACTTCTTGCACTTTTTAGATGAGGAAATTTTTCATTCTGCTCCAAGATTCATTGTGGCACAATCTGCTGCATACATTGTGCTCTCTGTGCATATGCAATGTCCTTTGATCAGGCTGGTCAGACAGGAAAGGCTCACAGCTCACAGCTTCCCTCCTACATTCAGAATTATTATTATGCCAGAAAATCATAGTCTTAATTAAATATCTTCCATTAACTCAGTTCTTCAGATGTACAGCCTTTTAGAGCATCTTTGATAGAAAACATTGATTGTGACACTTCAATGGGCATTTATCTGCTCTCATCTAGAAGTTTCCTAAGGACATTCTTCTGTCCTCTGTATCAAGTCTCAGAGAAATATTCCCAATGTCTCACAGAAATGCTACTTGAGAAGGTTTTACCTTTTTTTTTCCCCCTTTTCTTTTCTAACCTGCTGGCTAACGATCTGATGCTTATCTGAAATATGGCAGAGATTGTGATCGCATCAAATATTTAAGGACGCACTTTGTCGGTTTGATTGCAGAGTGGAAATTGAGTTTTCCTGGATGCTCTAAGCCTCTGTCTTTCCCTCTCAATCCTCCCTGACACAAAGCCTGCTGTCAGCTGAGCATTTGCAGTATAAAAGCCTCTTCACCCTCTAAATGGGAGGAAAGGGAAATAATGGCTCATCCTGCCCTTGGGTCACAGCAACCCCAGGCTGGGCAGAGGGGCTGCAAAACTGGGAGAGGCCCTGGGGGTGCTGGAGACAGAGGCTGGACATGAATCCAGGTGTGCTCAGGTGGGAAAGGGGCCAGTGGCACCTGGGCTGTGGCAGCAGGGCCAGGACAGTGCCTGTCCCCTGTGCTGGCACTGCCGGGGCACCTCCAGTGCTGGGGACAGCTCTGGGACACTCAGGACAGGAAGGACATTGAGGGGTTGGAATGTGTCCAGGGTAGGGAACAGAGCTGGGGAAGGGGCTGGAGCAGCTGAGGGAGCTGGGAAAGGGGCTCAGTCTGGAGAAAAGGAGGCTCAGGGGGGACCCTGTGGCTCTGCACAGTTCCTGACAGGAGGGGACAGCCAGGGGGAAGCTCTGCTCCCAGGGAACAGGGACAGGAGGAGAGGGAACGGCCATGTGGATGTGGCATTTGAGGACCTGGTGATCTTAGAGGTCTGTTTTAACCAAAACAATTCTCTGATTCAGTGCTGAATAACCTGCTGGAGCTCCTCACTGTGTGACAGAGCCCTGTCCCTGTCTGCTTTCTCTGGCTGTGGTGGTTCACATGAGGAGCTGTGGAGACTGCAGACCCAGTGCTCAGCTCAGCTCTGACTGCCAGTGACCTCTGGAACCCTGGGGTAAAACCAGAGCTTTCCCTGGGTTGGGGAACGTGAGATGGCCTTTTTTGGAGGCTCTCGTGGCCTGTGTTTGGTTTCCACGATGTGAGCACAGAGCATCAGTGGAGCCCAGTACCCAACAGGATCTTGGGGCCACCCTCTGCCCTTCACTCACCTGAAAACACAACTGTGAGAAGAGACTGAGGAGAGGGAAAGGGGAAGAGTTCTGTCTGGGGACCTCAAGATTGAGAAGCTAGGAGGGTCTGATCTCCAAGAGTGTCCTCTGTAAGGGAAAAAGCAGTTGGCTCCCTGTGTCAGTAAAGAGAAGCAATACACAGGAAATACAGCAGGCAGTGGGACCTTGAGAGATTTCCAGCAGGGGACACCTGGAACAGGTGACTTCTTGCAGACAATGGGACATCTTTTCTCTTTTAATTCTGCTGTGTGTTGGCCCATCTGGGATTTATAACAAGCAAATCCAGGGAAGTTTTGTGAAATCCACAAGTACCACCTTTCAGCTGCCCTCAGGGACCCATGCCCAGCTTCTGGTTCTGGCTGTGTGTCCCTGATTGCTGAGAGGCATCCAAAAGTGAAGAGGAAAGATGGAAAGCAAGGCTTGGGAGAACAGCCTGACTTTGCAAGGCCCGTTCTCAAACCCACTTGAACAACCTTTTTAGAAAATGTGGAGAAAATGTCAACATGAGCCCATCTGGGAAACATCTCAGGCAAAATGAGGAAAACATGGTGGGTGGCTGTAAGCAATGAGAATACAAAGATTGTGACTAAGTCTCATTTCTGTTACTGCCCTTTCCCATCAAGTGGAGCTCGCTCTAAGTATGCACTGGTAGGAAGGAGATGAGTGCTGAATCCATTGTCCTCCAATTTATTATTTTTCACTGGAAGTTTTCCGAGGAAAGGTGCTGAGATCTCATCCATCGCTCATCAGACTGCTTGTGGTGTCCACCCTGCATGTTGTGATGCCCTGGGACCCTGCAGACAGACAGGGTGGGTTTGTACAGTGATGTGGTGAGGGTCTGCACACCTTCTGTCCCCATTAAAATGTGGAAGCAGCAAGGAGGAGTTCAAAGGGACACAGGGGCATGCAGTGCCTTGAGCTTGTCAGTCAGCTTTTATGAAAGAAATAAGGAGGGTTAAAATAACATTTTTGTGTTGAAAGTTGATTGAAGCTTGGCAAACCCCATCAAATCTTTATTTTCACCTTGGTAGAGATTTTTGTTATGAGTTAAATTATTCAGGTAGGGCGGCTAAACAGAAAATAACACCTTCAGTGTATGAATAATACAACCCAAAACCGAGGATGGGAGAGATTGTAAATAATCCATCATCTGCTACATTAATTCCTCTAGTTAACAGTAGTATTTAAATGGAGCAATTCATCTGCCTGTACGTCTTTTTCCTGAGTGATCCAATCTATCAATTGAAGCCAGGTGCAGCTCTGGCTTTGCCATTTTTCCAGGAGCTGTCATTTTCCAGCTGTGGGGATGCTGGTTTTCCTAAAGACTCCTGGGCCAGCTGCAGAAAATGAAAGAAAGGAATTATGAATGTTAACTGAAACGTGCCCATGGACAGTGTAAGACCTTTACAAAGTGCTTGGGGGATCACAGAATTGTAGAGTTGTTAAGGTTGGAAAAGATCTTCAAGATCCTGGAGTCCAACCTTCTTCTGAATCCCACCATGGTCACCAAACCCCACCACAAAATTCACCTACGAGCCACTCCAAACCCCTCAAGCCCACCAAGGACCTCTGTGGATCTCTGCTTAAAAACTGTGTAATTCAATTCATAAGTTCCACAGCTCCTTAATTCTGCAAGTGCTATAGTGACTAATCATCAGGATTTAATCATCTCACCAATTATTAAAACTGGAAGAATATTAAATATAATTTCTTTCCAGTGTTGTCAGGTTGTGTGATTTTTATAGAGACATGTTTGATGTTCACTGTGTTCCCTACAGAATGTAATCTTTTTAAGCAGAGGCACAGGTTTTTTAAAAGACAAACAAGATATGTTAGTTAAAACTGAAAGCAAAAACCAGATATAACCTGAAGCCTCAAATGGTAGTGATAGCTTTTATGAAAACCCTCAAATTCCTTTATTTTGATTTCCTTCTGTATTTTAAAATGCAGTCCCATGGCTGCTGGGGAGGTGGTTACAGACTGGGTGTTAGGAGTGTTCTGGCAGCTCTGCCTTTACTGGTGCTCCAGCTCCACAGAAACGCTGCTTCTCACTGAGACCAGGAGCTGCCAGAGAAACCTGGAGTGATAAAGCAACTTATATGTGACTCACTGAACGAAAAACCACTTTCTCTCAGAAGATGGTGGATCCTCTCCCTCACACAGTGCGAAGAGCCCTGTTTTGCTGGAAAAGTCTCATTTTGAGATATAAACTCAAGCCCCTCCTGTTTCCAGCCACCGGAGGTGATCACAGGGCTGCAAAGACAAGAGCTTCAGTCCTCCAGCCCTTTGGATCATTTTCTATTTTGACCAATATTTTTTGTCTCCCTCAATTTCCATGACAACTCTAAGTGACAGAAGTGCTTTTCATTGTGTGGACAGAAATAGATAACCCTGCACAGGTTGATGTGCAGTTCCCATCTGCTGCCCCAAAGAACCACTCCTGCCTGGGAACAGGGATCCTTTGGTGATGGGCTGAGTTTCCTGGAAAGATTCACAACAGGGGTATTGAAAAGCAATTAATATTCACAGAAAGATTACTGATCGACAGACCTTTCACTCCAGTGGCTTTTAAATGGAAGCATCCCCCATCAATACTATCACTCCTAATAAATGCTGTTAATATTGTTGACTAATGACAATTTTATTGTTTATTTATATAATACAGAGGTTTTGTTTGCAATTAGAGCTTTCATGATTCTACAATGTGTTGTTCAGGGAGAGAGGGAGACCATCATTCCTGATTACATGTCTGTCATTTAGTCAGGAAAAAGCAATTTTTCAGAGTCTCCCTTGTTAACATCAGCCAAGAGACTTCTCAAAGCAGCAGCAGCCAAAGTTCTGAAGTGATATTTTAAGTAAATCACGTCAAAAGTCAACAGTGAGAAGATGTTTTATATAAGCACTTGCACTGAGAATTCCCTGAATTCAACATTTGCCATTGTGTTCCACTCAGCCATGAGAGGTGCACTGAATACATTTACTGCTGCAAGGCCCAGGGCTTGGCAGGTCAGAACTTGTGGCATCATTCCTGGGAACTTCAGTTTCTCATGTTCAGTGCTCTGGTTTCTGGTTTTTCACAGAAATCAGGGTAGGGCGCTGAATTTGGAGCAAGTCCTTCTGTCGCTGACATTTCTCCTTGTTAGTGCAAATCCACACATGGAAACAACAGCTGCTGGATCACTCCTGTGCTCACAGTCTCCATGGAATTCTCTGGATCCCTGGGAGTTTGGCATGGGGATGATGCCTGGAGAGGCTCCTGGAACAGAGGCTGGAGAGAGTTACAGGAACAAAGCAGAGATTTATTAAAAGGCCTCAAAGGATCCACCTTGGGCAGTGCAAGAGCCCAGCCAGGGCTGCACCCAAGATGGACCCAGGATGGACTCAGAGGCACGAGTTCTCACACTTTGATCAGTTCTGGTCCATTCCCACCTTGGGTTCACTGTCCAGTTGCAGCTGCAGGTGATGCAGTCCCACCCTCCCAGGTTGCTCTCCTCCATCCCCTGCTGTTTGCACTTTTTGGGTGTCTTGGTTGTGGGGATGGAAAAGGATTGTTTTGCATGACTGAGCTGTGAGGAGAACTTGCTGTTTTATATGGAATTCAGAGTTCTGTGCCAATGCAATGCAGAGTCTGGAAAGCATGAAAGCTTCAAACAGGTGTGGAGAATTCTTCCCTTTTTGGGTAATGAACAGAGCGGGCTGGTTGATGCCAAAATCTTTCATCCTTCCCTGGGCTGAACCTTCCAAGGAGAATGGACAAAATCTGCTCCTGATGGGTTTCTGGCTGTGGCTCCCAGGCTCCAGCTCCCTGGTGGAGCAAAACACGAGGAGTCAGCAGAGTTATAAAAATGGTCCAGAGGCACACAGGATTGTTCTCCCTGACCTCCCTTGAACTTTTCCAGGCTCTCTCATCCATGGAGGAATTCAGAAACCTGGACCGGGACATTGAAGGGTCTGCGAAACGGTGGAAGAAGTTTGTTGAGTCTGAGTGTCCTGAGAAGGAGAGGTTCCCCCAGGACTGGAAGAACAAGTCAGCCCTGCAGCGCCTGTGCATCCTGCGCGCCCTGCGGCCCGACCGTGTGCCCTGCGCCGTCAGGTGGGCCTGGGGCAGCTCTGGGCTGGGCTGGGTGGGCAGCAGGAGCACTTCAGGGGTGTGCTGGCATTTGGGAATGTCAGAACATTTTTAGGGTGTGAGTTCTGCAGCGTGGTTTCCTATCAGAGGTCTTGGATGAACCCAGTGAGGGTGGGAGGCACCAGCACAGGGTGCCCAGAGCAGCTGGGTGCCCCTGGATCCCTGGCAGTGCCCAAGGCTGTGTCTGGTGCCCCATGTGTGGAGGCATGAATCTTGACTCCATGTTTCAGAAGGCTGTTTTATTATATTATGATATATTTTATCATAATATAATAATTTATTAAAATACTACATTAAAACTATACTAAAAGAATAGAGAGAAAAGGATTCATCAGATGGCTGGAAAGAACAGGAGTGGAATGCATAACAAAATCCTGTGACTGCTCACAGCCTCCACACAGGTGGCTGTGGTTGGTCATCAAGTGAAAACAATCCACATGGACTAATCTAAGATGCACCTGTTGGTAAACAATGTCCAGAGCACATTCCACAGCCATCAGATAGTTATTGTTTACATTTCTTTCCTGAGGCTTCTCAGCTAGGAGAAAAATCCTAGCAACGGATTTTTCATAAAATATCATGGTGACACAAGGCCAGGCTGGACACTGGGACTGGGAGCAGCCTGGGACAGTGGGAGGTGTCCCTACCCATGGGATGATCTTTAAGATCCCTTCCAACCCAAGCCATTTTGTGATTCATTGATCTCTGAACCCTGCAAAACAACCAAGAAGTGGGATTTAAGTGGAATTTCTTGCTTAGTGGGATCCAGCCTCCTTGTCATTACCAGGGATGGAGCAGAGTAACCAGGGTGAGGGGCAAGCCTGCCAAGTCAGAAAAGAGCATCACCACAGAGGTGTTACACATCTGCTGCAGTCTGAGCTCAGGAATATCTATTTTAGCTACTAGATCAGTTTGGGCTTCTTCTCAGACACCAGAATAGGAGTAGAAGTAAAAAAAAGTCTTATAGAGGTTTTCTCTCTTTTTTTTTTTTTTTTTTTCCTGTAAAATGAAAAATTTATGTGCTGCTGATTCTGAAAGTTGTAGTGGTAAATTATGCAGTGAAGGTAACTGGGCAAGGCTAAACCTCCTGAAATTATGCAGAAGCAACCTCCTTGTTCCAGGACAAGATAAAGGTCTTTCACTCCACGAGGACTTGGTTTTCCCTTCTCTGGCCAATGTTTTGGCATTGCTGGGATGTCTCTCATGCTCCTGTTTCTCCAGTAGTTTATATTCCTGCACCACCTGATGTGCACACAGCAGGGTGTTTTACTCAGTATATGAACTACATCTGTTTGTGCTTCAGGGTTCACAGAAAAACACAGACAAGACTGAGTGAATCTCCCTGTGGTCACTGGTATTATTTTTTTATTACAATAAATACTACAGTTTATCATAATACTGATGTTAATCCACCTCTTTTCATTTCTTACTCTTATGGCTGGATTCTCCATGTGTCTCTCAGCTGAAAATATTGGTTTTCCTGTTGTTGTTTAGCTTGAGTAAAATAAGCTCTTGGAATTTTAGGTGCATTTATGCAACTATAATTCATTTCTTTCTTACTGACTTGGCTCAGAAATAACAGGAGCATCAAATTTCAGCCCCTTTCCTGTCTCTTTTATGAAAAGGGAATCCAAGTTCAAAAGCTTGGCTGGATATTTTTAGGGTATTAAGGGTATCAAGTGGGTACATCAAGCTTTTCTTTTGCACAGAAGTGTTTAAATGTGGCTTTGTATTGTTTTGTTTTGTTTTGTTTCTTATCTTGAAGTGCAAACAGTAACAGTTCAGTGAGCCTTCCCCAGGACTCTGGGGACTCTTCTTGAAATACAACTCAGTTATCAATATCTCAGTGTGCCAGCATGGAACACCTCACTGGTGACCATGGACATCATGACCAGTCCAGACCAGTGCACCTCTCTGGGGGCCCTGATCAGTCCATGGCTGCATTTTAGGAGTAATATAATATATGATATATCAAATATATACATCATAAATATAGAAATATATAATATTTTTAAGAGTAATAGCCCAGCCACAGGTGGCATGGGGGATTTTAGGTGCCCTGGAATATCCCAACCTCATTTCCAGCTGCTGTTCAGAAATCTCTAAGCCCCTTTGTGTCCCACCTCATGTGTCCCTGCTCCATGATGATGGTGTAGGATTTCTTTGGGATTTAAGATGATCCAAGCCTGTACAGGCCCTGGGAAGCTGGGGGCTCCAGCCACCCTTCCTATCAGATCCCTGGGGATGTTTGCCCAGTCTGGTTCATTCCCTAGGGCTAAGGAGCATCAGGAGAAGCCCCTGACTCTCTCCTTAGAGCTTCAGGGCCAGCAGTGCACCAACAAATGTGATTTCCTGAGAAAGGATTATCCCCTGTAAATCTCTTTTCTCCTTCAATCTTATTGAAGAACATCAGCAAAAGGCTTCTTGTAGCACCTTGTGTTTCTGAGTCCCCAAGGCACTGTTTCAGAGCTGAGATGTGACATAAAACAAGAGTTTTGTGACCTTAAATCTGATGAACTTGGTTGAATTTGGCGACCTGGGCCTTTCCAGCAGCAAGTTACCAAATCTTGACCCTGAACAGAAAAATCTGCTTGAAGGAGAGATACTAAAAATGTGGAAGCTTTTTTTTTTTTTTTAATTGCAATCCTTTAGGCATTTCTATTCCAGCTGCCTTTCACCAGTCCTTGAAGGAGGTTCTCAGCTCTCTTAGAAAGAATTTGGCTGCCTTCAAAAGGCCTGAGTAATCCATCTGAGCTGCAGCAGCGTTCCTGGGGTTTGAATATAACATTGCTACCTTTGAATCAGTGTTCAGTGTCTCTCTTTCTGTAAAGCACTGATGTCAGGAGCTCACCCTGGGGGAATCCAGCCAGAACATTCTCCACGCACCGCGCTCTGTTCCAGCAGCTGCTGGGGAGCTGAGGAAGCTGTGAGCTTTCCCTGTTCACTCCTTTGTATTTTTCCTTGTCACTCTCACGCTAAGGCTCCACGCTCCAGACATTCTTCGAGCTCTTCCCTTTCAGCTTTGCAGATCAAAGCAATTGTGTAAATCATCTGGACTTTGTGTGGATCGCTGCTTCCTCTGCACGGCTGCTTGGGCTGCACAACACGTGGCTGGTTCTTGTGTCTTGTGCCTTAACTCATTTCTTTCCTCCTGAGATTCCTGAGTCAGAGTCGAGCCAGTGCTTGTGCTGTGCTTCTGAATGCAGCTCCCACTGCTCTCCCTTCCTGCTTCCCTGTGTTTGTCAGGAGCTGCTGTCTCCTGTGGCATCCCAGCCCTGTACAGAGTGCCAGGCATTGCTGCTGAGGGACAGCCCTGCAAGCCCAGCCTACAGATCCTCTCCACAACTATTTCCTGCTCATTTTCCTAATTGCAGTTTCTAAATCATCTGAAGGGTCAAAAGTATGAGGAGAGGCTGATGGAGCTGGGAAGGGGCTCAGCCTGGAGAAAAGGAGGCTCAGGAGGAACTTCTGGCTCTGCACAACTCCTGACAGGAGGGGACAGCCAGGGGAGTCGGGCTGTGCTCAAGGGAACAGGGACAGGACCAGAGAAAACAGCCCCAAACTGCACCAGGAGAGGTTTAGATTGAATATTAGGGGAAACTTTTCCAGTTGAAGGGTTAACAAACCCTGGCACCACCCCTGGAAGTGCTCAAAATATCTGCGGATGGGACACTTGAGGCCACAGTTAATGGTGAACACAGTGGTGCTTGACAATGGTCACACTAGATAACCTTGGGACTCTTCTCAGACATTAACAATTCTGGGATTCCATCATAATTAATAGACTATTTGCAGGGGAATCTGCATTTTCTGAACAAAGTGGCAATTGATTTTTTTTTCTCTCTGGCAGAGATTTTGTAGAAGAAAAGCTGGGCAGCAAATACGTGGTGGGGAGATCCCTGGATTTTGCCACGACCTTTGAGGAATCAGGGCCTGCCACCCCGATGTTTTTTATCCTGTCCCCAGGAGTGGACCCACTGAAGGATGTGGAGAAGCATGGTAAATCAATCCTGTCTCCAGGCACACCACAGCATTGCTATTTATCTGCTGCATTATTATCTTAGCACGACATGCCTGTTTTGTTTGGGCTTTTTTTTCCTCATCTCTTTGTAGATAATGAAGTAATTTGTTAAAAATAGATAATTGTGTGAGGATGCGATGGGATTTTGCTTTGGTTTTATTGTTTTCCTTAAAGTTTTCTGGATTTTCATCTGAAGTTTAAATTAAACTTGTCTCTTTCCTGCACTGCCTGGTTCACATTGTTCACAGTGCAGGGATCTCCAAGCTGGGTTTGTGCACAACCTGTAATTTACGTCAGAGATATCTCAGATGCTCGTTGCCAAGAAAGGTTGAGCCAGAGGACCCTTGAGGTCCCTTCCAACCTGCTATTCTTTGATTTTATGATCACTAAAAATAAGCAGCAGCTCCCTGTAACAGATTGCTGCTTTATGGCAAAGTTTCCAGGTTTCCTGCCATCCCTCCTGAGCTGATCTCCGTGTGGATGATCAGCTGTGGAGCTGTCAGCTGGCTCCGAAGGCAAGGAGATGCCTTCTGTGAGATGCCTCCCTTGAGAGGGCACTGATGTCCCTGTGCCCCAGTGGCTGCAGCCACTCTGCTCTCCAGAGCTGCCCTTGTGTTTTACTCTGGGTCTTGGCTCCACTCTGGAAAAATTCTCATTTTCAGCCAGAACGTCCCTCTGGAGCAGAGGAGTCTGATGCCCTTGGGGCTGCACAGGACAAAACATCATCCAGGCTGGCACAATGACTCGTGCATTCTTTTTCCTCTCCACAATGCACCCAAAATAATGTTTGAGTGAGCCTTTACCAACGTTGCCAGGAGCAGCTGTCAGAGCTGTTGAACTTTGCTCGTTCTGGGGAATTCTTGGGCTTAGCTTTGCATTTCAGGCTCTTTCTGCTCCCAAACCAGGTGTTATTACTGGAAATTAAAGGAACACCCCCAAAAGAAGCTCCTGTGGTGTCCCTGGCTTCCCTTTGGAGCCACCTTGGTGATCCTGTCTCTCTCTCCTTGCAATTTCCTTGTATGGGAAATGAAGCACTAAAATCAAACCATGAGTGGTTTAATTGGAATTGTAAAGATGAGCATAGCTGAGCACCTGGGGTTAGCCAGCCAGAAAAGTTACAGCAAGAAAAGGCAAAAAAGAGAAGTAATGAAATAAAATCACTGCCACAGAGCAGCTGCACTGGCCTTCCAGCTGCCTCACTGGGGTTTTGCTTGTTATTAATATTTCTCTGTCCTTCATTAGAAGTTATTAAAATGCAGGATAATTCCTGTGAATGGAAGTCAGCTTCTCACAGATGCTGTCCACCCATGGGGCCTTTCCTTGGCGTCACAGGGAGCAAACACTGCTGGGCTGGAAGGGCTTTGTGCCCTCCCTGGGTGCCCATCCCCTCCCTCCTGCAGCCAGCAAGGAGGGAGCAGGGCTGGCACTGCCAGGGCAGGCTCGCTGATACCCCTCTGCAGTGGAAATCACAAATGATATTAATTTAATACTCATCCCCTGGCTTGGGATGGTGCTCTGGCTCTGTGATTTGCCCCATCCCCTCTCCAGGCAGAGGATCTTGAAGGCAGAGGAGAAGATCAGCAGCTTTCAAAGCTGGCAGCAGCCAGAGATGGTGTGAAAGAGAGCTGGGAAGCAGGACTGGGAACTCTGGAATGTGTGGGGAGCTGTATCCCAGGGGAGGCTGTGCTGAGGCTCAGCAGAGAGCTGGAGTTTGGAGTTTGTTCTCCTCGTGGCCATCTGTTCCCAGTCTTGTAGCACGAGATGGTTCCTAAGCCTTGCAAGACAAATCTTTTCCTTGTTTCTCTCTAAAACCTGCCTGCTTTTGGCAGGAATTGGGAATTCAGGGCGCACCATCTGCAGGAAGGCAAACCTGCATGCAGAGATAAGTGTGGGCAATCCCCAGGGATCAGCTGTGGGGATGAGTCCTGACTCCCTGGCTGAGCCAAACCCATCCTGGGGATGGTTGTGGGGCTGTTCCCTCCTGCAGCACAAAGTGGGTTTTTCTCCTGAGGTGCACACAGCAGGGAGAGCTGGCTGTGCTGTGAGAGGAGCAGCAGTGTGCTCTGTCTGTGGGGGACAGACTCAAAACCTGGCCAGGAGATTTGCAGCCATGAGCACGAAGAAATGATCTGAGCCACTGAGATGCTGCAGAGGGACCAGGGGAGGCTGAAGGTTCATCAGAGAGAGTGAAGGGGCAGCAGGAGCTGCCATCCCCCCTCCAGAGCAGGGCTGTGGGGTTTGGGGTTTGCCTTCAAGATGCTCTGCCTTGAGAGAGGATGGGGGCAAATCACAGAGCCAGGGCACCACCCCAAGCCAGGGGATGAAATAAATGAATATCAGTTGTGATTTCCTCTTCCCAGCACTGCAGAGTGAGCCTGCCCTGGAGGGACACTGGGATCTGTCTGGGTGGCTCCCAAACCACCCCTTCCCATGGATTTGCTGAGAAACCTGGAGGGTTTCTCTCTGCTCTCCAGCCCCAGACACCGGGGAGGCCTTACTTGAAGAAGCTCCCAGGGATTTATTTCATTCCAGCTGCCCTCTCCAAGCCCAGCTGCTGCACCAGCCTGCATTGCAGGGGCTTCTCCCCACCCAGTGTGGGTGTTCAAAGCCTGGTTAATCAGCAGGAAAAAGATTTTAATTTCTTATCACTGTAAAATGTGTTTTTACACCAGGTTGCAGGGGAATAATGTTCTTTAAACAAGAAGCACTTCGTAATAAGGTACCTTTGTGGGGATGCTGCACTGTAATTAAAAGAGTTTGGGGGAAGCTGCTGCTGTGTGAGCACTTGGGCAAGGAGTGGGTGAGAGCCAAGAGAAGTGATACCAGGAGTGTGGCAGCTCACGTGTGAGGGTTTGGTACCTGAACTCACTCCTTGTTCCCTCCCAGGGAAGAAGCTGGGCTACACCTTCAACCACAGGAACCTCCACAACGTTTCCCTTGGACAAGGCCAGGAGCTGGTGGCTGAGCAAGCTCTGGATGTGGCTGCAAAGGAGGGTCACTGGGTCATCCTTCAGGTACGGGGCTGGGGGCCAGTCCTGCCCTCCTCCCAGCCTGGTGTCCCCTCCGTGAGAGGACATGGACACGGTGTCACTGTGTGTCCCAAGCAGCCACCTCTCCCTGGGATCAGGCTCTGGCAGGTTGATTTCTCCTCCTGGAGCTGTTGGTGGGGTGTGCATGTGCAGGAATGTGTTCCACACTTCTCTGTGCCTTTGTTTGCTCCGTGGCTGAAGGAAGATCTCTGTTCTGAGAGGTCCTGGACTCGTCCTCTGCCCCTCAGAGAGCACAGAGGGAGCTCTGCCATGGGGCTGGCTCCCTGTGTGGTTTTTGAATAGAGAGAGACATCATTCTGTCTGCCAGAATTTTTCCTGGGGAAGGCACAGAGGGAGAAGAGAAAAACAATTCTGATCTGTACTTGCTGCTCCTGTTTGTCACACGTGGAATGTGTTATGGAGATTGTTTACAGAGAGGGATTTGTTGACTGGACACCAGTGAGGGTTGCTTGGGTTGATTGGCCAATTGGGTCAAAGCTGTGTGATGACTTTTGGGGACAGTCACAGGTTTTTCTTTAGTATCTCTTTAGTATAGTTATAATATGGTATTAGTTATAATATAGTACAGCTTAATAAAGCCATATCCTTTATTCAGCATCCCAAATCATGGGGTCAGAGCTCATTACTCCCTACCTTGGGGATGCCCTGCATCAATACCCCTGAGCATCCCACACCAGGGAAAGGCTGCCAGCTCTCATCACAGCCCCACAGAATGCCTCAGAGCCTCTGGGGTGTGGAGGGAGCTCTGCCTCTGTCAAGTGCTCTCTGGAGCACTCGTTTAGGGAGGGTTTGGGTTTGCTGATGTGCACTCGGTGATGTCAGCTCTCATTACAGGTTTTGGGAACCCCTCTGATTTCCTTGATGTGGATTATATAAACTTTCATTATCACTGAATTGTTTGCATAAAATTAGATTAAGACAAAGCTCTGAGCCGTGATTTAAGCCTGCAGGCCTGGTTATGAATTGAAATTAAATATCTCTGATATTTTGATCTTAATTTTTGCCTTTTTTTTTTTTTTTGCAAGCTCCCTCTGAGGTAAACAACACTGAGCTTCTCTAGAGCTTTTAATATACACAGGGCTGCAATCCTGGCATCTGCCTTTGAGGTGGTGCAGATGGAAATATGCAGCTTTTGGAGCCATTCAGTAATGCAGAGTGAAAAGTTATTTTCTACAACGCTGGTGTGCTGCTGTAAAGGATCTGTCAGCAGTGCCAGGCTCCATGTGCACTAACAGACAAGCACTGGGGGCCTGAAGGGTTTTTATTACATCCATTCCCAGCTTCTCTGGTGGTCAGAGCAATCAGTAAGAGGTTAGGCAGACACTGAAGGCTAAATCAGAAGAAATTCTTCCCTGTGAGGGTGGGCAGGCCCTGGCACAGGGTGCCCAGAGCAGCTGGGGCTGCCCCTGGATCCCTGGCAGTGCCCAAGGCCAGGCTGGAGCAGCCTGGGACAGTGGAAAGTGTCCCTGCCATGGAGGGGTGGGATGGGATGATTGGGTTCTGCCATCAGTCAGGGGTGGATCAGAGCAATATTTGCCATTTGGTTTATCTAGCAAGATCTTTCCTGAGAGGTTTGGTGACAAATGCCTCACAAACAGCTCCAGGAGTGTTTGTACAAGATCTGGAATGACACAGATGACTCAATTTACGAAAGTGTCACAGGATTTGTGGATCATTGCATTAATAATAAAAGAGAGGCCAGAGCAGATCTCAGGGTAATTTTACCCAGATTAATTAAACTCATTATTTGAAGGCTGTATCCCACCCACAGCACAGTTATACCCAAGCTTCCCATTTGTTTTTGAGCAGACAAAAAGCAACTGTTAGCTTTGCTTCTGTATTTTGCCATCCCCTGTCCAGCAGCTCAGCTCACGTGGAGCAGAGCTTCTCACACACACGTTCTCCAGGACAAACACCTGAGGGGCTCATCTGGGTGGCTTTTTCATGTGTGGCTCATCACTGGTCCTTGATTGGGACCAGACATAATGAGAGTCACGTTCTTGGAGCATTCAGGAGTCAGGGAATGGGGTTTGGGAGACAGCTGGGAGGGTTTTGTTGGATGACAGGAGCAGGATCACTGCTGTGCTGGGAAGAGCCACTTCCTCTCAGTCCTGTTGCCTTCTGGCACCACAGGAGGCAAAATAAAGACAAAAACACCCTGGGAGAAGTTCCTCAGCTCACTCTGAAAATGGAGATTTTCCTTAATGACTCATTTCATGAGAGAGAAGGGCAGAAAGCCACTCAATTCTTCATTTCATGGGAAGATAATCCCCCTCACCCTGGCAGAGCCTGGCCAGCAGCTCTCCGTCCCTTCAGCACTGGTGTTTTCTGTCTGGTGACTTCAGCTTTGCTGAGCTCTGGTACAGGGTGGTGACAGATGAGTGAAGCCCACAGCTAAAATTATTCCCTACAAATACAAATGGTCCAACTGCAGAACAGGAGCCCCTGAGGCAAAAGTGCAGCTCTTTAAGTGAGCATTTTTTACCTGAGGGCTGCAGAACAGCCCAGCTCAAGCCCAGCAGCTGCTCTGTTCCTGTCATTGGTGCTGAAGGGCTGAGCTTGATCTCTGAGCTCCACAAAACCCCATTTATAGCAGGGTCAGCCTCTGGGTCTCCTTAGCAACACTTCAGAGGTCTGCAGGGCTTTGAAGCCAGAGGAGTGCAGGCAGAGCTCACTGCCAGCTCCTCATGAGGGGCAGGAGCAGCTGGGCCCACAGCTGGAGATGCTCTGTGCAGTGCTGGCATTGTCCAGCCTGGAGAAGAGATGATTCCATCACCCTGGATGGTGGGGAATAAAGACCAGACTCTCCCATCGGTGTCTGGGGATGGGCACAACCTGAAATTCAGGAAATTCCATTCAAATGTAAATACCATCTTTTTTTTTTTCCCCATGTGAATGGCCAAACAGTGGATGGAGCTGCCTGTACAGTTTGTGGTTTCATCCTTGGACACATCCAAAAGCACCTGGGCCTGTTCCTGGGCCATACACTGCCTGACCCTGCTGTGAGCAGGGACTGGGGGGTGCCAGAGGTGTCTCCAGCCCCAGTGACGCTGTGATCTCTACCTCCCCATGCCCAGCTACCTGTGGGTCTGGTTTCCCTGCTGCCTGCAGTGTCCTCTGTGCAGGCAGGAAGGATCTTTGCACTCAGCTAGGAGTTAGCACCAGCTGTGTCTGCCCTGTCTCCCTCCCAGAAGCCTTTTGCTGATCCAGTGGCCGCCACAGTCACCAAATGGGGTTGATCAGCTTAACAGCAAAGACACAGAGAAATTTGTTTGTGTTTGTTCAGATGCATGTTTGAATGCACTGATGCAGGGAAGAGCTCAGACATCAGATATTCCCAATTTAATTGTAGTCTTCACCCATTAGCCAAAATATCACTTCCTGCTCTTTGTGATCAAGTTAATTTAATTCTTGAGCATCTTTCCATTTTCCTAGATTGCTGCTTCACTGAGTCAGGTTCATGGATTAAATTGAATAACAGTGAGCTCCTGGAGCAAAACTGTGTGAGATTCACCACTGCATCAGAAATCACAGAGTGCCAGGATGGCTTGGAAGGAGCTCTGGGGATCATCTGGCCCAGCAGGGTCACCTGGAGCACAGGTCCAGAGGAGGCTCCAGGATGATCAGGGGGATGGGGCAGCTCTGCTGGGAGGACAGGCTGGGAGAATTGGGGTTGTTCAGCCTGAGGAGTGCTCTGAAGTGAACTGACGTGGCCTGAAGGGGCTCTGAGAGAGCTGGAGAGCAGCTTAGGATGAGGGATGGAGGGACAGGACACAGGGAGTGGCTTCCCACTGACAGAGAGTGGGTTTAGGTGGGATCTTGGGAAGGAATTGTTCCCTGGGAGGGTGGGCAGGACATGGCACAGGCTGCCCCTGGATCCCTGGCAGTGCCCAAGGCCAGGCTGGACACTGGGGCTGGGAGCACCTGGGGCAGTGGGAGGTGTCCCTGCCGTGGCAAGGAGCTGGAATTGGATGAGCTTTCAGGTCCCTTCCAACCCAAACCTTTCCACAGTTCTGTGATTCTGACACCACACCCCAGGCCAGGCTGGTGACATCTCCTGCCCATGCCATGCCCTGGGCACAGCAGTGCCCTTCCCTGTCCCTTGGGGTCCCAGCACCACGCAGGGAGCAGGGGCAGTGCTGGGCTGGCTCTGGCTGTGCAGCCTGGCTGGCACAGGGGTGGAAAATCAGGGAATGTTTTCCGAGAGCTCTCCAGAGAGCGAGGCTTTGCACAAACACCAGTTCTCCTTGTTGCAGGAGTGATTTGTGAGGAGGGCTGAAGGAGAGGGGCACTTTCAGGCAGGGCAGGGACCCCGGGTGCTGCCAGCACAGGGAGGGGAGCGTGTGCTGCTCCGTGTCCACGCGGTGCTATTCCTGATGGTTGCCACGGCAACGCTGACTGTGATATATGTTCTGCCTTGTGCAAACACAGGGGCTCGGCAGGGAACTCCCAAAGGAAAGCCTCTGGTGCTGCCATGTCCCTGCACGTGCAGCCCAGCCCGGCCCACAGCCTGCAGCACTGCCCTGAGAGGGGAAACGGCACAGGGAGGGGCTGTGGGCATGGGCAGGGGGCATGGGATGGGCTGGGGGCATGGCATGGGCTGTGGGCATGGGCAGGGGGCATGGGATGGGCTGGGGGCATGGGCAGGGGGCATGGGATGGGGGCATGGGATGGGCTGTGGGCATGGGCTGTGGGCATGGGATGGGGGCATGGGATGGGCTGTGGGCATGGGCAGGGGGCATGGGATGGGCTGTGGGCATGGGCAGTGGGCATGGGATGGGCTGTGGGCATGGGCTGGGGGTATGGGATGGGGGCATGGGATGGGCTGTGGGCATGGCATGGGCTGTGGGCATGGGCAGTGGGCATGGGATGGGCTGTGGGCATGGCATGGGCTGTGGGCATGGGCAGTGGGCATGGGATGGGCTGTGGGCATGGCATGGGCTGTGGGCATGGACAGGGGGCATGGGATGGGGGCATGGGATGGGCTGTGGACATGGGCAAGGGGCATGGGCAGGGGGGAGGGTCATTAGGGATGGTCAGTGTTCAGGGAATGGTCAGTGGGATGGTCAGGGAGTGGTCAGTGTTGATGGTCAGTGTGCAAGGAATGGCCAGTGGGATGGTCAGTGCACAGGGAGTGGTCAGTGGAATGGTCAGTGTGGATGGTCAGCGTGCAGGGGATGGTCAGTGTTGATGGTCAGTGCACAATAGATGATCAGTGTGCAGGGTCAGTGTGGATTGTCAGTGGGGATGGTCAGTGCACAGGGAATGGTCAGTGGGATGGTCAGTGGTATGGTCAGTGTGGGTGGTAAGTCCACAGGTTATGTTCAGTGGGATGGTCAGTGTGCAAGGAATGGTCAGTGGGATGGTCAGTGCACAGGGGACGGTCAGTGGGACGGTCAGTGTGCATGGTCAGTGTGCAGGGGATGGTCAGTGGGATGGTCAGTGGGGATGGTCAGTGCACAGGGGATGGTCAGTGGGATGGTCAGTGGGATGGTCAGTGCACAGGGGATGGTCAGTGGGATGGTCAGTGGGGATGGTCAGTGCACAGGGGATGGTCAGTGGGACGGTCAGTGTGCATGGTCAGTGTGCAGGGGGCTGTTTCACACTGCCCACACTGGCTCGTTATTGATAGCTGGCAGATCTCTCAATTACTGATCACTGACACATCTCTCAGTTACTCTGGCCACGTGTCCTCATTAGATGTGTTCTTTCAGGTTTTGTTACCTCTCTGCTGAGAATTAATTTGCAAAGTTTCTTTCCAAGGTGCGAATCCCTTCTGCAGCGTCCCTGTCTGGCCTGGGCAGATATATTCATTTGAATTATGAATTCTTAGTACCAGCCCATGTTTGGCTGCATCTATTCCTCTTTTTCATCCCTTCTATCACAAAAGGACAGGATATAAATGCACTCAATTATCACTGGACTGGAAATATTCCCTAAGTTGGCTGTTAGCAGGCAGTGATACCCACAAATAATGATCACTGGTGTCATGTCAACACAAGCAAAAGCAATTATTTTTGAGCCATCTAACACCACAAAAGCAGATGTGGGAAGAAACTACCAATTAGAGATGAAAACACTTAAGGTCAGATATGCAGACTATGATTAAACTGATACTTAATGCACGATTTTTCTTTTGATATTTTGTTGAGCTCTTTCCCAGTTTTATTAAATCTCTGTGGTGCTGGCACCACTTTGGTTGCAGGTTTCAGTCCACCCCTTCCTGATTGTTTGACTTGTGTTTGTAGAGCTGGTTGTCTGGGCCCTGGGATGATCTGATCTCCCAAAGTCCAGAAATCCTGAGTGCATCAGGCCAGCAGCACTCAGGTGCAATTGGATTTTGCCTAGTGCTCCTCACACAGTCCTTGTTTGGAGAAAACAACCCCAGAACAATCCCTTTGCCCAGGCATCTCCTCTCATCTCCCCCACACCCCAAACTCCATCTCATCCACACAGTGTGAGCACAACCCTGAATCATTTCGGGTGAGGAGAGTGAATTTCTGCAGTTCTAAATAAATATATTGTTCCCAGCCACATCAATCAGACCTGGGGCAGCACAACTGGAGGCAGAAAAGTGTCTGTGGCTTCCCCAAACAACAATTCTCTTGGCTCACACCCCTTGGTCCATCTCTGAGTGCTCCAGCAGGTTCACATCCTGGCAGAAATGACAGCAGCCACCACTCTGTCCCTGCCTAAAGCACCTCAGCTTTTCCTTTCCACAGTGGTCATCCTCTTCTCCAGTCCCAGCTGGGATCTGTCCTTCCCTAGCTCACTGAAACCTCCTGGAAAGCCAGCAGAGGTTTCTGTGCTCCATGAGGGAGCCCCTGGGGTGTCCCTCTGTGGCACAGCCCCAGGCACTGCCAGCCCAGCTCCTGCCTGACCCAGCACAGCCTCGGGGAAGGGGGCAGGGATTTGGAACAGTGATGGGATCACCATCCCTGCAAGTGCTCAAAACCCATGTGGCTGTGGCACCTGGGGACCTGGGTTCCTGCTGAGCGTGGTGGTGCTGCTGGGGTGATGGATTTGCTGATTTTAAAGCTTTTTTTTAAAAAGCTTCTTTCCAGCATTAACAATTCTGTTTCTCTCTCTGACTTCCAGCTCAGCTGCACTCTGTGATTCTCTCAACTCCCCAAACACCCTGAAGCAGTAAATTGGCAGTTTAGTTCTGTGTCATATGAAAATGCACTTCCACTTTCTTGCAGCCTGCTCTGCTCACCCTTCACTCCCTCCCTCCACCCCGGGCTCTGCTCTCTCCAAATGGGCTCTCCCTGCTGATGGAGTGTCTCCTTTTGTGGGAGTTTAATCCTTCAGGATTTAAGAGGAGTGGGAGCTGGGTGCTGTTTACAAGATGAAGGCCCACCATGGATTTATGGAGTGGCAAAATCCCGTTTGCAGCTTTATTCTCCGTCCCTTTGCTCTTGCATTGCTGAGCACTGAACAGTTATTTGCAGGAAATAACTGTGAGGACTCTGAGCTCTCTTCCCTGAGTGATAATAGTTAATTTTGAACCCATCAGTGTGTGTATCTGTAGCTGGGGTTGTTTTCCTGAGTGCATTACTTTGCATCTATCACCGCTGAATTCCTGCTGCAGTGTCATTGCCAGTCACTTAGAATGATGGCATCCTCCTGCAGCTCTTCACTACCAGGCTTTATTTGCAAGACTTGAAATGGCTTTGTCTTATGAGTTATTTTGTCAGCTCACCAATCATTTGCTCTTTCAGATGCTTTTTGATATGGTGAGGAGTTAAAACTCCCATCAATAGCCTCCTTACCCCCGTTGGCTGTGTTTTAACTGGTTGGTAGCCTGTGAGACCTTTCATTTTACCTGCAGCAATACTGGTTTGGGGAAGATAAAGAGCTGGAATTGATCAAAATCCATGCCTGGGGATACAGGGACCCCACAGAGACAATTCCTGCTCCACGCAGGGCTTTGCTGCTGGTGTGGGGGTGCCTGGGGAAATCCCCTCTCCAGCCCCCAAAAAGGAATTAATGGGGATGAGCTGCCGTGTTTAACCCCAGGTGGAAACTGAGCCCCACCTGCTGCCCCCTCACTGCCCAGGGGTGGGATGGGGCAGAATGTGGGGTTAAAAGTGAGATTGAGACCCAGACAATGCAACAGGGAAAGCCAAAGCTGCCCAGGCAAGGAAGCCAAGCAAGGAATCCATTCCCCATTCCCCGGGCAGGCAGGCAGGGGCTCTGTCACACCCCGTGGTGACTGGGGAAGGCAAACACCCTCCCTCCCAACATTCCTGCCTTCTCCTGCTCCTGCTGAGCAGGATTCCACGGGCTGGGACATCCCTGGGGACAGCTGGGACAGCTCCTTGTCCCCCAGGCTGGTCCTTGGCCATGTCCACCCTGCCCTGCAGTGTCCAGCACTGCTCAAACCCAGCCTGGGGCAGCTCCTGGGGACAACAGCAGCACCTCCACCCCACCCACCCACACAGCAGCCCACACTGAGATATCCTCACAGATCTGAGCTCTCTAAAATGGGTTAGAACTTTGAGATTGCTGTTCTTTCCTAACTGATGCTGCTGGGGAGTGCCTCCGGTCCTGCTGGAGCCCCTGCCAGGCTGGCTGCTGCCCCCTGAGCTGTGCTGCATACCCTGCACACGTGGGGTCCTTTTGGGGTGAGCCCATTTGCTCCCAGAGACATCTTCTTATTTATCATCAACTCCTCTGAACAGCTCTTCATCTGCTGCTTCAGTTTAAGAGTCCTTGCAACAATTAAGAGATTGAAGCATCTGTTATATGGGGAGAGGCTGGGGTTATTTAACCTGCAAAAGCTGGGGTTTGGCTCAGAGACAGCTGGGATATTTGGATAAATTTGGTTTATTGGTGTGTTTAAATCCCTCTGGACTGAAGGGGAGTCAAAAATCTTCATAGTGGTGCTGAGTGAAAGAGCAAGAAGCAAAGGGTTAAAATTGAGATACAAATTTCCCTTAAACATTGATTTCATTTCATTTCACCATCTTATACTGTTTTTTAATTTTTTAATTTTTTAAATTTTTTTTAATTGTGAGTGTGGTTGAACACTGGCACACATTGCCCAGACAGGTTGTGGAGACTTCAGCCTTGCAAATATCCAAAACCCCAACTGGACCCAGTTAAAAACCTGCTCTGGGTGACCCTGCTGGGAGCAGGAGGGTGGCATGGATGACCTCCAGGGGCATCTCCAGCCTCAGGGTTTCAGTGATTCCACCAGGCTGGAACAGTGAGAGCCTCCCCAGGCTCTGCAGGGATTATTCCTGCAAATTTGGGCTGCTTTGGCCTGGCCTGGCCTTCCATGAGCACTCCCTGCAGACCTTGATCATGTTACAGTTTTATAGACTGTCTGGTAAGTTCCTGGTTTCTGGAAAAGGCTTTATTATAAGCTTTTATGGTTTTCAAAAACTTGCTTCTTGTAGTACTTTTTGACTTTACCATGGCTGGCTTTTGTGCTCTTTTCTGTTTTTCTCATTTGGACAAAACTTCCACTTTCTGAGGAATGTAATTTTACTCCTAATAATCTCCATTACTCTGCTATTTAACCATGAGAGCTCTTTCTGGCCCCATTTATAGGTGATATATATTTATTCTCAGCCTCTAATATGGTTCCTTTATGTAATTTCTTTGCCACCTCCAAGCAGTTTGTCTTTCTGGCGGCTGCTTTTAATTTAGGTTTAGCAAGTTCCTTGTCCTTTCTTGGGGTGGGATAAATCACCATCCCAAGTGCCTGTGCACACAGCCAGTTTGGATTGCACACCTGCCTTGAACACAAGGGTAGTTCAGCCCACAAATCCCATTCCTAATATAACAAAAAAAGCTGTTTTCTTGCCTAGAAACTATAATTCTGTATAGGACTCCAGGGGAAAAACTGAGGCTTAGCTTCATCCATTTCACCATCTCCCCACGATTCTGCTTAATCTTCTGAGGATGTGTCCAATTAGTTGCATGAATAAATAAATCCTTTTGTGTTAAAGACTTTGTGAAATCACCTGCTTGACTCATTTGCCCAGGAACTGCTATGGAGGGTCCTTACTGTAATTCTGATCAAAATGAACAAGTGTTTTTATCTGAGCTCTGTGGGGCTGGGGGGAAGGAATAACAACTTTGCTCCTCAGGAATAACAGCTCTGCTCCCTAGGAATAACAACTTTGCACCCCAGGAATAACAGCTCTGTTCTCCAGGAATAACAACTTTACACCCCAGGAATAACAACTCTGTTCCCCAGGAATAACAATTTTTCTGCCCAAGAATAAGCTCAGCTGGTATTGCTGAAATGAGGAGAATTCCAGCACCAAGAGCCCAACCAGCCCAGCTGTGGCTCTGCTGCTGATTTATACTGATTATTCTGAATTTTCAAATGTTCTTGATGCACCTGGCTCTTTGGGGCTGGGAGCTGCACACAGGCACTCCTGGGCCAAGTCCCAAATTCCAGAGGGCATCCATCAGTGGGATGGATTTGGTGCCTGCTCAGCACATGGGGGTGTGATGGGGGGACTGAGCAAGCCTTGTCCTTTTGTCCCTGCCAGAACATCCACCTGGTGGCCAAGTGGCTGGGCTCCCTGGAGAAGAGGCTGGAGCAGCTCAGCGAGGGCAGCCACCGGGATTTCCGCGTGTTCCTCAGCGCCGAGCCAGCGCCGTGCCCGGAGAGCCACATCATTCCCCAGGGCATCCTGGAAAACTCCATCAAAATCACCAGCGAGGCGCCCACCGGGATGCACGCCAACCTGCACAAGGCCCTGGACAACTTCAGCCAGGTAGGAGCTGAAGTTGGGTTGGGCATGCTGGGGCTGCTGCAGCCCCTGTGCAGCGCTGCCGTAGTTGAGTCGGAGACAATCCAAAGCAACACACTCCATTTCCAAACTGGTTTTATTCTAGCGTGTGTTGCTGCAGGCCCTCAGCTGGGGAATAATTAGCATTGACTCCATGATTGCAGAAGGCTGATCAATCTCTTTGTTCTATCATCTTATACTACACTTTAGAGAAACTCATCCCCTTACAGAGAGTCCAATACAGCTTTGACCTAATTGGTCAATCCACCCAAACACCATCCAGTGTCCAGTTAAGAAATCACCCTTTGCTAAACAATCTCCATTACACATTCCACATGTGCACAATAACAGGTGCAGCAAGTGGAGAAAAGACTTGTTTCTCATTCTTTTCTCTGATCTCCTCACAGCTTTCCCCAGGAAAATGCCTGGGAAAGCTGTGCCTGCTGCTCTCTGTGGCCAGAGAGCTGCTGCCACGTAGCATGCACACTTTTTATACATTCTTACAAATCTCATACATTTACACTTTACTCATTGGCCACGAGAGACAAACAAAGTGCTCATGGGAACAGGCAGTTGCAGTTTTCTCTTATTTATCCTTCTTTCTTTCTTGGTTTCTCTGTCAATGACCTTGGTAGGAAATTCTTTCAGGGGTAAACATGAAATCTTCTCAAACTTCTCTCTGGCTCACTGAGGTCACTGTAAAACCTCTCCCACAGAGTGTGATGGATATTGCCTCCCCAGCCCCCTTGCAGCACAGAGCCTCTGGGTCCAGCACCTCCCTCTGCTCTTCCCCACAGACCAGGCACAGATCTCTTTCCAAGCAATGGTTTTTCCAAGAAAGGGTTCAGGTGATCTGAGAAGCCTCTTCCCTGAAGCAGGGCTTGGGACACCAGACTTCTGTCCAGTTTAATCATATTCTCCCCAGTGTGTGATCACAGAATCACAGAATTAACCCAGCTGGAAAAGACCTTTGAGATCATCAAGTCCCACCAATGACCCAACACCTCCTCATTAACTGAACCACAGCACTGAGTGCCACGTCCAGTCTGTTTTTAAACACCTCCAGGGACGGTGACTCCACCACCTCAGAAAGGCTCTTTCAGTACAGAATCAAACTTCTGACTGCAGCATCGGGAGAATTTGTCGTGTTTCAGTTGATTTCTCTATCTGGGTCCCTTGTTTTCTGTGCTGCTGAGTGACATATGATATCCAACACCCCCAGCTATGGGAGGTGAGCAGGTTAAACCTGACTTTTCTGCTTGCTGTTTAACCAGGGTTAGAGGTTCAGAACTGCTGATCTGCTCACAGAGCAGCACAGGGAGATTGGTGTTGTGTGCCCAAAGGCCATTCAGCTTAAGACCTTGCTGACACCAGGAGTGTTGCAAATCAGAGCTGGAAGCTGCCTGCAGGCAGGAGCTGCTTTGCCAGGATGTAAATTAGGCCATGTGAGAGTGGCTGACCCACAAGAGCAGCCCGTGGCAGGATGCTCGTTTTGTTTATTGCTCAAAAACCCTCCTGTCATGGCAGGCACTGACTCTTGTACCTGCTGTGCAGGGAAACAGCCCCGTGTGGGGAAGAGATGGAAATATTCCTGGTGCCCCAGAGGGTGTGGATCAGTGTCAGAGGGGCTGTAAGCTCTGCTCCCACCATGGGACAGGAGCAGGGCAGGATCCCATCCCTGTAGGACTCCCTGGGAACAGCACTCAAATGCTGCTGTGGAGAAAACGCCAAGTGCAAGAGGGAGCATTGCTGAGCAGGTGTGGGGGGAGGCACTATGCAAGGATTAATGCCAGTGGTCAGGCAAGATTATTCCATATTTATCTACTGCCATTCATCATCCTTAGCTCCACAAAATGTCCTGGAGAACGAGGGAGGGGAGAACCTTCACCCCAAGTAACATTTTCATCTTGCCTCTGCTCATTTCAATCAATAGTAATTAGCATTTTCTAAATTGCTGGAGGATTATGAAACATCTCTTATCAGAAATCCTGAAGCGAGTGGGTGGGGTCCCTTTTACACCTCATTTCCCTGCTTTATACAGAAGAGATGTTCAAATTTAGCTTTCAGCTGAAGGATACAAAGAAGGCCCTTTATTCTGTGCAAGGGATATTGTTCTGCTTTGTAGCTGAAGAAGAATTGACAACTGAAGAGAGGCCGAATGAGAATGAACTGGGTTGTTCTGGGGATGTTTCCTGAAATGAGAAGGGTGTTCTGCACGTATTTGAAGCAGTTCTCCATCACAATGCTGATAAAGGGAGATTAGAGTGCTGCCTAATCCAGGGGAAAGCAGGTTTTGGGATATTCTTGATTGTCACGTGCACTTGGTCAATACTGGAATTCATCACCCTCTAGAGTAATGGATTCCTCCTTTCCTGCACAGACCCTGAGCTCTGTGGTGCTCTCAGAGGATTAAAGGTCTAACGTGGCATTTTTTTTGAGATAAACTTTGGATGGGGCTTGGAGCAACCTGGGATAGTGGAAAGTGTCCCTGCCCATGGAGGAGGGGCTGGAAAAACATGGACTTTAGGGTCCCTTCCAACAGAAAATTCTGTAATTCTGTGGCTCCCTTCCCATCTTTCTGGTGAGGGATGTTGAGCACATGCAGGTGATGGGGCATTGAGTGGGTGCACGTGTCCTTCCTTCCCTGTGTGTTTTCCTGTGCAAAGCCACTCGGAGCTTGGAACAGCAAATATTAAGTGAGAAAATATTTGCTAGAATTTGCCAATAAATCTGCAATGCAAAGCCACTGACTTTGAAAACTAGCACATGTGTGTATGATACAGAAATGAACTGGAGGACAGTTTGGTCAGCCTCTTGTCCCAGGTAACAAGCGTCATCAGGGGAGGTTCAGGTTGGATGGTAGGAAAAATTTCTAAAGTAGAAGGTTGGTAAAGCTCTGGAACAGGCTGCCTAGGGAAATGGTGGAGACACATCCTTGTAATTGTTCAAAAAATAAAGTTCACAATTCGTTGTGCTTGGGGGTATTTGGTTGAAGGTTGAACTTGATGATCTGGGAGAGTTTCTGAGCTTTGACCTCTGATTCTGTGATTCACCCTGTCCAAAGCCCAGTGTTTTTGGGTTCCCTGGGAGTCGCTGAGGCTGAGGGCAGCTGTCCTGTGTTGCAGGACACCCTGGAGATGTGCAGCCAGGAGAAGGAGTTCAGGAGCATCCTCTTTGCCCTGTGCTACTTCCACGCGGTGGTGGCGGAGCGGCGCAAGTTCGGCCCCCAGGGCTGGAACCGCCCGTACCCCTTCAGCACCGGGGACCTCACCATCTCTGTCAACGTGCTCTACAACTACCTGCAGGCCAGCTCCAAGGTGGGGGCACCACGGGGGGGCTGTCTGGGGGCTTTGAAGCTGTCCTGAAATGCCATTTGCTTGGTGTCCTTGGGTTTAGAACTTCGCAGTTCGGGGTGCTTTTGGGAGGAGATGGGAGACCTCGCGTTGTGCTGTGCCCCAGCTTTCCTGGGGCAGGATTTAACTCCTGCCTGGTGTTTGTTTGCTGAGGGGGGACCCCTGAGTGTGAAGGGCAGTGCCTGGGTTCAGCCCACCCTGCTCCACGCCCAGGTCCCCTACGATGACCTGCGCTACCTCGTGGGTGAGATCATGTATGGAGGTCACATCACGGATGACTGGGACAGGCGGCTCTGCAAAACCTACCTGGAAGAGTTCATTAAGCCAGAAATGCTGGAGGGAGAGCTCTGCCTTGCTCCTGGATTTCCCCTCCCAGGGAACATGGATTATAATGGCTATCACCAGGTAAGCTCTTTGTTCGCTGGCATTATTTATACATGTAAATGGAATGTCTTCCCTAACTGCCCCATAATCTGCCTTAGGAGGCAGGAACAGGGCTGCAGTGTTCCTGCACTGTTCCTCTTATTTCCCATTATGTTGTGTTCCTGTGGATGTTTCAGCATCCCCCTGGATGAACCAAGTCTAATGGTAATTTGCTACTTCATCATGGGCTCATTCTGTTCATGCATGAATAGAGCAACTGTATTGGTGCTCGAGACTTAAGTAGGGCTCCTGGAAAATTACATCCACATACTGTTTGCTAAAATGGCCCTTTCAAGCTCCTTTTATCATCAGTTTTGATGAGAATCACTGAAGGGTCTTGTTGATCTACTTACTGATCTCATCTGCTCTTTGTACACAAATGCAGTAGCAGAGAGAGGAACATCAGGCTGGTTTTGTTCATAAAACTTAACTACTGGAAGCTCAATTCCCACAAGAGATTTCAGGATGCTGATGCTGAAATGCACAGCAGATAATTGCTAGAGAAGGTCCAGCCTGAGACACGGAGCCAAGCAGAACTCCAGCAGTTAAGAATTTTCCCAGCAGGAGCAGAAGCAGCTCTGTAAACATTTGTACTCTCCTTCCTCCATCACTTCCCTGGTGTTTCAGCCGCAGGCAGAGCTGGGTGAGCCCGGGCTGACCTCTTGGGGAGATGATTCCAGCACTGAAGCTCTGCAGGCAGAGTGCCCTGAGCTGTTCCTAACGTGCTCCTGAATGTCTCTGTGCAGTACATAGACGATGCCCTGCCTCCAGAGTCTCCCTACCTGTACGGCCTCCACCCCAACGCCGAGATCGGGTTCCTGACGCAGAGCTCGGAGCGGCTCCTGCGCACCGTGCTGGAGCTGCAGCCCCGCGACAGCAGCGCGGGCCAGGGAGCTGTGGGCACCCAGGAGGAGATGGTGAGAGTGCTCAGGGGCAGTGGGCACCCAGGAGGAGATGTGAGAGTGCTCAGGGGCACTGGGCACCCAGGAGGAGATGGGGAGAGTGCTCAGGGGCACTGGGCACCCAGGAGGAGATGGGGAGAGTGCTCAGGGGCACTGGGCACCCAGGAGGAGATGGGGAGAGTGCTCAGGGGCACTGGGCACCCAGGAGGAGGTGGTGAGAGTGCTCAGGGGCACTGGGCACCCAGGAGGAGATGGGGAGAGTGCTCAGGGGCACTGGGCACCCAGGAGGAGATGTGAGAGTGCTCAGGGGCACTGGGCACCCAGGAGGAGATGTGAGAGTGCTCAGGGGCACTGGGCACCCAGGAGGAGATGTGAGAGTGCTCAGGGGCACTGGGCACCCAGGAGGAGATGGGGAGAGTGCTCAGGGGCACTGGGCACCCAGGAGGAGGTGGTGAGAGTGCTCAGGGGCACTGGGCACCCAGGAGGAGATGGGGAGAGTGCTCAGGGGCACTGGGCACCCAGGAGGAGATTGTGAGAGTGCTCAGGGGCAGCTGCTGGGGTTTGATGCCTGTCTCATCTATCAGGCTTGTCCGTGGTTCTGTGCTCTGCCTGTCTAAAGCCTGGTTTTATGCAGAACATCACCCTGGTGGGATGTAATTGAGTGTTGGCAGTAACAGGACAGTGCCTCTTAATTACCCCGTGCACTGCAGAGCCTTCGTTATCATCCTCTGAAGGTGTTGCAAATAAACCTTCCCTGAGCAGCAGTCCCTGTGCACTCCTGTGACTGGCATAGCAATGGGCCCTGGGCACACTGCCTGCCACCCTCAGTGCCACCCAGAGCTCAGCCCTCTTCCTGCTGCTGCCACCGTGTCCCCCCAGCTCCCCAGGGCCTTGTAATTCCGTATTTCCAGCTGAACTCCTTTGCTACACCTGTGTCCTGGGCTGATCTCAGCCCTCCCTGTGGAAACTCACAGCTCATTAAAACACGGCCCAAACATCCCTGACAAGATCTGGAATCAGCCAACACATGCTCAGGTTTTCACTCCTGCAGTCTTAAGGTGCCAGCTCTGTGCTTGAAGATTTGCAATTTAATGAATGGCTAATTGCAGCTCATATATAGCTGTGGTTTCACGGGTTTTCTTTGGCTTGGTGTGAAGCTGGGGAACTGACTGCCTTCCCCTAAGGGGCTCCTAGGAGTGCCCAGCATGGTCAGTTTTCAGTCCATACTCAAATTTGAGATGATGGGAATAATCCATAGGTAGCAAACCCAAGCAAGATGTTCAGAGATAGCAAATGTGAGTTCCTCTTCTCCCCTCCCACTCCTTTTGTTAATGAAACACAAATAAACTCCACAGCCCAGAGAAGCAAAACGATCAGGGAGTGCCCCAGCAGTGGTGCCACAGGTCATGGCCACCCTGCAAACTCCTGGTGACAGTCAAGAAGACTCTCACAGGAGCACAGAAGTCCCCATGGCTCTGTCTGGGAATGAAATCTGCCTGAGAGCAAGCAGAGTGTGACCTCAGTGCCCTGCCTTGTGCCTGGGGACATGCTCCCACGGCTCATTTTCTTCCTGAAGTGATCTCTGTCATTATCCAGGCTGTCCCTTCCACTTGGTCCTTGGATGGGCGTGAGAAAAGCCTTGTCTCAACTCCTCCACTGAAGGACATCCAGCCCTGCTTTGGCTGAGGTGATTTTAGGGAGCTTCCAGGGAAAATGTGAGCCTGTCATTTTCCTGAGGCTCTGACAAGTCCAGTTCCTCCCACAGATTTCTGAGGTCGCACTACAGCAAACGAGCTGTAATTGCTGTGAAGGAATCAGAGCCAGAGGGACTTGCAGAGGAATTTCAAATGAGATATTTCTGTGGTGTCCCCGAGGTGCAGCTGAGGAGCTTTTCCAGCTTTAGCCACCTGTGTGGCTGCAGTAACAGCCCACACATCGTCACTGCTGACAGGAGCCAAGGGTTGGGAAGAGCAGCAGGAGGGAATCAGAGTACAGAGTCCAAAATATGAATATTGGTGGCCTTGGCTGTAAAATTACCCTGCCCTAGCTGACACTGGCCCTGCATGCCAGGTTTGGCACTTGGGATCATAGAATTTTAACTGTGATATGTGTGCCCAAAGGGTCCCAGCAAGCAGAAATCTTGCTCAGGTTCCAGCTCAGAAGTAAAGCAAAGCTTTGAGTGAGAGCTTCCACAGTAAACCTGGGAAATGCAGCTGAGCCCATGGACAGCAGGGGCTTCATGCCTCATTGTCAGAAAGGGGTTTATTAAATTTTTTAGACACTACAAAGATCCACTTGCATTGGATGGAGCTTTCCCTGTTCTGTACTTACAGTTCTGAAATGCTGTGGTGGTGACCAGAAAATAATTTTGTTTCCTTATGCTTTTCTTCCGTGGCTCCATTAGTCCAGAATGCCAAATTCAGCTTAAAATTCAATTTCATGTAATCACCTCTCTCCATCAATACACCAGAGAAAACCAGCTCATGAGCTGTGTTGTCCTGAGGCTCAGCTGAGGCTCTAGCCCCATCCATCTCCTTGTGAGTGTGACCTCGGGAGAAATAAGAGAGCCAAGAAGAGAGGAGGCTGCCACATGTCACGGGGACATTTTAAAACATCATTTTGCAAGCTGCTCATCTGACATTAACTTCCGTCAGCATTTGGATTTTAATAGGATGGGGAGAACTCTTTGAAAGGTGCCCAGGGCTGACAGGGATGGTTTTGGAGACCCTGACAGGGCAGAGGGAGTTCTCCCAGCTCAGGATCCCTCACCAGCATCCCCCTCTCTCCTCCCTTCGGCACAGGTGCAAGCCCTTCTGGAGGAGATGCTAGAGAAGCTCACAGACGAGTTCAACATGGCAGAGCTGATGGCCAGGGTGGAGGAGAGGACTCCCTACGCTGTGGTTGCCCTGCAGGAGTGCGAGCGCATGAACGCGCTCACGGCCGAAATGCGGCGCTCGCTCGCCGAGCTGGAGCTGGGCCTGAAGGTACTGAGGGGCTGCAGGGGCTCCCAGGACACAGAAAAGAGGATAAATGGGGGTTTATTAAAGGCCTGCAACAGAAGCACCTTGGGCAGTGCAAAGCCTCGCAGAGGCTGCACCCAGGATGGGTGATTGATGCCTAAAGAGGCTCCTGGAACAGAGACTGGACAGAGCTAAAGAATAAAGCAGGGATTTATTAAAATGCCTCAAAGGATCCACCTTGGGCAGTGCAAGAGCCCAGCCAGGGCTGCACCCAAGATGGATTCAGAATGGACTGAGTCACGAGTTCTCACACTTTGATCAGTTCTGGTCCATTCCCACCTTGGGTTCACTGTCCAGTTGCAGCTGCAGGTGATGCAGTCCCACCCTCCCAGGTTGCTCTCCTCCATCCCCTGTTGTTTGCACTTTTTGGGGCTGAAGCTGCAGCGGTGTCCTTGGTTGTGGGGCTGGGAAAGGATTGTCACCTCCTGCATCCCCCCCAGGCACTCAGGGGCACAGAACAGAAAAGGCTCTGACTGCCCCTTAGGGAACGGCCAGCATGGATCAGGCTGCAGTGCCCGGGAGTGAGGAGCTGCCTGGCAGTGCTGGTGCTCTCTGACAGCACTCCCCCTCCACCTTGTCACCCCCAGGGACCCTTCCCCACAGCCAGCTGCTGTCCATCCCTTGGGAAGGCACAAGTGCAGCACAGCAATGCAGCCTGGAGCTGGCAGAGCAAAGCCTCAGCACTGCCCTGCCTCCCCCTCGTGCCACAGCTGGGTCCTGGGGGATCTCCTGGCCATCACTCAGGGGGCATTCCCTGCTCCATCATTTCCAGAGTGGCAGGCTGTGATCCCTTCTCACGGGGGTGCTCAGCTCCCACAGCTGGGGAGGAGCTGTGGCTGAAGGGTCTGGCCTTGGACCAGCCCGTCCATAGGAGAGCTGAGGGTGAGCAAGGAGGGCCTGCCCTGAGATGGAATGACATCTCAAACCTCCCTCAGGGGCAGCTTGGAAAAGAAACCTTCAGCTGCCCACCCTGCATGAGGAAGGGCAGGCTTGGCTCGGGGTTTGGGCACCAAGCTGCTCCCAAATCCCAGCTGCAGCCCGGAGCCAGCAGCTGCAGATGTGCGTGCACTGCATTTGCTGCTGGGGCTTGTTAAAGCAGAGCTATCCTGGACACAGGTGGTGGGTCAGTGTGTACAGCCCGTTTTGAAAGAAGCTGATATTTATGTAGTCAATTATCATAAACAGATTTCTCTTATTTTCTAGCATAAGGCAGTGGAATTGAAAATTCCATTTCCTGAGACAGGTAAACAGAAGTGATTTAATGTTTCAATCCCAGAGCCCCAAACAAGATATAATTGTGACTTGGACAAGGTGTGGCAATTAGATTTAATGTGGGGAGGAATGTGCTGTTTAATATTGGTAGGGGAATGAGGGGATGCAGAGTGTGCAAATAAACCACAAACAAAATTAACCACAGGAATCTGTAACACAGGCTGCAAACCTCTCCCCAAACCCTGCCACAGATCTTGGCCGGGAAGGAGATGGGGTCTGCAGGAAAGTCTCCTCAGAGGGCAGCAGCAGTCCCTGAGCTGGGATTCAGAGACACCCTGGGGCTGTGACTGGAGGAGAGCAGCAGAGCAGAGCAGCATCTGGCATTTCTGGTGTTTGGCAAATCTGGTGTTTGCTGCAGAGACACATCTGAAGGGCCTGAAAGGCCATCAGTGGGCAATTCCAAGAACCATGGAGTCCTTGAGGCTGGAGAAGCCCTTTGAGATCCCCAAGCCCAACCATCACCCCAGCAGCAGCACTGTGCTCACCCCTAAACCATGGCCTCAAGTGTCACATCCAGATGTTTTTTGGGCACTTCCAGGGCACTTGGGCTCTGTTGGTGCTGACACCACCAAGGCTGGGGGTTCAATCCCTGGTCTAAGGGTTGGACTTGATGATCCTTGAGGGCCCCTTCCAGCTGGGAATATTCTGTCAGCCTGTGGTTGGTGACTCCACCACAGCCTGTTCAGTGCTTCACAGCCCACTGCCTGAAGCTTTCCTGATATCCAAACCACGTTTCCCCTGGTACAACCTCAGCCCAGTTCTTGTGCCTGCAGCCAAAGGTCACGTGTGGGTCCCTGAAGAGGTAAATTAGACCTTGTGCATGACCCAAACCCTGCTCAGTCCCTCACATCACCTCTCACAGCTGGGGGACCACGGAGCAGCCAGAGGGGGCTGATGGCTCTTCCTGGTGCTGCCCTCACTTGACTCTGGGCCTTACACTGCAGAAATCCTGCTTTAATTGCCCTTCCTGACAATTAAAGAGCTGTTAAGGCTCGTTCATCTCTGGGGCTGGGGGCCTGCACTGACAGCACTCAGAGGAGGGGAGTTTACAAGCCAGGCCCCACAGAGCTGAGCAGAGAATAAATAAAGCCCAGAGAAAACAAGGCTTATTGTTTTTAACTGACTGAAGGATCTGCCAAAAGAAGGCGATTTAGAAATGTCACGCCTAATTTGAATTTTTGAATAATTCATCGTGTCGTCCTAGCGGAAAGTGATTGTTTGGTCCAAAAATAGGAGACATCCCATTAGGAGGAAGAGAAATTGCAATAGACTGGTAGCCATCAGAAATAACTGGCATGTTGCATTTCAAAGCCCTTTGTTCTGGCTGGCTTGGGTGGAACCAGAGGCTGGGCTGAAGCACTTGCATGTTAATGTTGTACCAGCCTCATTTTTTGCAGGCAGATCCTCTGGGTTGCAATTTGGGTGAAGGATGAGCCTCCAAAATGAGGATAATATATATTGTAAAATAACAAAGACCAAATTTTGATCTGCAAGGTGGGTATCAAGTGAAAATAACCTGAACTGAGGAAACAGTTTGTGCCTGTAGTGTGCTCATCTTGAGGGAATGGCTGCAGGCTGATTAGGATTTCCTTCAAGGGTGTCTTTAAATGAAAATTACTCCCAGCATTTCTGAGAAAAAAAAATTTAAAAAGTAACTTGAATAATTTCTGATGCACTTTAGTATTCAGCATCTGAAATGCAAATTTATGCATAATTGTGTTTGGACAACTCTATGAGATTGCTGCTGTAGATGCTTTGAACCCTCACAGGAGACTCAAAGCATGCTTGAGTGCGCAGGCTTTAAAAATTGCTTTTCTCAAGCCTTGCTGAGAATTACATTTGCTAATTCATTTGTTTCCTGAAAGTAAAACTAGACATGATATATGATCGAAGGGGGGTTGTCTTTAAATCAATTTGGCTGCTTGCACACATTCTGCCATATCCTTACCCATGTCAAAGCACTTCCAGGAGCACAAAATGCTCCTGTCCCAGTGTCCTGCTGTGGCCAGGGCAGGGCTTCTTGTTCTTCCTGCATGGTCTTGCCATGGCTTCAGCCCAGCCATTGATGGTCCTCTTTGTGTCCAGTTTCTCCTGAGGATGGAGATCATGATGGACATTTCAGGAGGTTGTTCCTCATATTTTAGTGTTAATTGCAAGTGCTGCTTCTTCCAGCTTTTGATTTCACCCTATTTGCTGTTGAAGCTTTGAAACCCGTCTAAACCCCTTTGTACTCAGGATTTTCTCTATCCATCAGAAATGTGCTCTCCAGGATGTCTCTGAATCCCAGCTCAGGGACTGCTGCTGCCCTCTGAGGAGCTTTTCCTGCAGACCCCATCTCCTTCCCTGCCATGATCTGTGGCAGGGTTTGGGGAGAGGTTTGCAGCCTGTGTTACAGATTTTGTTAATTTTGGTTAATTTTGTTTGTGGTTTATTTGCACACTCTGCATCCCCTCATTCCCCTACCAATATTAAACAGCACATTCTTCCCCACATTAAATCTAATTGCCACCCCTTGTCCAAGGCACAATTCTGTGGCTGGGTTTGGTGATATTAAAGGTCTTTCTCAGCTGTCTGTGTGTCCCACAGGGCATGGTCAGCACAGGAACAAACTGCAAAGATCTTGAACTGCTGGGCTCTGCCAAGCATTGCTAAACAACTGTGGGAGCTGCTTTAAGAAGATTTCAACTTTTGCTAAAGCTTCATAGATTTTTGTGGCCCCAGCAAAGGGCACCTCTGCTGACCTCACGGCTGGAGGCACTGGAGTCCTGTGAAAGAACAGTTGGAATCTTTTAATGTGAATAGACTGACCCAATTCCCTCCCCCTTGTTCTCAGCAATGGTTCCACTGATTTCAGTTAATCCTTCCAAAAACACTTAGCCTGAGGCAAAGAGAAATAGTAAATGAGATAAATTTTGGCAAAATGATAAGGGAACAAAAGGAAGTGTTTATAACGGAGAGCAGTGATGGACATTATCTGTGGGTCTCCAAAGTTCTGGGGGTGTTGAACCCTTCCAGCTGAGCACAGAGCTGCAGAGATTTGAACTGTGGAGACCATTCCATACCAGGGAAGCTGAGCTGGCATTTGCAGGATTTCTCTTTGTATCCTGCTTGGCTTGAGTGAGCCAGGATCACAGAGGAGTTGGTCAGGACATTGTCTGCTCCAGCCCCACCCTGAGCAGGGACAGGCAGAGCAGGGTGTTCTGGACCATGCCCTGGTGGGTTTTGAACATTTCCAAGGATGGAGACTCCACAGCCTCTGTGGACAACCTGTTCCAGGGTTCAGCCACCCTCACGTTATCTTTCAGTGGAATGTCCTGGAATTCAGCTCCTCTGGCAGAACTGATACAGGTTTCTAAAAGCTTTGAAACTAATTAATTGCTGCACAAAGGAAAAGTCAAACCTCTCCCTTTATCTCACTTGGCTGAATCATATCTTACTTTGTTGTGCTCCTTCCCTGCTGTGGAAGGAACTGTGATTACATTTGCAGACAACACGTGAAGTCAAAGAGAAAATCTTGCACTTCAAAGCAGTGAATGAGGAGAGGAGTGAGGGGAAGTGGAGAAAGGAGGGGGACAGGACTCAGCATAAATATTTGGACAGTTTTAGAGTAGATAATCAGAAACTCCAGTATCCTGCCCTGGCAGTGAGTGAGAACAGCTTTACACCCCTGAAAATCTGCCAGTCCATGAGAGAAAACAGAAAAACCACTGGGATAACTGAGGGACACCCCTGCTGCTGTCACTATACACAGCTTTTCCTCCCAGTAGTATTTTTAGAGGAGGATGCAGAAATATGCAATAGAAAGTGTGCAGGAAAGCCTCAAACTCATGAAGTCACCCAGAATGTGTGGCCAGCAGTGTTTGTGTGGGATTCTGTGCTCTCCTCATGCCTTGGCTCAGCTGTCAGTGCTGACTGTGCCCTTTCCCACCAGGGGGAACTGACCATGACCAGCGACATGGAGACCTTGCAGAACTCCCTCTTCCTGGGCACGGTGCCCGAGTCCTGGGTGAAGAGATCTTACCCTTCCACGGCCAGCCTGGCCTCGTGGTTTGCAGACCTGCTGGCCCGCATCAGCGAGCTGGAAGCCTGGACCAGGGACTTCTCCTTGCCCTCCACACTGTGGCTCGGAGGGTTCTTCAACCCCCAGTCCATCCTGACAGCCATCATGCAGACCACGGCCCGGAAGAACAAGTGGCCCCTGGACAAGATGACGTTGCAGTGTGATGTGACCAAGAAGAGCAGAGAGGATTTTGCCAGTGCTCCTCGTGAGGGGGCCTATGTGCACGGTCTGTTCATGGAGGGAGCACGCTGGGATGCTCAGGTGAGCTCTGCAGGGCTCTGGGGTGAGGGAGAAGCCACAGGTGTGGCTCTGCAATTCTGATCCAACACTCTCCACTTATTTGTCATAAATCATCTCCCTCTCTGCAATGGTTTTCCATGAAAGAGAGGAATTTAGGGAAAGCTGTTCTCTCCCTGATGGATGCCATTTCATCACATCTCCTTAGGCAGTTCCAAGCTCCAGGCTGTGTTTTGCTCTGGAAATGGCCTGAATTGGGTCTGGGAAGCCCCAGACAGTCAGGAGCATTGGCAAAGTCTCTGCTGGAAGATGGCAGTGAAGATTGTATGGGGGTCAGCTCAGATCTCTGCTCTCGGGGTCTGGGCTCTGCTCACAGCAGCAGAGCAGGGACCAGCCCTGTCCAGCTCCCAGCTCTGCCCCCACAGTTCCCTGGCTCTTCCATTCTCCACACACAGCCCTTGGGAGATCACAGCCCCTGCCACAGGGAGCACTGGATTTCTGCTGCCTTAAAAACCTGTCAGAAATCAGCTGGACACACCAGAACAGAGAGAGCTTTCAAAAATTCCTGGTCCTGAATATCAAATTCTCCATTTAAGAACATTCCAGTGCCTGCTGTTATGTTTTCCTTGCCACTATGACCAGAAAATGAGTTCTGTCTGGGTTTTACCAGCTGGAAGTGGAGAGTGAGAGGTTTTGGTGATGCAAAGCCAGAAATCTTTGGAAATACTTGGCTTCTCCCCTCTGCCTCCCTCCAATAACTGGTCTGGGCAATTGCATCCAGCAATGGTATTTGTCTTCAGAGACCATCCCAACACCAGTAAATGTGTTTTTCTGATTACATTTTCCTTGTGATTGAAAGATACTGAGCAATTATGTTCATGGAGCCATTAATAATCTCTGGGTATCACGCTTCAATTTATTTCAGAAAGGAAAAGGATATTTTTATGGGTTGCTGCTCTTACTGAAATATCATTTTTACCTAGTGGAACTATTCATTTTACCTATAATCCTGTGAGTACCAGTGTGCATTAATGGATGCAGGACTTTTAAAACAGGTGCACAGCTCTTTTGGGTTGTGTACTCCATCCAAATTAATCCTCTGATAAAAATGGCAGGCCACGTTTAGAAGAATTCCTCTGGGGAACACCTCCACTTTTAAAAGAATATTTCACATTTAGGTTGTGCCTCCAAAAAAGGAAAGTCCTTCTATGTTCTGCTACTCACATTTTTCTATTTATTTAAACATTTATGTTTGCCCTTGGGTGTCTTAAATTTATAAAACATTCATTACAAAACAGCAGGCAGCTATTAGATGAAATGAAACTAAGCAGATTATTTTGGGTGCAAATGATCTCTTGCTGCAGCCCTGTTAAAGTCACTGGGACTCAGTGACAGAAGGATGCTGTGACTGGGACACTTGGAGACCTTTTATCTCAAGCTGCTGACTGATCCTTGGCTTTTTTGCTCTCTGCAATAGAGAGTTTGATGCCAAAAGTGATGGGACAAGGGCAGGGTGGGTTTCACACCCTTTGTGCTCCACAGAGCTTTGGCAGCTGTGCACAGCACAGCCCCTGCCATGGAACCACAGGATCCCAGGCTGGCTTGGGCTGGAAGGGACCTTAAAAAACAGCTCGTTCCACACCACCATGGGCAGGGACACCTTCCAATGTCCCAGGCTGCTCCAAGCCCTGTCCAACCTGGCCTTGGACGCCTCCAGGCATGGGGCAGCCACAGGGCAGCATCCCACCACCTCATAGGGAAGTTTTTCACTCCTCTTGTCCAGCTGAAGCCACTGACCCCATCACTCAGGGACCACCTTGGAGTGTTCCCTGCTGGCTCCTTGTCCCCTTCCCTGCTGGCTCTGTGTTCCTTTCCCTGCCCATAGATGACTCCATCCCCAAGGCAGCCGTGGAGCCTCCCCTAAAATGGAATATGTAAACCCCCTCCCTCTGAATTATTGTAATTTTAAAATTAAGGGGCTCTCAGGAAAAGACATGGCAGCAGGAATAACCATTCTTTACTAGGGAAGAAAATAAAAAATAAAATAAACAATGCAGTAAAACAAAGCAACACCTGACAGAGTCAGAATAGACCCTGACACCCTGTTGGTCAGGGTGTTGGCAGCAGTACAATTGGAATTGTGGCTGCAGTCCTCCTGGAGTGTCAGGAGTGGTTCTGTTGGAGGAGGGATCCTGGAGAAGGATGTGTTCTTCCTCTGAAGATCCAATGGAAGAGGCAGCTGTTCCTCTGGGAATCCAGTGGAAAGGCTGCTCTGGTGTCCCAAAATCTCAGATTGTATCCAGGTAGGAATGCTTGGCTCCTCCCTCTGGGCGGAGCATCTCCCAATGGGATGCTGGAATTTGATCACCCATGCAGGGACACTCAGTGGCCATGAAGAGCAGAGATCTCCTGGAGGGAGGATTGGCTGTGGAAGAGATAAAGAAAACTGCCCAGTTAACAGAAGATAACTGCCCCACCCCTAACAGATGGCAATAGAATACATACTGCTTGGCAATCGAGGACAGACCCTCCCTGTGCAGGGTTCAGGGCTGTGGGTCCCAGGGGCTGCGTTTGGGCCCAGCTGTCACCACCCCTGGCTTGTGACAGCGCTTGGTGCCCTCAGCCCTGGTGACACGTGGCACTGCCACACGGCCACTCTCAGTTTCCTGCTGGGAATCTGGGACAGCAGAAGTGAGGGATGATTTAGGAGATGAGGCTGAGCTCTCCAGGCTCAGAACGGTGGTTTTGCACCATGAGGGCTGTGCTGCTAGTCAGGAAGAACTGCTCTCAGAGCAGAATTAATTTCTGATGATGAGAGCGATAAAAAATGCAAATGAGAATCAGCCCAGACATAACAAAATGATATCTTACATAGAGGTACCTCAGGAAGATTTCAGCTCTTGTTAACCCAGAAACAGGTAGAATATCTCTTGGAAATTTCATTTGAAGTATTCTCAGCAGTAAAAAAAGAGAGAAAGATCTGATTAAAACCCAGTCTCAAAAATGAAAGGTGTGAATTTAAGAAGAGTGCATAATAATGTTTCATAAATAGCTACTTTGCAAGGTATTATACGAATTATTTAATGTTTGTTCAGCACATTGGAAATATAAAATCATAAATGAGAGTTGGATTTTTCATAGCTGAGCATAACAGATGGCATTAGTACAATTAAACCGAGGTGTGTGGCAAGAGGGATGATTTTTCTTTGCTTGTTATAGAACTAAATAAACTACTGGAGAGGCTGAATCTCACCCCACAACTCTGATACAAGAGCATTTGGAATAATGATGATATGTGAAGCTCTGCTGCAGTGAGAGGCAGTTTCTTTAGTGCTGAAAAGTTTCTTTTCCATTTCCCTGTTTGTTTTCATTTGGTCTCTCTAGCCTCCATTAGGCAGTTTTCCCTGGAAATGGATTGATGTGCAGGGTATTTTATTGTCAAGAAGAGAGAGAGAAAATGTCAGAGAGACCCAAATTAGGGAAACAAACTTGATTTCTTGCCCTGGCAGGGTTCTCTCCCTCTCCTGCATTGGACAGCCTGCTGGGCAGGGCATTGCTTGGAGGAGAATAATGGGACTTGATATTTAATGGTGATATTCCCTCAGAAAAGTAATTTTGAATTCTCTTGGTTGCATCATGAGAGTGGTAGCAAGCCTGTTTTGGGGCTGTTCTCCCTCTCAGTGGTTCAGGTGTCCACCCTCGCTCCCACCACAAGCAGCACCTCCCATGAGGTGATTCTGGTCTGGAATGCTCTGAGAAAAAAATGCATGAGAGTAATCCCAGGATCACTGAGTTTGGAAAAGGTCCCCCAGCCCATCCAGGCCAAGCTGTGCCTGATCTCCCCCTTGTCCCCAGCCCCGGGCACTCAGTGCCACCTCCAGGTGTTCCTGGGACATCTCCAGGGATGGGCACTCCAAACCTTCCTGGGCAATGTTTAATCACCCTTTCAGCTAAGAAATTCCTGCTGATGTCCAACCTGAGCCTGCCCTGGCACAGCCTGAGGCCTTTTCCTCTTGTCCTGTCCCTGTTCCCTGGCAATAGGACAAGAGGAAATGGCCTCAAGCTGCACCTCAGTAGAAACCAGGACAAGAGAAGTGAAACTTTGTTGGTAATACGGCTTTACGGGTCCCGGGACACTGTTCCCACACAAATCCAGCTCGGATGTGAGGGTTTGAGCATCTGGTGGGAGTGCTGGAAGCTGGAGCCTTGAGATGATCTACGTTGGGGACGGTCGTGGTGAGACAGGAAGCTGTTTGATCCAGACCTCCTTCCTCAGTGAGGCTCATTCAGCTTCTTTGAACCTGCAGAAGCTGTTTGCACCTCCCCAGCAGCTTGGATAATGACCACAGGGGCTCAGGTCCCTCAGCTGGTGGACACCTTGGAGCTGTCAGCTGGGACAGCCCCAGTGCCTGAGCCCCTCTGGTTCCTGGGAAGGGCTGGTTCAGTGCCCCAGTCTCCCCGTGGAAAATGCTGCCTTGGAAAAACCAGAATATTCATAGCACTGTGGGGGGTTTGGTGAAAACCACACGAAAAGAAGTGGCTCATGTCTATGAGGGAAGTTTTGTCCAGGTCAGCAGCCCTTTGTCTCCTTCTCTCTGCAGGCCGGGACAATCACGGAGGCCAGGCTCAAGGAGCTCACCCCAGCCATGCCTGTCGTGTTCATCAAGGCCATTCCTGACGACAAGCAGGACACCCGGGGCTTGTACCCATGTCCTCTGTACAAAACACGCCAGAGAGGCCCAACCTACGTCTGGACTTTCAACCTGAAAACCAAAGAAAACCCGTCCAAGTGGGTGCTGGCTGGTGTGGCCTTGCTGCTGCAGACCTGAGGCACCAGCTCTGCAAACCCCTCACAATGTCACACAGTTCAAACAGTTCAATGCTGAGGTTAACCCAAGTTCCATCTCTCTGATGGACTCCTGTGTTATTTCTGTGTCCTGGGGATGTGACCCAAGCAGGGCCTGCGAGGAGGTGACAGAGGTGCAGAGTGACACGGCCCAGGTTCGTGGCTGCTGTAAATCAATATCCTGTCATTCCTACAGTGCTGATCCCAGCCCAGAGCCCGATACACCATACCCAGAGAGTGCTAAACTTAAATCTGGTTTTTATTTCTCTTCATGGTCCAAAGTAGTTTTAAAATTATCCATCAGTAAAATCAGTAGCCTTCTCCAAAACACTTCAATAGTCCAGTGACTTGTGAAGTTCTCCAGAATTTATTACTTTCTGTGGCATTCATATTCTCTGAAAAAATCCCTTCACCCAGGATTTTTCTCCTGGGAAGCTGAGAAGCCTCAGAGAAAAGAAAAGCAATAATTATCTCATCTGCTTCTCCTGTGTTGTGCTCATGTGTGGAATGTGTTTGGAGATTGTTTATCCACAGGTGATTGTTTCATTGGTTTCATGTGAATTGTTTTGACTCTTTGGCCAACCAGGGTCAAGCTGTGTCAGACTCTGGAGAGAGTCATGAGTTTTCATTATCTTTTTAGCATTTAGTAAGTATCCTTCTTGTATTCTTGAGTATAGCATAGTATTCTTTGATATAATATAGTATTACAAAGTAATAAATTAGCCTTCTGAGAACATGGAGTCAGATGCATCATTCCTGCCTTCATCAGGGCACTCCCTGCAAATACAATACCGTTCCCTCCATGTTTCTTTGTGGTGTGTGTGGTGCTGGAAGCTGGGAGGTGAGCAGATGTTGTGGTTATCAGCTGTGTGTTGCTAACACTCCTGTAAGTCTTAGAAACATTGGAAATGGTGTAAATATCCAGTGCGCTCAATGGAATCAATAGTGAAAGCACAGCACAGGGATGATTTAGGAGGAATATGTTGTGATGATAGATACTTACTAATAAAAGTAATTGTTCCTGGAATAGTCTCTGGAAGCTGCAGGTTAATGAGGGTGAGGAGAGCACGGGGGTCAGGTGGGAGGAACACACCTCCTGACCTCGTGACCTTCCTGTGGGGACACTGCAGACCCTCTCAGCTGGACAAACCCCCAAAGTAAAGGAGCACCTCAACAAACACCCCTTATCTGGAGAGGTCCTCACTTGGCAGCTCTGGCCCTGAATGGGCTCAGGAGCTGGGCAAGGGGGAGAATCACCAGCCAGTGCTGCTCCAGCGTTCACAGGGTGGCATTGAAACTGAAATCTGACAGAAATGCAGGAAGCAGCAGTGCTGGTGTCCCTCTCCGAGCTCTGTCCTGCTCATGCCTTGCAGCATCTGGAAGCACCATCCACTCATGGCTTTGCCTGTCAAAGTGCCTTCACCTCAGCCTGGGAGGTTTCACGCTTTTACCCTCTGGGAGGGAGCTGGGGGCGTGGGGGGCTTGGCTGCTGCTGGGGTTAAACCAGGACAGCATTTCTGTGGGCACAGTTTGGTTTCTCAGAGCCTCAGCTCAGACTGAGTGGTTTTATGGGTGCCTTTGGCACGGGGCAGAAGATGTGGTCAAGTCTCTGCCAGTGCAGGGGATCAGCTGTGCTCCCACTGAGTCATCCAGGAGGGTGAAGCCCTCAGGCTTTGCAGGGGATCCACAGGAACTCTCCTGCCCTGAGCAGCACAGCAGCTCTCTTCCTGCAGGAATGAGAACATCTAAAACCCTTGTCCTTGCAGTCCTGGAGAACGACAGGCTTCTGGATGAAGGTAAGGAGGGAAAACTCTCTGGTAAGAACTTTGTTTAATTGCTAGGCACTGTCCCCAAGGCACAACCCCAAAAAATTAATGATGAAGGAGCTGGTTATGGCTTAGCAAAAGCCATCTGCAAATATCTAATGGAAGGGAGAGAGCTGTCTTAAGCTGGGTTTTTTAAATTGCCTCTAACCCATAAATGAGGCAACAGGGTCTGTAGAGTATCCCACATAATGAGTACCTGCTAGAAGTGGTCTATTAGCTGGGGAAAGCTTTGCTATTAAATTAAATCCCTCCCAATTTAAATTAAAACCTGCCAATTAGATATGAAATGTAAACTGGTCACTTCCCACAGCTCTGCGAAGTTGGGCACATTAAATTCTCTGTGTATTTCACCATGCAGGAGGTTGAGATGCATGAACAGAGCACTGCTGAATTAAACACAAAAGAGAAGGAGTGGAAGGAAGTTCATTGTGCTCCAGATAATCCATCATGCTGGGTTAGTCCTTCACTGGGACATCTTCAAGGCTGCTTTTACCAGAGGGGACCTTGTGGCTCTGCATAACTCCTGCCAGGAGGGGACAGCCAGGGGGGTTGGGCTCTGCTCCAGGGAACAGGGACAGGAGGAGAGGGAACAGCCTCAGGCTGGGCCAGGGCAGGCTCAGGGCGGGCACAGCAGGAATTTCCCGATGGAAAGGGGGCTCAGGCCTTGGAAAAGCCCAGGGAGGTTTGGAGTGCCCAGCTCTGGAGGTGTCCCAGGAGTTCCTGGAGGTGGCACTGAGTGCTCTGGGCTGGGGACAAGGTGAGGATCAGGCACAGCTTGGCCTCGATGTGGCACTCAGTGCTCTGGATGTGGGATTTCCTGCCATTCTGGAGACTTTTAATACCCTAAATTTCATTCTTCTTCTCTTTTAAAAGAAGAATGAAATTTTCCTCCTTTCCCAGTTGCCCTCCAGGATGCCCCTGGACGTCCAGGAAAGAAGAAGCTCAGCAACTCCCCAGGCACTGCCTGCTCTTTCCAGAGCCACAGCCTGAGCTGTTCCCTTGTCAGCTGAAGAAGAATGGTCTGTTGACAACAAAATGGATCCGATTGTTTTATTATATATATCTCCCTGCATAATTCACCAGTTGGGCAGGCAGGGTAGTGGGGAGATATTTATAGATACTAGAAATGTCACCAGGGTGCTCATTCTTCATCCTTTGAAAATCATCACAGGAAAGAGTTGGCTGCAAAATGCTACAAGAGGACGGTGAATAATTTGATGCTTTAGGGGGTGGAAAAAAATCTTGACAGGCGTGAGATTTTCCAGCCACATCTGCCCAAACCAGGCAATTAAATCCAGCTGGACAGGCTCTTCATTAGGAGAGATTCATTAGTCAAAGGTCAAGGTTTTCTGTCCATGAGCTCTTGGAGACAGCTGCCCGCTTGGCACTGCCATGTGCACCTTCCTCTGCTCTCCCAGGCTGGGCTGGAGGAGCCCAGCCCAAGAGGAGCTGGAGCTGCTGCAGAGCCCAGAGGAGGCTCCAGGGTGATGCCAGGGATGGAGCAGCTCTGCTGGCAGGAAAGGCTGGCACAGCTGGCACTGCTCACCTGGGCAGGAGAAGCTTTGGGGTGAGCTCAGGGTGGCCTTGCAGGGCCTGAAGGAGCTGACGAGAAACATGGAGAGAGAGAATTGGGCAAACAAGGCTTTAAACAATCAGGTTGGTATTTTGGGGTTCCCAGGTGACCCCAGCCTGGCTCTCAGCCTTTCTCTGTATCCATGGGGCTGCTTTGGGCCTGGCTCCTCAAAAGGTCTGTGGTCAATTGGTTCACTCCAGTTTGGTGACATTTTCCAAAGAGATGAAAGCAAGAGAAGGCGAATTGTGCTATTGAACACTTAATGTCAGGTAAAATTGACTGAACTCTCCCAGGACAGAGAAATGGCTTTTCCACAGGCTGGGAATGTTGGACCTGCTGCAAATTATAATTGGCAGAGGAGCACAGTTCAAAGTAGAGTGTTCACAAATGCTTTGTAGTGGTGTCCCGTATTCTGGGGTTAACCAGCTCCACTTTACTGCAACTGTTGCTCACAGAGCAAAGGATGATGAGGAGTAGGCACAAAAAGGAGACCCTGGTGGCTGGGCAGGAGAGTGGCTCCACTGGGGCAAATTAATTGCAGCTATTCCTGGGCACTGGCAATGCCCAGGGATGCAAATTCTGCCCGTGTCACTGCTTGGGTGTTTACAGCACAAAAGTAGCTGTAACTTATCAGCAAGATGCATTCGTTTTATAACGTGGCATTAATACATTTAATTAGCAATGGCTTATTAGATTCATGTCTGTTATTATGCATTGTTTTTTAAATGACTGTAATTGCCCAAACAAATCTACAAATGTATTTACCTTGTTCATGGCTGTGAGCCTCATTTAAAAAGCTTTTAGGCTGCACAAGACGTTCATGGAGTTATAAGCAGCCCCTCTAATTGGAGTGCTGGTGTTCCTGTCAGGGGTGATTTGAGTCTGGAAATATTTTTTCCAAAGGCCTTGAAACCAACTTACGTGTGCAGACTTTGGGGTTCACTTCAAGGAAACTCCTAAAGCATTCATCTTGATTAGTGCCAGAAGCTATGAGGCAAAACCCTGAATTGGTATTTTGGTTCAATGCTCCTGAGAATCCACTGGGAGCTGGGATGAGGGAGCTGTCAGCTGGGACAGCCCCAGTGCCTGAGCCCCTCTGGTTCCTGGGAAGGGCTGGTTCAGTGCCCCAGCCTCCCCGTGGAAAATACTGCCTTGGAAAAACCAGAACATTCATAGCACTGTGGGGGGTTTGATGAAAACCACACGAGGAGAAGTGGCTCATGTCCATGAGGGAAGTTTTGTCCAGGTCAGCAACCCTAGAGACCCTGGCACATTCAGGGCATTTTGAGGATAATCATGCAGAATCACAGAATTACAGAATGCATGAGGTTGGAAAAGATCTCAAAGACCATCGAGGCCAAGCTGTGCTTGATCCCCACCTTGTCCCCAGCCCCAGACTTCTGAGACCACCAAATCCACCCTTAGTCTGCTCCCTGCTTGGATCACACTGACAGCTTGAGCTCTCTCAACTCTGCACCAATAAATGAGCGGCTTGTTGCCACTTTCCTTCCATTCGTTACCAAAATCGCGAGGCTCCAGCCCCCCTCCTGCCACTCCTGCCCCCTAATCTCACATTGTGCTCTTCCCTGTGAGAGCCTCCCTTGCAGGGAGCATTTCCCTCTGCTGGTTGCATAAATCAGAGGGAGAGGAGAGGAGCTGGCAGAGCAGCAGTGCCAGGAGACGTGCTGGGGGCCACAAGCTGAGAGCTGAGAGCCTCATGAGATCAGCCCTCACTTCCCAGCACAAAAAAGGCAGCACACAGGGCACCAGGGAATGAGGATGTGGATCTGATTACAGTGGAGAAAGATGTCAGCCCTGGAAATTAATTATCTGCTCTTCAAAAGGAGCAAGTTCTCCAAGTTAATGATAATTAGGAATAGAAAATTGTAGAGGGGGAAACGAAAATGAACAAAAGTGAAACATTCTCTAAAGAAAGGTATTGGGAAGTAAAAAAAGCCACAAGCAGAGAGGCAGTTCTGACTAAAAGCCTGGAGGGTGGATGGTGTTAGCAACTGCAAATAAAATTGAATGGAGAACAACTGCAAAGGGGAAAAAAAGAGTTCTTCACAAAGCAGAGGTGGAAGATGTGGGAAATTGCTAAGGGAAGCTGAGAGCAGTGGGAGAGAGCCTGTACCAGGCAAAATTGCAGTCCTGGGGTTCCTCCCCAGTGGGTCAGGTCCCACCACGGCAAGTGCTCAGCTCTAGTCCCTGCTTTGGGCAGAAGGACAGCAGAGTCTGGTGGTTCTGAGGTAAACTCTGCATGCTGGGAGATGTTTACCTCTGCTCCTAAAGCAGGGCAATGAATCCCTTCCTTTGCAGCCAGACAGGGGTGTTGGTACCTCCTGGGCTCCTTGCTGGTGTGCCCTTGGCTCCCAGAGAGAGCCCCTGGGAATTCCCAAAGCCCCCAGGTGAAAAGGCCACAGGGGATGGCAAACTGGATGAGGAGAACATGAGTGAAAGGCCACTAATGCTGGATTAAAGGCCAGCAAAGGCAATTGCTGCCAGTTTGAGGCTTTGTAGGACTTGGGTCTTTTCAAACAAACAAAAGATGCAATTTCAGGTTGGGCTGACAAAGGTAACTGCATATTGGGCTTAGTCCAGGGAGGCATTTCATTTCATAATGCATCATATGCTAATTTTAAATAAAATATATAGAACTATAAAGGAAATAAATCTTCCCTGTGGGAAATGCAGAGGGAGAGGGTGGGGATGGCTGCCTGACGGATCAGGGAGGGTGATTTTGGGGATGATGCCTAAAGAGGGTCCTGGAACAGAGGCTGGACAGAGTTACAGGAACAAAGCAGGGATTTATTAAAAAAACCCTTCAAAGGATCCACCTTGGGCAGTGCAAGAGCCCAGCCAGGGCTGCACCCAAGATGGACCCAGCATGGACTCAGAGTCACGAGTTCTCACACTTTGATCAGTTCTGGTCCATTCCCACCTTGGGTTCACTGTCCAGTTGCAGCTGCAGGTGATGCAGTCCCACCCTCCCAGGCTGCTCTCCTCCATCCCCTGTTGTTTGCACTTTTTGGGGCTGAAGCTGCAGCGCTGTCCTTGGTTGTGGGGCTGGGAAAGGATTGTTCTGTGTGCCTGAGCTGTGAGGAGAGCTGCTGGCACTTGGTGTGGAGTTCAGAGTTCTGTGCCAGTGCAGTGCAGAGTCTGGAAATGTGAAACCTAAAATTTAAGTCTTCAGGGGTAATTAGAGGAGCCAGTTGTGGCTCCACTTGGAGATCACAGAGGAGCCAGCTCAGCCTGGCTGTCAGTGAGCCCAGGTGCCAGCTTTGCCTGCCCACAGGTCCCTGCTCTGTCCCTGCTTGCATCATCCAGGCCACTTTCCTCACCTGTCTCCTCTTGGGACTCATTCATCCCCAGCTTGTTTAGTGTAGGAACATCTGGGCTCAGTCAGGGCCAGCATCTGCTGCCAAGCCAGGTGGGACAGGAGGGACAGGAGGGACAGGAGGGACAGGGACCTGTGGCACGTGACAGAGCCACGGGTCAGCCCCACTGCTCGGGGTGGGGGCAGCAACAAGCAGCATCTCAGCAAATTAATGAGACTTTAGCGTGCCAGCTGGGATCTCCTCGACTGCAGCTGACCTCTGCATCTGGGAGCAGAGCCAGGAGGCAGGAGGAGGGAGCAATTGATGCAGATGACAATAAAACACCTCTATTAACACTGACAAAGCATGAGAGTGAAGAAGTGCTTTGTCAGGAGCCATCTCTTTGCCCTCCACGAGCGCACAGTGCTCATTTAATGTCTGGTTTAATGTTAAGCTGTGTCTAAAGAATAGGCTGAGATTGCTGTGAGAGCTTCCCCCCAGCCTGGCCATCATCTTTGCTGGTTCATCCATGGCCTTGTGATGAGCTGATCACATCATGACAACCACAAAGGTTCCTCCAAACATTCCTTGTGGCCTCATCCTCAAATCCACACTGAGCCCTTCCAGCTTTCCATTGTGCTCTACGCTGTACATGCATAAGAAATATTCATCATTATTTTAATAATGTATGATCTCGAAGACATTGTGGCAACCAAAAGGGTTGCACTGGGAAATCAAGATGCATCTGGCTCTTCCCTGGAAAAGAGAACAGCCTGAGGCATTCCATTGCCCACATCCATCTTCAAACAAGGCAGCAAGCAAATGCTTTCAGTCTTGCTGGAGAATTGTTCTGTCGGTTAAACCTGCAGCAGAAGAACCTGGATTTCAGGGAGGTGGATCAGCAAGGCACGAGCAAAAGGTCAGCCCTCAGAGGGATCTTCTAAAGGCCTGTTTGTACTGGGAAGGAGCAGGATGTCTGGCAGGTCCAGCTCTGCTCGCTGGAGGTGCAGAGCTGCCAGGAGGTGGCTGCAGACCACGTGTGAAGCCCTGAGTGGGTTTTGGTGCTTCCCCAGGTCATTGCTGCACTTGGTTACCCAATATTTTAGATTCCACAGGAAATCAAGCTCCCCTTGGAAAGAGTGGCCAGGACAAGGTGTGAGGGGACTCCTGGAGCATGTGGGGTCAGCTGGAGTTGAAGGATGAACACCTCTCTCTGCAGGGGAGCTGAGGATGCTCTGGCAGTGCTCTGGAGCTGCTCCAGGAGCGGAGTGGTGAGTGAAACCATGCTGGACCCAGGACACGACTTATACTAAAGAGATACCTTTAAATAATTAAGAGTGGGAGAGTCTATTAGTTCTGTTCATTAGTGCAGAGTTTATTCGTCCTGTTTGTTAGTTCTGTGGGTGCTTGTTCCTGTGCCATCCTTTCTGGGAAAGATCTGCAGAGATTTTTTCCCACTCTGAATATGCCTGGCTTCAGCTCCCAGGCCCTGCTCCTGTTGCTCTTCCCAGTTTATTGAGGAGCTTTTCAGAACTTGGTGTTTTTCCACATTAAGCTGCTCTGTGTTGTGAGCACATTGTCTTTCAAGTGTCTCCTCAATTAGCTAAACAGGTTGAGGTTTTAAATCCTTCACTTCAAAGCGTTCTCTTCCACCCTCAAATCATTTTTATGGCTCTTTTTTGCACTCGCTCCCTTTTTATCATCCCTCTAATGTGTGTGGATGGCCTCAGCTCGTCCCCAGGGGCTGGAGTCACCTCCCTGCCCTGGGCCTCTCCTCTCTTGGAACATCTCAGAGCAGAGCTGGCTCCCTTGCTGCTGAGTCACGGTGAGTTACGCTGCTGCTCTGACCCCTAAATCCAGGGCACTGCTGGCACTTTGGGATCATTTGTGACCATCATCACCACTCCTGAGTATTCCCTGGCAAAACCCTTCCTCAGCTGGTTCCGGGCTCCTCTGTTCCAAGCAGCCCCTCTGTGAGGGCAGTGTGTGCTCTGACACCCAACAAACTGACCCCCACCTGGGGCTGGGGGAAAAATGCAGCCACGGTGTTCTGGAGAGCAGGGCAGGCTCTTCAGGCTTGGGGACACATCTGGGTGTGGGGACACATCTGGAAGTGGTGGCTGTGTGTTTTGGCCAGGTAGTGTTTATTTAATTACAAAGCAAGGAGGTGGCTGCCAGCGGAGACAATGAGAAATTGTCCTGTTTTACACGGAGAGCCTTTGGAATCCAGCACAGAAAACCTTTGAATTGCAATGCAGCAGAGCCCAGGCAGTGAGTAATAAGCTCTTCAACAGGTGCTAACTTGAATTTACCTTGGGAAAAAGACGTGCAGTGGAAGGCAATTAATCAGATAATCCAACATTTGACTAAATCCCTTTCTTGAACTCTTTGATCTCCTCAATTAGCTGCTACCAGGCTGCCTTGGAAAAATACTTTCAAACATAACAGGGCTGGGTGAAAACCATGAATTAGCAGCCCCAGTGCTCAGAGCAGGGCCAGGAAGGGGGGCAGCAGGTCAGACACAGCCTGGCCTGGCTGGGCGAGATGGAGAGATTGCTGCTGCTGGAGGCTCTCCTTCTTCACCCACAGCCAGGATCTGCTGTTTTCCTGCCACCACGCTTGGGCACAAAGGTGGCAGTGCCCTGGAAAGCTGCCCAGCCTGGAGGGACAGGGAGAGCTGGTGGGTGATGGCCTCGCTGCACTGAACTGATTCCAGCAGGCTCAGGGGGCCATGGTGGTGCAGGAGATCAAAGCAAAATCCAAGCCAGACTCCACTGGTGGTGAAGCTTGTCCACCACGGCTGGCTGGCTGCATTTACAGCCAGCTCTGCGTGTCCCCAGGGCAAACTCCCTCCAACAGGCACAACAGGGGGACCACCCTGTAGCCATGATATTTTATGAAAAATCCTTTGCTAGGATTTTTCCCTCCTGGGAAGATGAGGAGCCTCAGGAGAGAAATGTAAACAATAACTCTTTGCTGCTGTGGGATGCAAGAGGTGCATCTGTGATTGGTGCATGTTGGTTGTTTCTAATTAATGGCAAATCACAGATGCAGCTGCATTGGACTCTCTGGGAGTCAGGAAATTTTGTTATGCATTCCATTCTTGTTCTTTCTAGCTTTCTGATGAATCCTTTTCTCTCTGTTCTTTTAGTATAGTTTTAATGTACTATTTCAATGTAATAGATATCATAATATAATAAACCAGCCCTCTGAAACATGGAGTCAAGATTCGTGTCTCCACACACGGGGTGTTTGTCACACCAGCCCATGGCCACCCCCATTCACAGGCAGTCCTCATTTACCCACTCCATCCTCAGAGACTGAAGGCAGCTCTTTAACCCCATGGAGGGGATGTTTCTGTGCAAACACTGCCTCCAAGAAAGCCTGGGTAAATGCCTCTTTATTTTGCTCACAGCAGGCAGTGCAATTTGTCTCTAATGAGCACTAACGCTCTCTGCTATCACTCAGAGCAAGCATTCTGGACTCTCTGTTTGCATGCGGGAGGCTCAGGGGGGACCTTGGGGTTCTGCACAACTCAGGAGGGACCCTGTGGCTCTGCACAGCTCCCTGACAGGAGGGGACAGCCAGGGGGGAGCTCTGCTCCCAGGGAACAGGGACAGGAGGAGAGGGAACGGGCTCAGGCCGCATTAGGTTTAGGTTGGATATTAAGAAGAAATTCTTCCTGGAATGAATGCTCAGCTCCTGAGCTTTGTTTGGATCACTACAGGCACTGCCACATAACCCTGCACAGCCCCCGAGCAGAGCCAGTTCCTAAGGGGCTCTGGGGCAGCAGTGTGACCCTAAACACCCTGCAGCACCCTGAGCCAGCCCTGAGCTGATTTCTGACCTGATGCAGCCTTGTGCCAAGCGAGGAGAGGCAGCAAGGTGAGCAGAGAAACCCTCCTGGCCATGTGTGGGTGGCAGGGACACTAGCAGGTCACCTGTGAGGTCTGTCCCCTGGCCTCCCCTCAGTCCCCCAGCAGCCCGTGGTCACTGCAGAGCTGAAGCTCTTTTGGCAGCTTTGTCGGCAGCCCTGAAGTTCAAATTCCAATAAATAAGAAAGTGCTTCCCGAAGCTGGAGGCAGAGCAGAAGAGCTGCTACCTGGCATTTGGACAAGGAGAGAGGATGGGGAGCTGCATCGTATTCCCAGAGTGCTCCTGACTCACTCTGCCTGGCGTGAGTCACTTCCCAAGGTCTCTCCTTCCAACGTCCCCTCTGCTCTGCAGGGAGTGGAAGTGCTCCTGAAAGCTCTTCCAAACCCCATTCATTATTGAATGCCTTGAAGTGTGTGACTGCCGGGGCAGAAACACCTTGTGGGCACAGAAACACCTTGTGGGCACAGATCCCTCCTCCGTGGGCAGAAAACACCCCCGGGTTGGAAGGGAGCTTCAAGTCACAGGAGGACTGGCTGAGCTGTGGAAAACAGCTGGGAGAAAGGTGGATTCCTGTTCAGAGGATCCCTGTGGCAGTAAGGCAGAGTTGGCAGCCTCCCAGCATTTACTGAAGGCACACATCCCCCATTCTGTCTTCTTGACAGTTTTTTTTTCCAGGGCAGTGGATCTGGCCCCAGCTTTCAGCAGCTGCTCCTTCTGAGCCTGGATTAAAGAGCTGTTTAATACCCTACACTTTTCACCCCCTAAAAGTGCTTATATGCAGTGACCCTGTCACCTCAGCATCTCACTTTGAATTAAAATGCTGAGCTCTGTAAAAACCTCACTGCAAAGCATTTCCCCAACTCTGTTTTGAGCTGGAATTCTTTTCCATTTGGACATCCACGTCCACCCCATCAGCCCTGCTCTGGTTCCTGCAGGTCTGAGAGAATTGGTGGCATTGGGACACCTCCTCTTCAAAGGACCCAGCCCACTCTGACTCACAATTTCTCTCTTTTGTTGCTCTTTTCATCCCAAATTCTTTGTGTCTCCTGAAACTTTTAGCAGTGACAATTTCATTATTTTTCCTGGATTGCTGAGCTTTGCGTGTGGCCTTGCCCTGATGCCCAAACACCACTTGAGGTGGCCCTTCAGAGGGTGAAGCCCCTCTCTGAGCTCCTCCAGCTGCTCTCTGCTGCAGCCCTTGGACACCAACTCCCCCAAGGATGTGCAGGGATTAAGTTCTGCCTCAGATTTTCCAGCAGCACAGGATCCAGGACTGTGGGAAAGGTGAAACTCATTGCACCTCCCCTCCACCCTGCCAGCCCCAGTTGGAAGAACTTTAGAGAATTGATTTGAGATTGTTTGACAAGATCTGATTTTTTAAACCCACGCTGGCAGGTGTTAATTACCCTGTAGTCCTTAATTTCCTCATCATTTTCTGGTGTCTTTCCAGGGCAACTGGGAGCAGAGCTAATCCTTGCCTTGGGAAACATTCCTGGTATTTTTTCTGGGGCCCAGGAAGAGTGGGAGAGCTGCTGGGAGGGTGTGACTGATGGCGTGGCCTCTCTCACCCCAGCAGCACCCCTGGGGCCTCCCAGCAGTTTTCCTGCATTCTGTCTTTCCAGGAATGGGCACAGTCCTGTCTTTTTTCATGTGTGAGCACCCTGAGCCTTCCCAGGTGGAGGAATTGCTGCTCTGCTGATGGAATGGCTCTGTGCCAGCACTGCTGTGACAAGGTGGCACCAGGCCCCTGCTGTGGGAGTGACAATGGACAAAAATCCAGTTTAATTGTTCCTCAGGTGCCTCCAGAGCCATCCCATCATTCCCATCCTTCCAGATGAATGTCCATCAGCTGCTCCTGTTCTCTGCTGCCTCTGGGTTCCCAGCAAAGCTCCTGCTGGGACAAAGGGACCTGCCCAGCCCGTCCCTCTGCTCAGGCCTGCCCTCTGCCCCATTCCCAGGAGCGATCACAGAATTAACCTGGCTGGAAAAGACCTTTGAGATCATCAGGTCCAACCTCTGAGCAAACACCTCCTCATCAACTGAACCACGGCTCTGGCTCAGCCTGGGACATCCCACCACACCACCCAGGGCACTGGCGCTGCCCAGGGGCTCCTCCTGTCCTGGGACAGCACCAAGTGTCCCTCAGGTCACACTCAGGATGTTCTGCCCTCACCAGGGATGGTGCCAGGCTGCCAGGCCACCAGAGCCACTTGGGGCCACCCCCAGAGGGGCTGAGAAGGTCACCCAGTGAGGCCAGTGAGGGTGGCTTGAGTGAGCTCTGCACTGAGTGCTGACATAATTAGCACAGGGGTTGGGAGCAGTGGGATTTGCTGTCTTTTGAGGTAGGAATTAGTCCCAGCTTCATCTCTGTCACTGCTTGCTCCCAACACCACAAGTCCTGACGTTCTCCTCAATAACTTTTATGAGAAGTGGAGAAATTAGCTAATTCCCCGTTGCTCCATCCCCACTTATTAGTGCTACACAGAATTGTGTAATTATGAATAGAACTGCCAGGCAAAACGAAACTTCTCCCTCAAAAATGCATTTTAATTAGCTCTGCTGGGTCCACGTGCTCCTTGGGAAGTGCTGATTGTGCCTGACTGAGCTCTGCTCACACAGGAGACCACAAGCCTGGCCAAGGGCCTTGCCTTCCTTCTGGACCCACCCTGCAAGATGAGGGTGGGGTGCTGCTCCTCAAAGTCATTTGATCTACTTAAGTTTGGTCTACTAAAGCTGAGCAGCAAAATAACAGAAAGATGCAGAATCACTGTATTACAGACTGGGTTGGGTTGGAGGGGACATAAAAAATTATCCAGTGCCACCCCTGCCATGGCAGGAACACCTTCTGCCATCCCAGGTGCTCCCAGCCCTGTCCAGCCTGGCCTTGGGCACTGCCAGGGATCCAGGGGCAGCCCCAGCTGCTCTGGGCACCTGTGCCAGGGCTGCCCACCCTGACAGGGAACAATTCCTTCCCAATATCCCTCTACAACTTCTCTCTCCATCTGAAGCCATTCCCTGTGTCCTGTCCTCCATCCCTTGTCGAGAGTCTCTCTCCACATTTCCTGTTGGCTCCACTCAGGCAGCCCCACTCAGCTCATCCTGAAACCTTTTTTGTTTTTCCCAGGCTGGGCAATTCCAAAGTGCCAAAGACTGAAGACAGAGCTTGGGGCTTGGTGAGTGAGTGGTGGAGAGGTGACAGCCTCTGCCCTACAAGGGGCAGCAGTGGGAAGGATCTCTGGGGCAAAGCGAAATATGAAATTATACATTTCCTTCACAAAAGGCAAGGAAAAAAATCTCTGCGAGGGTTCCAGCTGGGCAGAGTGGTAAGGAAGCCCAGACTCAAAGCTGGTAGAAATGAAAATGCAGTTTGACCCCTCTGGGGTGGCAGTGGGGGCAGCTCAGCCAGACCCACCCTGACCTCCTTGACACTTTCACATCCTGGAAGGGCGGTGGGAAAATCCTGCGTGTGCTCCACTCCAAGGGCAAAAGCAAAGCCCTGTGGAAGCCTCACCACTGTGGGACATTCCACAGGCTCCAACTTTGCAATTCAAGGCTTTCTAGATGGAGAAAATGTCATGGTTTATGGATGCAAACTTAAGGAAGGGCAACTTTAAAATAAAATCTTCTCGGCTTGTGAGACAAAATTGTCTCACAGTGAATGGTAATGTCTCTCTGCTCCCCCTGCTTTTTCCTGGCAAGATGATGAAATGCAGTAAATAAATACATAAAAATAATGAGTCTTCCAGACCTTGCAGCATTCATTTTAATAGATGCTATTTAACTACACACAGAATCACAGGTATCTACCTTTCAAACGCTGGTTACAAAGATTGGGAAGGCTGCCAAGAAAATGGCTTTTATTTCCCCCCAATAGATATCAAAAAGAAACAATTTATATGTTGAAATTGCCTTTATTTTTTAATCCATAAATAGTTGTTACTGACAAAAGTGGAAAAATCCTTAAGACTCTAAATTTTACTAAACTGATAATATTTTTGTTTACAGTACATACAGAATGTGCTTTTACAGGTAAGTATAACAACAAGAATAATACAGAGAAAAACAGTCAAATACTGCTCATCTTGAAGCTTGTTTAATGGTTAACCAAGAGTCTGTGCAAAGTTACAGATACAAATGTACTTCCTCTTCAGTACTACTGTATAATAAACATGGAATCCATAAACTGGGCTAAAGCACAAAAATATCCACTTAACCCCTCTTAGGAAATATTGTCCCCCGAACTAAAAATATTACAGTAAGAAGTGTCTTTCTCAGAGCCAAGAAATTCTTGCTACAAAAATGTCTCAGGGGTTTGCGGGCGGGCGGGAGCGGCGGCGGAGCAGAGGGTCAGGGGGAGCAGCTCCTCCGAGAGACCTCTTGGGATGGAGAGAGACCTCCTGGGGTGGGGAAAGACCTCCAGGAATGGGGAGAGAACTCCAGGGGCAGAGAGAGATCTCCAGGGATGGGGAGAGACCTCAAGGGATGGGGAGAGACCTCCAGGGACGGAGAGAGACCTCCTGGGGTGGGGAGAGACCTCCAGGGACGGAGAGAGACCTCCAGGGATGGGGAGAGTCCTCCAGGGATGGGGAGAGTCCTCCAGGGGCAGAGAGAGATCTCCAGGGATGGGGAGAGACTTCCCGGGATAGAGAGAGACCTCAAGGGATGGGGAGAGACCTCTTGGGATGGGGAGAGACCTCAAGGGATGGGGAGAGACCTCCAGGGGCAGAGAGAGATCTCCAGGGATGGGGAGAAACCTCAAGGGATGGGGAGAGACCTCCAGGAGAGGAGAGAGACCTCCAGAGATAGGGAGACACCTCCCAGGATGGGGAGAGACCTCCAGGGACAGAGGGAGATCTCCAGGGAGGCAGACCTCCTGGCATGGAGGGACACCTCCCAGGATGGAGACCTCTTGGAATGGAGATCTCTTGGCATGGAGAGAGACGTCCTGGCATGGAGATTCCTGGGATGGAGAGAGACCTCCCAGGATGGAGAGAGACCTCCTGGCATGGAGACCTCCAAGGATGGGGATCTCCCGGCGTGGAGACCTCCCGCACATGGTGTGGCCACGGTGGAGACCTGGGGTGCTGGGAGCTGAGATCTCTTTCAGATTAACACCGGCATGCTCAGACAGCCCCGTCCAGCTCTGCCCTGGCCCTTGGGTGAAGCACGTTTGGCTTTTCCCAGCTGGGATTTGGGCTCGGGGAGGGCACCTCTCACCACGGAGAGCTGGGAATGATCCCTTCTCCCACCTGCCTGTGGACACACAGCACAGAAGTAGCTGCTCCCCAAGGAGCAGTCCCAACACGGGCTTATTGCTAACAACACTCGCTAGGAAAATATTGAAGCCCCTTTCTCACACATTTCCCTTCTTTCGCTCAGCTGAAACACACCTCAACACGAAATCTGTTTGTGCTGAAGGTATTTCAGCAGAGCCCCTCCTTCCAGATTAAGCAGTAAATCTGAAACTAAACTAAGACAAGCTATTTCTCCATGAGCGGAAGATGGCAAATTGATCACAAACAGAACACGCATCTCAAGCACAATTAAAGTTACTCTGTTCCATGGCAATTTTGTTTGTGGTGGTGGAACAAGATGAGGATGTCTTCCCAGCTATCAGGAACTACAAAAACCTGATGCCAAGCTCCTGCAGATTCCTGGTGGGAATGCTTCTGACAGAACGGAAATGTGCATGTGGGAAGCTCAGGTTCCTGGGAGCAGCTTTGCAGCCAGCCAGGCTCAGCAGACAGAAATTAAATCCAGGCCAGGGAAGGAGGGCTTAGTCCCGGACAACTGTCTCTGTTTCTTCCCACCCACCCCCATCCCCAAGTAACAGATCATCATTTATAAAAGGAACATTAAAACATTGAAAAATATTTCTTTTTTTTTTTTTCCTTAAAACACGATTCACTGGCATTAGAAGGCTTTTTATGACAAAGTTTCTGTTCCATGTGGTGCTGTGTGTGGTTCATTAAAAATAGTTTTCCACATTTCAAAGAATGATTCAACACAGTTTGGAAGCTTCAGTTGGTACAGGGTCAGTCAGAACGTGTTGATTGCATTTTACAGTATGTATGTATATATATATATGTATTTGTATCTATATACACATACACAGAGAATTGTATAAAACCCAGTGCAGCCATCCAGGACGTGTTGCTGCTCAGGGAATGAAAATTATTATCAGCTTGTAGGAAATACTATAAACTTTTCTACATCCCCCTTCCCCAGTCCCTGCACATGCACTCTGGGAACTGGACACTCCCCAGGTGTTTGTTTGCACCTGTGGGTGGAGAAAATACAGATCAATTCTTCAGAGTATATGAGATTAATCAAGGCAGGTTGTATTTTTCTGTACAGAGGAATGTGGCTGCTTCCCTCTTTTCTCCTGAGTGCAGGATGTTGTGGTGACTCAGACACGAGGAGAAGGAAGCAGGAAGGTCCAGGGCAGGGAGCAGCATCCCTTGGAGCTGCAGCCTGCCAGGACCCTGACCAGGAGGAGAGCAGTGGGAATCTGGGCAATCCCAGCCCAGCACTCCCCTCCTGGGCAGGGTGGACTGTGGCACATCACACGCCATGTGTCAGGACAATGACAAACAAGATAAACAAAAACACTTTGCTGCTCTACAGTTCTTGTTGTGAGAGGGTCTCAAAGCACTTCACAGACCTTGCGGTCTGATCCCTCCACAGAGCTGGAAATTCCCATTATCATCACATGAGGACCACGGGGAACTGAAGTGCTGGGGACCAGGCTGTGGGTCATGACACTCGGTCCCAGACCAAGTGTTCTTTCAGTGACAAAATCTCAGAAGGAGGAATGAGGGAGGAAAATGACCTAAGGACACCTGTGTGTGCTGAAGTGCCACTGCCCCATCCACCAACCCATTCCAGCACACAGAGTGAGCTGTGGGAATGCATGGAGGTATCCAGGGCACGGTTCCTTCCCGAGGAAATTTGCTGAAAATTTTCTGTGGTGGTGGCAGAGTCCCTGAAGAGATTTGGCCTAAAAAGACTCCTTGTGGGACACATCTGCTTGAAACAGTTGAGTGGGTGGAAAAAAGACAAGGAAATGAGGCTGAGATTTCTCTGGAGGAATCTTGCCCAGGTAAGACACGTCAGCAGAGGCCCTGTGATATTTGTTAGCCAGAAAAGGGGAAGACACAGAGGTCAAATGGCCCAGCTCAGCATCAGCACGGGCTGTTAGAATGAAAAATTTCCATATTTGCATCTGGTCCAGCAACTTCTTAGCTCACAAATAGAACATTTAGATGAGGACTAGAGCTTGAGACAGACAGCTATGGACATGGAAAGAGTGTTCACCTACCCACAGCCTCCCACCGTCACCTCTTCTCCAACTCTGCCACCACAGCTCCTGGAGGCTCTACAGTGGACTTTGCTCCCCACAGTGTTCAGATCTCCCTGGCTTTGCTTGAGCCAAGAGAGAGTGGAAGAGCCCCAGAACCTCAGCAGGGGCTGCCTCCCCATCATCCATGAGAGTTCCTCTTCTCTTCACACGAGTCCCACGCTCTGGCCTGTGGGAAGGTCGGCAGGGCAATGTTTTCACAGGGATTGTCTTCCGGGAGGAAAAATCCAGGGACTGAGCCGAGGAGCTTGGAGGTAGTCAGGGGAGAGTAGTGCCCATCAAGGGAGGGGGCAGGAGACGAGCTGTGAGCCTGTTCTCTCCCATCCCTCCCGTGCCATGGACTGCCACCCTGATCCACAGACAGTTCTGGTTGTTGCCCAGAGTGATTTTGCCCAAGGCTGCAGGATCTGACCCTGGAGACTGTTCTTTATTTATTGATTCCCTCCCAGCTCAGTTTCCGTCAAACAAAGCCCCAGTAACCTCTGACTGATGGAGTCCTTCTCAACACAGTCTCCATCAGGTGGGGCAGGATAAAGCTCTGGAAATAGAACCAGCTCCAGGACAGCCTGGGAAAGAGAAAGGCCACCTGGACACCCCACTGAGGCCCACCTGTAAGTCCCACTGGGGTAAGGACCTGCTCCTCCTGCCTGCCCTGCACCAGACAAACCTGGTGCTGCACCAAAGCCTCCACAGGAGACTCACGCCCCACGATCATTATTTGCTACAGGACTTGGCACAGTTGGGCTGGGAATGTCATTAAGGCCAGGAGGTGGGAGGTATTTGAGGGGAGGGAGGAGGGCAGAGCAGAGTTCAGGGATGCCTAATGAAGAGCCATGTAGGAAAAGTGTTGCTGTGGGGACAAAGAGAAGTGCAAGGGATGCGCTCACAGCCTGAAGTCAGTTTTCACCTCACCCTGAGGAGGGAGTGTGCCTGCCCTGACCACGGTGGGTGTGCATGTGCTGGGGCCTTGAGGGCACTCTGGGGTCAGTCTCCAGCACCCACAGCTCCAGCATCAGATCTGGCTGACCTTCAAACCCTCTGAGACCCTTTCCTGACCACAGAAGTGTGTTCCAGTGGGAGTTAGTTCTACAGAATTTGGTAGGAACAAAATAATAATTAAAAGGGGGAAATAAAAGAAAGAAAAGAAAAACCAAACCCAAATCTAACAAAAAAAACCAAAGCAAAGCCCAATCTGTCTGGAAAGCCAAAGGTAAAACCCTCGCAAATTCTGGACCCACGAGTCTATGTTTTAAAGATTTTACAAATATACAGAATCTAATTAGCGTTATATCAGATATACAACATGCCCATTAATTATAATTATGCTGGATATATAATTTATATGCATGAAATGTAACTGTCTTCATGGTTAGGATTAGGACTCAGTGGAATTGGAATTTGGAAGGTTTTCTTGGGAGGCCATTGCAGGGAGAGAAAACCACGGAAAGTTACCGACCTGCTTTTCGGTAAACACACACCCTCAGCCTTGTGCCTCTGCTAAGGGCTGGAAAAAGATTTGCTACATATGGAGTTCTAGGCTGTAAATGGGAGGAGAAAACGTTCAGAAACAGGGGAACTGGGCCATGGAAAATGCTATCAGGAAAAGAAACCTCTGGAGAGAAATCCAGGCTCGGTGACAGGCGTGGAGCCTGGCCTCGCGGGGGTCTCGGTGGGGTCGGGACCTCCCCCAGCACAGGTCAGCAGTGTGGAGCTGAACGGGTTCTGGTGCTTTAGGTTCAGCAGTGGCGAGAAGCTGGAGGAAGAGAAACCCTCTTCCTCCTTCCTATTTACATGTTGGAGACACCAAGATACTAGAATGAGTGGAGAAAAGGGTCTAACAAGCATTTCAGCATATTTGTGCTTATTGAACACATCAACCCCACTACTTCCTACACTGAGAGAGCAGGCGATTTGTAGGCACTAGTATGTTTTTATCTTATGAGTATATTTAGTATAAACTAAAACTTTATTTCTCAGCCAGGCTATTCCTGTCCCTAGATCTGCCAGTCCCGAAGGAAAGTCTGCCCTTGAATTTGCTCCAAGGGTGACAAAGAACAGATGTGTGGGTGCTGAGGGTGTCGAGCAGCCTGGGGGTGGCCCCAGCAGCCAGGACTTCCCTACTTGCTACAGAAAGGCCAAACACGAGGACCAAGAGTGAGGCCCCTTTCTGCCAGGGTGGGGGGGCTGCATTTCCTCCTCCCTGTCTCAGGCTGCTTCTCCTTGGAGCAACTGAAAAGTCCTGAATTCATGGGAACTATGGGATAATGCAGGTGAGCCCTTGGAAGGAGCCATCGATTACTATGGCTTTCTTTGACAGAAACTGATGCACATCAGGAAATTTCCTCTGTTATCCCTCACTAGTGTCTGACTGCTGCTTCAGTTCTTCCTGTGTCACTGATGAAGGGGTGGCTTTAAAAACAACGTGGGTGGGACTGCCAGAGAAGTCTTTGCAGACACTGAGTTAGTAGAGGTTATCTTGGCCTATAAGGCCACTGCAGAACGGGGTGCTGTGGCCACCCCAGTCCTTAAGGAGTATCTACAATGCACTGGGTCGTGTCAAACAGTCACCTCTGTTTTGCTGGCGGTGCGGTAGTGGTGGTGGTGCCCGGGGATGTAATGCAGCTGCTCCACCGTGTTGTGCCGGCGCGAGGCGAACGCTTGGCGCTTGGCCGAGGTCGGGTTCATACTCAAGGTATTGTACAAGTTATTTGAGGCACTGGGATGGGAGTGCATTTTTGACATCCTGTAGCGATCCAAGACCGGTGTTGACACAAAGACATCTGTGTGTGACAATGCCCTCGACATGGACTGCTCGGGGTAGCCCGACCGCTCCGGGGACAGCAGCGGGTCCTGGGAGTGCAGGCGCTCTGCTGACAGCAGCTGCTCGTCTGAGAGAATCCGCTCGTAGGACATGCTGAACTCCTCGGGCATGATCCTCTCGGGGGACAGCACTCTGTCCTGGGACATGGCCCTGATGGGACGGCGGGGCCTGTCCCGGTGGTTGCCCTGCTGGGACATTTTGATGACGTTGATGGGCAGCGTGCCCCGGGCTGCCAGGTCGGGCAGGTGTCTCCTCCTCATGTAGTACTCGTCAGCCTCTTTGTCAGCTGTGGGGAGGGAAAGGGAGAGGTTAGAAGTGTCAGAGTGCTGTCCCAGGCCCTGGAGCTGCCTCCTGGGGACACCCGAGGGACTGTCTGCCACAGGCATGGACAGCCCTGTGTGGGTGGTGTCACCAAGGGCTTGTGGCACACAGAGGAGTGTGAAATGCGTGGGGACACTGTAATTCCCTGGGTGGTGCATCCCACACTCCTCCATGTGCTCTGGAGGCCAGACCGTGGTACCACAGGATTTACATGAGAGGTGAACAATGGAGAAATTCCCAAATGTCACCTTCTCAAATTGTCACATTCTCCAAATGTCACCCTGGGAAAGAACAAGGCAGGTGACACAAGCAGGTGAGGTCCCCGTTTGAGGACATGCACATCTCACCTCTGGCCTTGGACATGGCTATTCCCTGCAGCACATGAATGACCTCATCACATTTTCATTACCGCATTGAAATATTTGTAAATGTGATCACAAACCAGGTTTGGTGGTCCCTGAGACACTGAATCACCTGCCTAAGGTTTCTTTCCCATTTTTATAACCAGCCTTGGTTGATAAAATAGAATCTATCCCATAGAAAAATTCTTGCTCAGTTTGCTGCTCCTGTGTCTTAAGCAATCTCTCTGCTGCTCCAAAATGCAGCCCACACCCCCCACACATTCACTCTCTTTTTTTTGGCATTGAGAGGAATGCTGTGGGCTCAGAGAGGATGTTGGCTACTGCAGCTGTATCGTGATAGATCACAGGAATCCTACAGCCATCAATCTGTAGGTTTTGTGCACCACACTGGCTGGGAGTTGAAGACAACTGGCTGCTTGTCCCATGAGCCAGAGCTCAGGGGTGGGTGCTGACAGCATCCCAGAGCTTTGCTCACAAAACACCAGTTCAGCCAAGCTCTGCACCACCCTGTGCTGGGCCACATCCCTCGCTTACATCCTCATCCCCTGTCCCACACCTTCCCTTCCCTGCTGCCAGCCCCTGTGCGCAGCCCAGATCCGTGAGGAGGTGGGGTTGGTTCCCTCACAGCCAGGAGCAGGAGCTGAGAACATCTGTGCCACCAGTGCTGCTGCCAGCCCCTTCCTGCCAGCCCACACAGCCCCAAGGCGTGAGGTCACCCACAGCTCCCCTGTGCTGCCTTCCTGCTCATGGGATTTGCTCTCCAGAGCACACACTGCAGGAATGAATCTTTATTTTTTGCCGTCCAACACTTCTCAGAAGGATTTCTCACTGCAAATGTCAGGCAGCAGCTCTCCTGGCCTCGAGCTCTCGTGTCTTTAAAATCACCTTCTAGGAAGCCTGAGGGTGGGGGGAACTCCATATGGCCCCAGGAGCTGCAGACATTTTTATTCTGTGTTTTGCCCTGGTTGGAAATGCCAGGCTGGGTGTGCAGAGGCTCAGCAGCGATGCTGGAGGCTGGCTGCAGAGTGGGAACGAAGCAATTAGCACTCTGGCACTTGGCCTCTGCTCTGGATGAGAGGAGTTCCACAGGATTTGCCCATGTGACTCTAAATAGATGTAATTAAAGCACAGAACATCCCAAATGGAGATGTGCTTGGATGCTCACACCTGGCTCTGGTAATTGCCAGCAGGAGCTAAACCAGCTTATGTGAGGTTTACAGCTCTGAGGCTGCTAGAGAGGTGGCACAATCAGCTGCTTGGAAGGGGCTTGAAGGTGTACTTGGACTAAAGATGCAGCATGTGCTACCCTTTAAAGTGTTTTGTCCATTATGAGCATAAAAAATCCCCTTTTCCTTCCCTGTCCCACCTGTGCCCCTGGTACAGGTCTGTACAGCCTTTTGCTGCCATGGCTCAACCTTTCAGGGAGCTGTTTAATTTCAAAGATGCTTCTAAGCCCCCTCAGGGCGTGCCTCCAGTGGTGCTGGGGAGGAGGAGGAACATTTCCAGGTGTGGAAAAGCTGCTCATCTCCACCTCAGAGGAGCCAGAGGAGGTGGAACAGCCGTGTGTCACACCCACCAAGCTGCTCGAGGCAGCAGCAGACAGACATTTTCCAGGCTGCTGGCTCTGAGAGGGGTGTCAGCCTGAGCCAGGGATGGGGAACAGAGCCTGGCAGGAATGTTGTTGGATTAGGTTCTTTTTTGACTTGGAGATGGGAGGACTGAGAGGAATTTTAAAAACTTTTGTTTTCTTTTTAGCCTCACGTGAAGGGTGAGGCAATACAGATGTTATAATTCACCCTATCACAATTAGAATGTGTTCCTCTGCAGCTCCAGCAGGTTTCCTCTCTGGGCTTGTCTCTCCTTATTTTAATTGGCTTTAACATTTCCAAGCTGCCCAGTCACTTGTGATGATTCTCCAGCCAGCACCAAGTGGTTTAATAAGCCTGAAAACAGGAGCTTCCTTCCTCGCTGACCTTTCTCACTTCGCTGGGAGAGCAATTCCCTGGAGCACGGGCAGGATGGAATTAATCTGGCTGCTCTTGCTCGTCCTCACACCCTCCCCTCGCTGCTCTTCTCCAGGGCACAGGGGGGGCCCAGCCCCTCAGAGACTCCCCCAAAACCCCCAAGGACCCCCCAAGGGGGTTCTGTTGTCTGTGCCCTGAAGGAAGGGCCAGGGAGATAAAAAACTGGTATTTCACCACCTGTCTCTGCAAACTGGAGGAAAATAAGTGACTTTTCCCTGCCTGGCAAGCCAGACAAGCACCTGAAATACAGATTTAAAAAATATCTAATGCTTTATATTTTGCTCAAATAGAAGTATTTGTTAATGATCTCTTCATTACTTTTTTTTTTTTTTCCTAACCATGACAGGGAGTCCATTGGGAAGAAACAAATTTAAATTAAAAAAATGAATGTCAAATAAGTAATTTTCAAACTCCAGCTTTTAGATATCACACTTTTTTTGTGTTCCCTTCAGCTCCTTCATACGGAATAAGAACATTATCTTGCTGGCACTTTGCAAGGGGAGGTTGGGGAGCTGGGAGCCTCTTTTCCTTTGGCTCTGGAGTGGAGCAGCTGCAGGAGAGTGATTCAGTGATTCTGGAGGTGCTGAGTGTGCTCAGTGCCCGTGGGAGCAGGGAGGGCTTGGCACTTCCAGAGCTGGAGCTCCTTGGCTGCTCAGGAGTAGAGTGGGGCAGTCACAACCACAGCCAGGAGTGCCAGCACAGGGAAGGGGTTAATCCTCCCTGGAGAGCAAACCAGAAACAGGGGGAAGGAAAGGAGCCGACACCTACTGAGTCTCTTCAGAGATGAATATTTACTCGGGTTGGTCTTGACAGCAGACTCGTAGGAGGGCGGGAGGTGGGAGAGGTTCTGGAAGGAGCGGGAGAAGGACAGGTCGTAGGGCTCGGTGGCTGAAGTGAGGATGTTGTTCATTCGTGGCTTGTCTGCAAAAGAAAGAGCAGAGAAAGACAGGTCTAGAGCGTGCCCCGAGGGGATGGAGAGAGGCTGGCTGTGCCCACGGGCTCCAGCAGGGAGCAAAGCTGGAACGAGCCAGGCTCAGCCTCGGGCTCCTGGGCATGACTCAAACTGGCACCAGCAGATCCAGGAGAAGTGGATCCTGTGGTGCTGCTTCCTGTCCACAGCGTTATGGGGCCAGCCAAGTGCTGCCTCACATCCCCTGGAGCTGTCCCAGAGGGACGGGGCTGCACTGGCACTCACCCCGGGCATGCAGGGCTGTGCCAGGCAGCATCACTCACCTTCACCCCCACAGTGCGCCCTCCTCATCCTCAGGGACACAAAACCAGTAATTAACTGGGCTGGTGATGATCCAGCTGCCCCCTCTGTGTGCCACATTCCTCATGGATGCTCTGAACCTGGAGGCTCGGGGGCTCTGGGGCTCTGCAAAGCTGCACACCTCCCTGGGCTGGAGCTGGGGCTGGGGGCACCTCTGGGGGCACTCAGAGGGCAAGGCAAGGTGCTGGGGAGGTTCCTGAGGCAGGAAATCTCTATCCTGAGGGGTGGAGGATGCCCCTCTACTGATATTCATTTTGTTGGCCACTGAGGGGTCCCCAGGCAGGGTCCCAGTGCCCTCTGTCACAATTCTAATGCTGAGGGCACTGGCAGTAAAGATCAGCACTGAGGCCAGATGCTAAAATTGAAATCCAAACTATCTGCAGGGGTTTGGAACCTTGTTCTTTCTCTGCAAGCTGGAAAATGGTCTTTGATCAGCCCAGCCAAGGCACGGGGACCTGTTGAACTGCACTTACAACCCCCAGGTGTTCAGATATTAAAATTGGCAGAGATGAAAGGATTTAACGAAGCAGGAACTTCAATTATTGGAAGCAGAGGCAGAACAGACCAGTGGGCTCTGTCAGACCCCACAGCAGTGATGGGATTCAGCAGCTGAGGCAAAGGACCAAGGAGGTGGCCACTGAAAATGAAATCAGAAGGGTAAATTCTCTGCAGGAGCAGCAGAATGCCCAAGCCCTGGGCTCACACTTTCCTCTTGTACATCCCTAAGTGTCCCATGAACAGCAGGGCATGATCAGTGTGCACTCACCTGCCCCAAGCCCTCTTGCCTCCTCTGCACCAGGGGCTGGTGGAGAGAAAAGCTCAGATTCTGCCCAGAGGTAACAGAGCAGGGGAATTTCACTTGGAAAGCTGCTGGCTTTGTGCAGTGTCCCCACACTTGCTAACTTCTCCCATTTCCAGGAAAAAAACTCAAGCCAAAATCCACCCAGGTAGAGTGCAGACATTTCACAGACATTTTTCTAGACCTGAGTCAGAAGTGAATCTGCTTCCTCCAAAAGAACATCTGTGAGAGTGAGGCCACCTCCTCCCCTGCTGCCTTTCTGCCGTGTGCCGCCCTGCTTGTTGGACAGCAGAACGTTCTCCTCCTCTCTGAATTTTTCATTTCTCCGTGTCCTCGGTGCCCCTGCAGCCTGGAAATGAACCCAGCAGTTCATCTGTGTGTCTGCTCGGGGATCCAGAGCTGCTTCCACAACTTTTCTCCCACTGGGGCTTCCCCTGGATGTTTTAAACCTCCTGTCACCCACCCTCAGCACTGCACGGTGTCAAAGACAGGCTGAGGCAGCCCTGCCTCAGTAATTACAGAATTACTCTCACAGTAATTCTGTAAGAAAGAAAGTGATTCCTTCTCGCAGAATACAGCACTGGTGAAAAATTCCTCCTTCCAATGCAATAACCACCTCGGTTCCTAAATGTCCTCTCCCCTTTCTCCTGCTCCTCTCCGCTCTCCTGGAGGGGGGTTCTGGTGTGGCACAAAGAGCACAGACCCGAGGGATGTGGAGTGGCACCTCTCAGAGAGCAGCACTTCCTTGCTGACGATTCCACCCATGTCTGACAGACTGCCTGCAGGACCATCAGGGGGCTGGAAATGATTGATTCCGTGTTACCCAGCAAGCAGAGGCTGGATCAGCACTGAAACCATGTCCCCACTCCTCCTCCTGCTTGTGTGGCAAGGACCCCGGGGTAGCATCTCTTTGCAGATTGCTCAGGCAGAACGTGGAGCTAATCTCCATTTTCATGGGGGTTTGGGCACGCTGCAGTGAGCCCAGGCACACGCACGGTGCCAGAGCAGAGCATTAATTGACTGCTTGCATGAGGGGTGTGAAATTAAGTGCCACACATTTATCTGATGGGCTGCTGCAGGATCACTTTATCTTCTCGCTGCTTTTCCCATCCGGGAACAGACTGGAATGATTCTGGCAAACGAGAAGTCACCTTGAAAGCCACTGCCCATCACTCAGCAAAACAAGGGATAAACTGAAATGACCAAAGCTAATTTCAGATGTCTTTTGCATAATGTAGCTTGAGGGGGAGATCAGAGAACTGAGGTGCTCTAGTAAGGAGAAATATCTTGTGCAATTTATATTCTGAGGCCAGTTCAGCACCAGTTTTTCACTCCTGCAATTTATTTGTCTCTGGTCTCTCTCCTCTTTGTTTGTGGTGCTTGTGGGCTCCTATGGAAGCTGCAGGTCAGAATCAATGATCAGGATGCAAATCAAAGGTCTCCCATTCCCTGCAAGGCAGCTGAGGCTGTCCCAGCTGGAGATGACACTGGAAAACGAGCTCTGTCCACGGCTACTGGCCTTACCTTTACACCCAGGTTTGGTCCCCATTCTCCTCGGCATCTCTGTGCCATTTGGTGCCCATTTTCTGGCACACCATCCCTCCTGGCACAGGAGCTGGCAGAGGAGCAGGCAGGAGGGGAAGCTCAGCCAGCCCAGAGGACATCCAGCACCCAGGAACCTCACCCAGCACCCAGGAACCTCACCCAGCACCCAGGAACCTCACCCAGCACCACAGAACTGCCACCCAGCACCACAGAAATGTCATCCAGCACCCAGGAACCTCACCCAGCACCCAGGAACCTCACCCAGCACCACAGAAACGTCACCCAGCACGATGGGAACCTCATCCAGCACCACAGAAATGCCACCCAGCATGATGAGAACCTCACCCAGCACCACAGGAACCTCATTCAGCATCACAGAAACATCACCCAGCACCACAAGGACCTCACCCTCTGGGCTGAGGCAGAGCTCATTTCTCTCTCAGTGCTTTGCAACCTCTCTGCAGGCTCAGAGCTCTGAGAAGCTTCAGGATTTCCAGAGCTGTGCAGATTAGACCTGAAGTCTTCTTGTCACATCTCGCTCTGCCCCTCTTGTTGCAAGACACTTTCAAAGTGTGTTTACATGAGGCACAAAACCTTTCATGTTCAAGGACGGGAGCAGATGATACCAAAATAAAAAAAATATGAATCGATGGCAAAGTTTTGAACAAAGCTCAAGTGGCAAAAGGGATGTGCTGCAGATTTGCATTTGAGTCTGCACATATGTTGTGCGAATTCTGCAAGACATTTCAACAGATGCCTTTTAAAACATTCACCCAGAGAAAGCAAACAATGTCACCTAGGAGAAGCTGCTACAACCCAGCCTTCTGCTGCTCAGCTCCAGCTCAGCAGAGCTCCAGCCCTGTGTCAGAGCTCTCCCTGCTCCCCCAGCCCTGCCTCCTGCTCAGCCCTTTGAAGGCTCAGACGCAAAGTCTGCGATTCTGACGCAAGTTCTTACAAAGGGCCCCATTCCTCAGGAAAATCTGGTGCCTGTGCTGACGTTCTGGAGCCTTCTGTGGCAGGGCTCAGAGCTCCCAGGCCATGCTGAAGTGACACGCTGTCAGAGCAGGCAATAAACTGATGTTTGCAGACTCAAGATTTATGACAGATATCTTCAGTGTTTGTGTTTTCACACTTGTGTTTCCTCGTGTTACAAACACTGTTATTAATAGTGCTTTGCATTTCTCATGACTAATCTCCAGGAGGTTTCTACATTTCCAGGTCAGATCCTCTGTGGTGTAAATCAGAGCTCTCCAGCGAGTAGCTGCCCTCATTTATGAGAGCTGGAGATGGAGGATTGCAAGCAGAGGCAGTGTTGAAGCCCTGTGTGTGCCAGGGTGGCTCTAGCACTGCGCCTTGCTGGGCTGAGAACTGAGCAGCAGCCTGGAGGTGCAGCACACACTGCAGGGTGGCACTGGGTGTGACAGTGACCCCCCTGAGGGCTGTCAGCCAGGGGGATCAGTGTGGAAAGGCCCCTGAGCACACAGAGTGCTTCACTGAATACTGCAGCCCCCAGCTGGGCTGAGAGGGGCAGCGCTGCCAATTAACATGGCAGGGAGAGCTGCAGAAATCAAAATTGCACAGAGCAGTCCAGGCAAAGGATCTGCCCATGCTGGAGTGTGCTGCCCTTGCAGGGGGTGCAGATAAAACCCCTGGCTCTGGCACCAGAGCTGCCAGCAGCCAGGGCTGGGCAGGGCTGGGGCTGGGAGCCCTCTCTGCTGGGTTTGAGACCACTGCAGACTGGTACCTCCCCCCAGCTCTGCCTGGGGCTCGTGGGCAGGGAGAGGGATTTTGGAATGGCATGGAATGGTTTGGTTTGGTCTGGTCTGGTTTGGTTTGGCTTGGCAAGGATCACAAAGACCCCTCAATCCCACCCCTGCCATGGCAGGGACACCCCTCACTGTCCCAGGCTGCCCCAAGCCCTGTCCAGCCTGGCCTTGGGCACTGCCAGGGATTCCAGAATTAAACCCAGGATTTGAGCTGAGACCTTGGGAAAGGCTCCCAAGCTCAGGTGCTGGAAGAGAGAATGTGGGTTTGGAGTTTAAAGCAGAGACACGTTAAGCTAAAGAGGGGAAAGTTTAGAGTTTTGGAGTTTAAGATATAGAAAAAATAAAAGAGGTAAACAAAGAGTTTAGAGTGCAGCATCGTGGTTTTGTGTGCCATAACATGATTGGCTAAGAAAGCTCACACTGTAGCATGGGTCTATAACACAAAATATTTACATATTAGCTCAAAAGCATAAATATCCTTTTTGGCAGTGTTTTATTGGTCAATAACTCCTTAAAAGTTCTTGTAACTAGAGGTCTTGTGACCTTCTGAGCCATGCTATGAAGAGGTGAGCAGGACTCATCTTTCCTATGCAGAAGATAAGAAAATAAACCTCATCCTCTAAAACAATTCAGAGGATCCAGCTCAAATGCCTTCCAAAATTGCCCCCAGGTGAATTATCACCCCTCCCACAGCCATTCCAGCCCTGCCCAAGGTCAGGACATCCAGTCTGTTCTCTGGGTTACATGCTGCACATCTGATTAGCTTCTGCTTTCCCCCCATATATTTCTGCTGGGGATAAAGCTAATTTAAACAGTCCTTAATTGTTATGATTTTGTAAACAGTGTCTTAAACACAATAGACACAAAACTCTCAACAAATTGCTGGAGGAGATGTGACAGAATGGGGAATCATTTTCATATCTTCTGGGATTGCCCCAAATTGAAGCTTCTGGTCTGATGTTAGAAAATTGATGCAAGGATTTTTTCAGCAATATATCCCCCAAAGCCCTATTAGTGTGTGGGAAGGAAGATGCCCTGGATTTTTGACATGAAGAAAAGAGAAAGAAGGGGGAAAAGAAGGAAAAGAGAGAAAAAAGGAGGGAATAAAGGGAAGGGGAGGGGAGGGGAGGGGAGGGGAGGGAAGGGAAGGGAAGGGAAGGGAAGGGAAGGGAAGGGAAGGGAAGGGAAGGGAAGGGAAGGGAAGGGAAGGGAAGGGAAGGGAAGGGAAGGGAAGGGAAGGGAAGGGAAGGGAAGGGAAGGGAAGGGAAGGGAAGGGAAGGGAAGGGAAGGGAAGGGAAGGGAAGGGAAGGGAAGGGAAGGGAAGGGAAGGGAAGGGAAGGGAAGGGAAGGGAAGGGAAGGGAAGGGAAGGGAAGGGAACCACACTCACACCTGAGTCCATATGGAGGAAACTGTTAAAAACCCACACAAGTACAGCTATAAAATGAAATTTGCCTCCATCAAAGCCATCCCAGGCATCATCCATGGAAAAACACTTGGCCAAATTAAAACCTTGAAGTAATTGGCTGCTCATGGTGCTTCACCAAGTATTTTTGAGATGATTGTCAAATGCAATTAACTGACATAAAAGTCGTGATATGAACTTCCTTCTAACCATATTATTTGGAAATGCGCTTGGTATTTATAAAGATGTAAAAAAGAAAATGTTTATTAGGTGCTCTTTAGGTTAGGATAATTATATATGCACTAAATATAATGAGATGAAACTTCAGTAGCAGTAAAAAATAAAGCAATAATCTGTACAGAAACTGAGCCCAGGCAGTCACTGTGTATTTCTGTTATAGCTGATGCTCAGCTCTCTTTTGTGCCCCCAGCTCGGTTTTTTCCTTCATATTTTAATGTTTTTATGGGGGAAATCATTTTATGTGCTTATTTTGTGTGAAGGCTGAATATCTAAGCAAGATAAATTAATGTATCAAAAGATTTAGCTGCATTTCATATGTAAAACTTGGTTGTGCTTAGAGCCTAATACTTGCTCCCTCCCACTCACATTTTACATACAAATCACTACATTTCCTAAAACTGCTGTAGAGTTCTTCATTTGCAGCTCAAATCTGCAGCTGAGGTAGAAGTAAAGTCTAGAGTTAAGAAAATCCACATGAAAAATCAGATTTCAGTGGAATTGGGGTCTCAATTCTGTCACTGAGAGCAGAATTTCAGCTGAGGTTTCTAAAGGGCTGTAGGAGCCTCTGGAATGGCACATTTGGTGTCCTGGGGGGGATTTGGGACAGGAATAGTCCAGCAGCAGAAAACACCCAAGGGATTTCTGGCAGATGTGGGATGCTCAGAGCCACTGTGGTTCATTCAGAGCCCTCAACCACAGCACAACTGAAATCCTGGGACTGCAGCCCCTGGGCTGGGAGAGGCTGGAACTGAGGAGTCCCAGGATGGGTTGGGTTGGGATGGACCCTAAAGCTGGCCCAGTGCCACCCCTGCCATGGGCAGGGACACTCCCAGGGGCTGCAAGCTGGCCTTGGACACTTCCTGTGACTGAGCTGCCTGTGGCCACCTCTGATCCCGCTGGGAATCGTCTTCCCCAGGATATCACAATTCCCAGCACTCGTTCCAGCCCTCTGTGCCATCCTGCAAGCTCTTCTGATGTCTCACTTGAAAAGCCCAAATGTATTTTCAGACTCGCCAAGCAATGGCTCAGCAGCAGCAGCAGCAGCACACAGGGATGGAAGGAACAAAAGCAGCCATGGCCATCTGGATAACTCAGAGGAAGATGTACCTCTGAATCACACCCTCATTTGTAGTCAGCTCATCCCAGTGCCTCACAGCAGCCAAACTGTTCAGGCACAGGAAGCACAAGGAATCCAAGACCGTGAGTGGATCTGCCTTCGGTTTTTTGTCTCTTAAGCACATAAAAAATAGCAAAGCATCTGTTAGGAGCAGAGGGAAGTGGAATTGTTTTGTCACATTCCCTGGAGTGCTTGGATGCAACGGGACCCTGATGCTGGAGCTGCATTGAAGCTCCTGGGCAGACACAGGTCAGGGGCAGCTCAGAGCCCAGCAGGGGCTGGAGTTTAAGAATGAGTACCAAGACCAAAGAGAAGACAACACATTTTCAACCCTATTTCTCCATTTTTTTTCTCTTTTTTTTCCCTCAGGAAGGTAAAAAAGCAAACAGAGTAAGTAGTCAGGAACACTGGAAGCTGTCAGTTCAGGCTCAATAAATACTGCTGTGGCACTGATGAGTTTAAAGCTGACACTCTTCCTCCTGGAGTGTTTGGAAGACAGAAAATGAAGTCCTAATAACACAGGCTTACCATGGAAGCAATTTGCAGGCTGAAGAGATGCCTGCCTCCTCTGGGAAGGAGAAACCCCCAGGGTTTTAGGGGATCTTTCCAAGGGCAGTTGTTCTCCCACCCTCCTTAGCAGCAGGGAGATTTCTATATGTGAACACAACTTGCAATAAATCACCTCCAGAACAGTCAGGATGAGGTTTCAGAACTCAAAACAATCACCAGGACAAAAAGAGTCGCAAATACAGAGATTCAGAGCTGCCAGAAGTGATAGAGATGAGATTTACTGGGAGCTTACAGCAGGGGGAATGGATCCCATTCCAGAGGCACAGGGAGGGACACGGACAGGACTGAGACAAGGAGCAGCAGAAGAGAGGGGAAGCAGAGGGGGCCTGAGGGATCAGTCAGAGGCTGGTCTGATGGCTCAGACCCTGGGGAACAGGGGTTTGGGTGGCAGGGACTGGCCTGGGGCTGGATGGAGCCAGGAGCTGCCAGGGTTGGGCTGGATCCAAGGGAGGGGGGCACAGCCCAGGCTCCACTGCTGCCCAGGGAAACCCAGAGGAGGGGACAGAAAGGATGGGGGACAGGGCTGGGCAGAGAAAGGCAGCTTCTGGCCATGGAGGAGGCAAAGAAACACCCCCAGGCTGGGACGAGGGGGAGGAAACCAGGTGGGAAACAAAGGAGTATCTTGGAATTAGACACAAGGCTGATCAGCACAGTTAGAGAAGACTGGGCCATATTTCCCTGTGCACACTACTGAAAATATGGTCCTGTGTTTAATGTCAGTGGGAACAATCAGCCATGCAGCACTGCCAGAGGAATATTTCCATTAACATTAAACACATTTGGTACCAGTAAATGTTACTGGCTGGCAGAGGAAAGTTACAACGTGTGTAATTTTGCTCTTTGCTGTCTCTTACCATGTGTAGGTGTCTGGTTGTCACCGTTTAGTATCAGGTGATTATAATTTTGTTCTTGGTCATCTGAAATTCACAGAAAAAAAAATCCCTTTAAGAACCAGCTTAGCATTGCCACTGATCTGCAGATGATAATTACAGCTCACAGTATCACAGGAAATCTCAGCATGATTAAAGAAAGGAGAAGGAAATGCTTAAGAAAGCAGAAGATTCTGTTATGCAGTTCACTTAAAATTCCAGATGCAAGGAGAACACGATAATGGGAATCTGCTCCCCTTCTGCTGAGCCTGCAAATGAGGGCTCTGTGCAAAGGTGAGAATCATGTTCAGACAGGAGCACACCCGGCTGTACCCGCAGGGTGGGCTGCTCCTGGAGGGCCCCTTCCAGCCCCATCAGGGCTTTGGAGGGATCAGGATGTGAGCCCCAAGCCCAGACTGTCCCCCTGTGAGAGCAGAGAGGAGTCACAGGTGTGGCCTCGAGGAGTTAAACAGCAGTACCTGAGCCCTGATCCCTCCCCAGGAGATGGGAATCCTGTGAGACAGGGTGGGAGATGATCCATGGCAGAGCCACTGCCGGAGCTGGGGCTGGGAGCTGCCCCTGGGGGGGAGAACAGCTCTGTCTCCTACTGGAATAAAAACTTCAGAAAAGGGACTCCTGATGAACCTCCCCGGCCTTCAGCTGTCAGTCAGGGCTGAGCTCCTTGTCCTGACCTTTCCAGCGTGGATGGAGCTGCAGCAGAGCGGGGTGAGAGGAGATCTCTGGGGATCCTTCATGTGCTGCTCTGCTATTCCCAAACCTTCCATGGATATCTCCTTTCCCCCTGAATATCTGTGTCACTGAGTCTTCCTTTCTGCTTCTCAGACCAATTCCTTCTTTCCTGTCTTCCAGGGACATGGAGAGAACCCCTCTTTTTCCTGCCCAGCCCTTTATGACCACGGTTACTGCGTTATCCTTCCTGCTGACACCATTCCTTTGTGTTTCCCTGTTTCCCTGCTTTGCTTTGGGTCCCTGTCACTGCAGCCCCCTGTGCTCCCACTGACCCAGACCCTCCCCAGCCCTGGGACGTGTTTCTGAGAGAGCCCTAGGGCAGAGCGGAATGCCTGGATTGTCCCCAGTCAGCTCCTCCTGTTCACACAAACCTGGGATATTTTTCTTTTCCTGATTCATGTAAAGTCTGTGATCCTTTGTGGTTCCTTATTGCTTTTCCAAGGAACTCTCCAATTGTTCTCCAACACAGAAAAGGCTTTTTAGCATTCCTGCTTCAGCCCAAGGCATCTCATTTTTCTCCATTTAATCAATTTATTTGCAGGCTATTTATCCAATTTGTCAAGAACATTTTAAATTCTAATCCTGTTCTCTAATAGACTTACAGTCATCCAAGGTTCATATCACCTGCAAATTTAATAAGCAAATTCCTTTTCCACCAGGAACAAAGAAACCAAATCCAGAACCACACCAGGCCATCCTTCCCCTGATATTTGGTCCCTTCATGGTCACTCAGCCCTCATGGCCTCCACCCCAGGCAGGCTCATTAACAACCTGCTTCTCTAATTAATCTCACATTGCTTTGCTAGAAACTGATGGAAGCCTTGCTGAGGTCATGATCCTTGATATGAGTTATTCCTCCCTGGCCATAAAACACAGAGGAAAAAAAAACAAACAAGGTGGATCCTTTGAAGGGTTTTTTAAATAAATCCCTGCTTTATTCTTTAACTCTGTCCAGCCTCTGTCCAGCCCGTGCCCTGCCCGCTGTCCCCATCCCCGGGATGCTGCTGCTGCCTCCTGTGCCACAAGGGCGCATCGCTCCCTCATCTTCCTCCTGCTCCCGGCACGAATTCCAGAGCTCCTTTCACCCCGTTTATTGCCTCATTTATACCTTCTTCCCTCTATTTCTGAGCTCCAAGCAGGCAGTGAGCAACGAGCCCGGGGTGTTTCTCCGTGACCTGTCCGTGCCATTTGCAGCTGATGAGTTCATCGAGCAGACACCTCTGCCCTGCAAGCCCCGGGAAGATTAACTTCCCCAGGAGGGCTCCATCCCTGCAGGAGCTTTCAGAGGAGCCTGTGGCTCCTGCGCCCATCCCTTGCTGCCAGCCATGGGCTGTCAGGCCAAGGAGGGCAAGGACTTCCAGCCTGGCTCCAGCAAAGCTCATTTACAGACATCAAAAAGCACCCAAAGCCCAAATTCTGGGTGTGCTGTTCCCTGCTGGTGCTGCCCACAGGCTGCAGGAGCTGCCAGCTGAGGGGGGACACGGAGATGGGGACACTCGAGGTGTGAAATGCTGGTTTTAGAACAGGAGCAGACACAGCCTGAACACACCAATTGTGCCAGAAGGGAACCAGCAGAGCTTTCTCTCTCCTCTCATGGGTCACTTATTCCCACAGCCTCACTCCTGGGGGAAACTGGCTCTTCACTGAGGACAGGTGCACCTGAATAAGAACCATCATCTTCTGATTCTGAGCAACTTTTTATTTCACCTCAAATCCTCTTTCCTTTCCTTTCCTTTCCTTTCCTTTCCTTTCCTTTCCTTTCCTTTCCTTTCCTTTCCTTTCCTTTCCTTTCCTTTCCTTTCCTTTCCTTTCCTTTCCTTTCCTTTCCTTTCCTTTCCTTTCCTTTCCTTTCCTTTCCTTTCCTTTCCTTTCCTTTCCTTTCCTTTCCTTTCCTTTCCTTCAGGTGTTTTGAGGCTATTGCTTCAGCAACGTCATGCAGCCCCGTCAGAACCTGAATTATTGGCATTTTCATGTGGCTGAGCTAATCAAGCATCTGAATGCAGCACTGGGATTCATTTACCACTTCTGTAGCCCTTTGTAAACACTTTCTAAGCAATAAAATACTTTAAAATGATGGCTGAGCCTTCCTACACCTCCTCAGGTTTAACAAGATAATGCTGTTAATTGTGAAGTGCCAGTTAGGCGGGAGCTTATCTACGGCTGAGACAAGGATCTGAGTTCAAAGCTATTTACCAGGAAACTCCATTAGGGGAAGAAAGGAGCCACAGGGCTCTGAATTGCCAGGGCACAAAAGGAAATTTCTGAGCACAGCTGGAGGAGCGATCAGATAAAATAACCAGCAGAAAGTGTGAGATGTTGCACTGGGAAAAGGAAAGCAGTGCTCCACTCCTCTGCAACGTGCACAGGAGACACGTTCCTTTCCATTGGCAATTTATTATTTTATTTCTTTGATTAAACTGTCTCTATCCACAAGTGTTCTCACTTTTAGCCTTCCCTGCATCCCAGGGGCTGAGTTCCCAGCCGGGGTTAAACCGCAATCACCACCTGAATTATCAGCAGCGAGGTGCAAAACTCCGGGTAGCTGTTAAAGAACTCTCTAAATAGCCCCCAAAGAGTTCCCATGCACTTTCTGCCTAGGAAATCTCCTTTTTTCACTGATTTAACCTTTCCTTTGGTACTTGGTTTTCAACTTCTCCAGAGCCTTTTTTTTTTTTTTTCTCAGTCTCAGGGATTTCATATGGGAGTATTACTAATAAAGCTTGATTTATTGTGTTCTATAATGGAAAAAAAAAAAAAAAATCAAGTGTCAGAATATGAAAAGAAAATGCTGTATTTTCCAGCCTGTCTTTCCTAATGAAATTCCTTCTGAAATCTGCAAAGCAAGGATATTTTTAATATATGCCAGCTGTATTACAGATACACCTGTAACTGTAATACAGATGTATGATCATTCTGACAGTCATGCTGTACTTTGCATTCGTTTTAGAGAATTTATTAAAGTACTCGGAGCTGCTCTGAAATCTGTAGTTAACAGCATAAGAGAATGGCCTGAAAAGGAAGAAAACAAGGGGAAAAAAGAAAAAAAAAAAAAAAAAAGAAAAAGAAAAAAGGGGGTAAAGGGGGGGAAAAGTAAAAAAAAAAAAAGTTTTAGAAAAGGTCTGAAAAGGAACCATCAGCCTATGAAGGGATCCAGGGCAGGGGTGGAATCCTCATTCCTGAAGGGATTTTAATGATGGGCATTTGGGGATGGGGATGTGGCATTTGTGCCCATTTGGGCACATGGGATGTGGCATTTGGGGCCACGAATTTGTGACTGGACACTTCAAAGCCTTTTCCCAGCCAAATGCTTCCATGAAAAACAATTATTTTCCTTCTGCCCCTCTGATCTTGTCACCAAAAGTGCTGAGATTTCAGAGCAGGATGGAACCTGCTGCTGTGCTGATGACAAGAAACCTCCTTGATGCCCGCACTAATGAAGAGAAAATCCCTCTCCAGGGCTGATCTTCCCCAGCACTCGAGGCCTGAGGGACCCAGGGGAGTGCAGAGCCCCAAGGCAGGGAGGAAAGCCCAAAAACTGCTGAGGAAAATGGAAATAGTGCCAGCACCAAGCTCCTCGTTCATCACCCACCAGCACTTTCTGGTCACTATTTGTATTCCAGAGGGGAAGCCTCGAGCAAATGTCCTTCAGCTGCTCCATGGTCAGCAGAGCTGGGAAGGGGAGCAGCTTTTTCCAGCCCTTTTCCAGGGATTTTGGGCAGTGAGAATGGCAAAGAGCAGCCCAGGAATGGGGGAACAGAGCCCCAAACCCCTCCTGAGCCAGGTCTGCCCAGGCAGGGCTCAGAGTGGTGAGCACAGGAATATTTAACCCCACAGATCATTAAACCCTGCCTTTTGTGTGCAGGAGCCAACAGATAATTCCTTTACCCTCCTGTGCTGTGAATATCCTGCTTGCAGAGTGTTCTGCACCTGCCCAAGCACGCTGCCCCCCAAAAATGTTCTGTGGCAGAGGAGACAAACCCGAGAGCTGAGCTGCTGGCAGAGTCAGCACGTCAGTCATTCCAGGGGCTGGAAATGCCAAATGAAAGGTTGTCCCCAAAGCCTCCGTTTATACTCCTTATGTCAGGTTTTTGTTCTACCATTCCAGCCTATTTTTCAGCAGTAATCCTGTGATTCATTCATTGAACAGGATGCTCAGGGAATAAGGCAGCTATTCAGGAGTTATTTTAATCCTCATTAAGTGGTGAATGGCCCTGTTCTCCAGTATCCCACGCCATCCAAACCCTGCGCTGATTACAGAGCTGTGATTTTCCACGTCGGCTTTTCCTCCCCACCCATCCCAGGCTGTACCTGAGCCCAGAACAGGTGTGCTCACACCTGCCAGCCTTCATTCCTTTGGAGGAACAGCCCTGGAAAACACAGGGCAGGTTTTTTTGTATCGCATGGGGGATTTTTAATAGGATTTTGCAAGCACAAATCAGCTGCTAATTAATCATGGCCCTTTTGTGGGGGAGGAAAGGCAGCTGGAACAGCTCCTGGTGTACCTGGGGGGAAGATGATGAAGGCAGCTGGAATCACACAATGCCAGGAGGGGGACTGGAAGTGCTCCCCCAGCCCAGCTCAACCCCAGGTTTGTCCCTCTCCGTCCCAGCCAAGGTAGTGAGGGCACAGCCAGGGGGTGAAGGAACAGGGATTTCACCTGCAAAATATCCACCTGAAGGCTGTGTGAGTGAACATGGCACTGCAGCCTTCAGCTCAGTCCTCTGCTGCCTTTTGACCCCTTGCTTTTCCAGCTTGGGGAGTGTTCATTCCTTATTTTAAGGCTACTGAGATGAAGGCTTAAATGAAATCTAAGAAATCAAGCAGGAGGTGAATCATAGAAACCCAGAATGTCCTGAGCTGGGAGGGACCCACGGGGATCATCAAATCCAGCTCCTGTCCCTGCACAGACCCCCAACAATCCCACCTTGGGCATTCCCAAAGGCTTCTGGAGCTCTGGCGTTCCCTGAGGAGCCTGGGCAGTGTCCAGCACCCTCTGGGGGAAGAACCTTTCCCTAAATCCACCCTAACCCTGCCCTGACACAGCTCCACAATGTGCAGCTGCAGGTGGAAAGCACTTGGCTGCAGTGAGCACTGAAGTTCTGGAGGTTATGGCTGAGAAAAATAAAGAAAAAAAATAAAAAACCAGCAAAGCTCACCGAGCTGTGATGTGGAAAAGAATCCTTCTCCCTGAAATATCTGAGTGAAAACAGGAGCGTGAGCAGGATGTTCTCGTACACCAGGGCTCGGGTTCACTCACAAAAATCTGTCTCCTGCGTGGAGAGGCTGCACAAATCACACACTCATTCACAGGATTCTCCTCCTCCCACACAGCCCTGGGATCCACGCTGGCACATGGGAAGCAGGCCCACGCACAGGCTCCCTACACACCAACATTTGCCTCCCTCCTGCACGTCCCTGCAGCTCCTCCCCAGTGCCAAAGCAAACTGCAGGGAGAGCTTGGCACCAGGGAAATGCAGCTCCTGCTTTCAGGCAGCTACAGCTAAAAAGGGCACTTGCAGAAAAACAAAGGCACGAGAAAATATTTTTCCCCGTCTTGGCTTTAAAGTGATGTTTTTAAAAGCAGCAGCAGCGTGGTGAAGATAAAGGTCATGGAGAGCTCCAAATCTCTCTCTCTCTCTCCAAGGAAGCTGATGCCTTCTGGAGCACATTTGGACAGGCTGTTGGCTTGAAAAAGGAATGTTTTTTCCTCCTCATGGGCAGTGAGGGTGAGGTCTGTCCAAAGGGCAGCTTTTCCTGCTCTGGAAAAGTGAAATTTCCTCCATGGGGATCCCCAAGCAATGGCTCTGCTCCCCAGAGCAGCCATGGTGCCCTCAGCCAGGTGGGAACGTCTGAACTCACCTGCAGCAGGAGTTCAGCATCCCTCTGTAGCTTTCCCTGCTTTATTTGCTCTGATTTTCATTGCTTTCACCCAACCCCTTGCTGCTTTTTCTCACACATTCCAGAATAAATCAGGAGAAGGAACTAGAAGGAATCCAGATGAAGAGAAAGAACCAGAACTTTCTGTCAGGGAGAGAAAGTTCTGCAGAGCCCAGAGCACAAACCTGGAGTGCCTGGGATCCCCTGCATGCCTGAGAACTTCCCACTGCCTTGCAAACACAAACTGGATAAATCTGGCCTGGATTCCTCCAAAAGCCACCAGCTGAGCAGAATGCATGACTAACAGCAGCCAGCAGTGCACAACAGCAGCTGGGGGAGCAGCAACCTTTGGAAACACGTCCAGAATGGGAAAAAGGGGGAAACATATGGTCAGGAGAGAACAAAACGTGTCCTTTAAAGGGCAGTGCTGGAGATGGAGCTGATTTGAGAAGGTATAAATAGGCTGGGTGTCTAAAGCAGGATTAGTTAAATGCAATCTTTGGTGGAACACAGCCAGCTCTTGCACATTCGAGTGCTGAGATAATTATGCAAATACCTTTGGAAGTAACACACGGTCCCTTCTAACCCCGTGGTGCTGGCAGAAAGGAGAACACAAAGTCCTGCTCTGGTTTCCCCTCTTCCACCAAGTGTAAAGAGAAAAATCCGAGGATGAAATCCTTGTGAGAAGGGTTCTCCAGTGAGTCCAGGAATTCTAGACCTCAAATCCACATGGAGAGCAGAAATCCAACCCTGGTCACTGCTTTCCCTCAGGAAACACCAGGGCCTGGCTGTGCCATCCTCCTCTTCACACTGAAGAGGAGCGGGAATCAGCAGAGAGCTAAAGCCCTTGCCTGCTACTCTCCAAGCACAATCACAATATAAATCAATAAATATAAATATAAATATAAATATAAATATAAATATAAATATAAATATAAATATAAATATAAATATAAATATAAATATAAATATAAATATAAATATAAATATAGTTTTTTTCCCCAAAAGGCCTTGGGCCAGTCCCTGTCCTGTCCCCAGGTGCTTGCAGGAGGGTGCAGAGCCTGCAGAGGAGGGTGGCTCCCAGCTTGCCCAGAGCTCAGCTCTCCCAGCCTCAGCACTGATAACTCCGTGGTGCAGATAAATAGACTGAGGTCCTTAACTGGAATTAAATCACTCTAAAGCCATAAAATTCCCCTGCTCCTCATCTGTCACCAAGGCATGGCCAGCCTGGAGGTGTCTGGGCAGAGAAGCAAGGACTATCTCTTCGTGTGGCACAGCAAGGAGTGGCTGTGAGGGGGCAGGCAGGAGGGTGTGAGCCTTTGAAATGAATTCCACCCTTTTGCTGACTGCTGGTGATCTGTTTTCCCTGGATGGAGGTTCCTTTGCATGCCTGTCTACTGCTGAACCTGGCTTTGGGCCAGTGCTTTCAGGCCAATTAAGATGCAGATGCGATCTAACACTGATCAGAGCCTTATCTTCAGGCAGATAAAGAAGTCACCAGCACTAATCAAGCCCTTAAAACGAGCCACGGCCCTAAGAGCTTTATTGAGGCACAAAGAAAGTGGCTCCGTGTTAGGGAAGAAGGGAGAGCTCCATTTAAATCCTAATCCTATCAGCAATTAAGCAGATGGTTAACTTTAAGCGTCTGCTTAAGTCCAACTGCAGTCACGTTCGAGAGTGGCTTTCAAAATAGCGATTCTATAAAAGATGTGTGTGTGACAGCGTCAGAATTTTGATTTTAATAAGAATTCCCTGCTCTCTTCTGGCAGTGCTTCGATTCCAGCAAAGGGAGAAGGTGGCACAGACTCTGTGAAGGAGAGATCACGGAATCCTGGAATGATTTGGGTTGGGAGGGACCCTAAAACCCATCCAGTGCCACCCCTGCCATGGCAGGGACACTTTCCACTGTCCCAGGCTGCTCCCAGCCCTGCCCAGCCTGGCCTTGGGCACTGCCAGGGATCCAGGGGCAGCCCCAGCTGCTCTGGGCACCCTGTGCCAGGGTCTGCCCACCCTCACAGGAAACAATTCCTGCCCAAAATCCCATCCAGCCCTGCCCTCTTGGGGTTTGAAGCCATTCCCTGTGTGCTGTCCCTCCATCCCTTGTCCAGAGCCTCTCCCCATCTTTTTTTGAGCCTTTTTCAGGCACTGGGAGGCCACAACAAAACCGTCCCAGAGCCTTCTCCTCTCCAGGCTGCACAATCCCCCTTTTCCCAGCCTTCCCAAGACATCCTAACTCTGAGCACCAGCATGCTCCTTGTCTCAGGGTGTATAACCAACATGTACAAAGCACAGATTCTTGGAGATTTTATACATTCATACTATTTATAAATAAATATTTAATTTTAAAAACCCTTTTCCATATGTTGTGATTAGAAATTTTCTGTTTGGCCTACTGAAAACCAGCTGAAATTGCAAACAACTCTTTTTTTCAAAAATAATTCTAATTTTTATGTTTCTAGGCCTCAGAGCCACTCAGATATTGGGAATGCTGGATTACTGCTAAGGGAAAAAAATACAGTTTAAGGTCCAGGTATTCCAGGAAAGCTGTCTTGATTCCAGTGTCCCAAATTACAGTCAACATCTCTGAATAATGAGTCTGTCTCTGGTGGCATTAAGTTACAGTATTTATCATTATTTAGGTCTGCTCAAACAGGTTTTACATGGGGAAATTCTGTAAAAGCCACTGAAGTAACACCTTCAAAAACAGCAGTGGTGGTTGTGGGACCCTGGTGTCCCTTTCCACAGAAGATCAGCATCCCCTGGATGCCCAGTTGTGCCAGTTTTAGAGCTGAAAATAACAATCACACCTAAATGCCGTGACAGATGATGTGTGCCATTTATCCTGGGAGCCCCGGGGACACCAGCAGTGGGGCAAGGTGGGTTCTCCCTGGGCTGGATGCTGGGAGGCACTGCTGGCTCCTTCCCTCTCTCCAGACCCATCTCCTGCTCCTCCACCCTGGGGAGCTGAATTAACTGGGCACTGGGAGCCAAAGCTCCCCACAGCTGCCCCTCCCCACATTTTGGCAGCTCCAGCGTGGTGCCAAGGGGCTGGAAGGCACTGCTGAGGCTGCACGTGCTGCTGAAGCACTGAGAGCCCCAGGCGTAGGGAAATGAGGCTGCACAGATGGCTGGGAGCTGAAATCAGCTCCCCAAGAGCTCCACAGATACACCTGGTGTCATTTGCTGTCAGAAAAACCATATTTCAGCTGGGCTGGGCTCTCCACGCAGCAGCTGGGTGGTTTGTGGTGCACAACCACCCCAGTCCAGCTGCAGGTGCAGAGCTCCACAGTTCCAGGTGTGGCATGGACAGAAAAACCCTTCCAAGCATCACACAGCAGTGAACATCGGGATGGAAGTGTAAAATCAGCATAAAATCAGGGGCTGCCCCAGATCTGGGCCAGCATCTGTGGCAGGGAGAGGATCTGGGCTGATCCCCATCTGCTCAGTGCTTCCTGGGCTCACATTTGGGGCAGGTTTCAGCTGAGAGCAGCTCCTGTGCAAGCCACGGCTCCCTGAGCTGCCTGCCACTTCCCAGGAACACCAGAGTGATGCCCAGGAACACTCCAGAGCTCCCCAGAACACCAGAGTGATGCCCAGGAACACTCCAGAGCTCCCCAGAACACCAGAGTGATGCCCAGGAACACTCCAGAGCTCCCCAGGAACACTCCAGAGCTCCCCAGGAACACCAGAGTGATGCCCAGGAACACTCCAGAGCTCCCCAGGAACACCAGAGTGATGCCCAGGAACACCCCAGAGCTCCCCAGAACACCAGAGTGATGCCTAGGAACACTCCAGAGCTCCCCAGAACACCAGAGTGATGCCTAGGAACACCAGAGTGATTCCCAGGAACACTCCAGAGCTCCCCAGGAACACCAGAGTGATGCCCAGGAACACCCCAGAGCTCCCCAGGAACACCAGAGTGATGCCCAGGAACACCCCAGAGCTCCCCAGGAACACCAGAGTGATGCCCAGAGCTCCACACTGCTTCTTCTCCTGGGAAGCTAAGAGGCCTCAGAGAAAAAGGAAAACAATTCTTATCTCATTTGCTTCTCCTGGGTTGTGCTCACATGTGGGATGTGTTTGTTTACCCACAGGTGATTGTTTCATTGGTTTCATGTGAATTGTTTTGACTCTTTGGCCAATCAGGGCCAAGCTGTGTCAAGATTCTGGAGAAAGTAATGAGCTTTCCATAATTATCTTTTTAGCATTCTGTAAGTATCCTTTCTGTGTTCTTTAGTATAGTTTAGTATTCTTTAATATAATATCATAAAATAATAAATTAGCCTTCTGAGAACATGGAGTCAGATCCATCATTCCCTCCTGCCATGGGCACCCCTCAAATCCAATTCTCACCCCAGAGCACAGAGCCCGTGTCCAGCTCAGGACAGGAGGAGGCCATACAGGACCTTCTCCACATCTGCACTCTGCTCTTGGCCTCAGTGGCCCTGAACAAGCCCTGCAGGGCTCATCGTGGAGGGTCTGCCTGCCCTGCCCAGCCTGGTGACCCAGTTCAGCGTGGTGCCAAAGCCCTGGTGCAGGCACCAGCTCCAAATCCTTGGCCAGCACCTCCAGCATGATCTTGCCCATTAACTCTGCATAAACAAACAATCATTTATAACGTCAGGGAAAATAACCTCGCCCGTAATCACTGATTAGAAATGTTTGCTCATGGCTGGGTATTTATAGCCTACAAGAGGTAAATGTCACCCTCATTGCCTGCCTTCATGGCAGATACTGTTTAATTAGCAGCCTCTGGGCTGCTGCTCTTTGGAATGGGAGATGAGTTCTGCTTTGTCTGCCCTTCCCTCTGCAGGACTGGGAGCTTGTTGAGGGCTGGGTCCTACCCACAGTCACTGACAGACCTGCAGGGTGCTGCTCTGGGCTGCCACAGGAGCTCATCCAGAGGGGGCTGGAGAGGAACTGGGAACACAAACCCTGTGAGGAACCCCTGAGGGAGCTGGGGGTGCTCTCCTGGAGAAAAGGAGACTCAGGGGTGCCCTCATCACTCTGCACAGCTCCTGAAAGGTGCCTGTGCTCAGCTGGGGCTGGGCTCTGTCTCCAGGCACTGACAGAACCAGAGCACACAGCCTCCAGCTGCACCAAGGGAAATACAGGTTGGATATCAGGAAAAGTTTTTTACAGCAAGGGTGATAAAGTTCTGGAGTGGCTGCCCGGGGAGGTGGTGCAGTCACCATCCCTGGGTGTGTTTAACAAAGCCTGGATGTGGCACTGGGGGCCAGGGTTGAGTTGAGGTGTTGGGGCTGGGTTGGACTCGATGGTCTCTAAGGTCTCTTCAACCCAGTGATTCTGTGATTCTGTGAATCCTGTGATCCCGTGGATTCTGTGAATTCTGTGCCCTGCCCCAAGATGTCTCTCACAGAACAGCCACAGCCATCCCTCACTCTGTGCTGTGATTTCTGCAGCATCTCCTGAGCGCCTCAAGCTGCTCAGTGCTGTCCTCCCAAAGGCAGGCAGGAGGGTTGAGCAGGTAAAAAAGCAGTGGGTTCATACTGATAGAAATGTCTTAAGTTTCCCAAATGTGTGCTAGACTTACAGAGAGGTGGTTCCTTAAGAAAGTCCAGCTTAAAGATCTGAGATTAGTGGTTAGAGCAGACCACGGAGGAGAATGAGCTGGAGCAACCCCTGCTGACAGACCAGTTAGGAGCTGTGCTCTGCAGCCCCAGCCCAGTGGAGGGATTAGTGAGATTGAAGGAGCCTGGATAAAATCACAGGTACCCGAGCTCCTCACACACCCAGAGTGTGACAGAGCCTGAAAGGGTGGGCTGAAGGACCACGTTAGTCTCAGGGAACCTCAGTTTGATCAGGGCTCAGGCAGGGCCTGCCCTCTGCACTCCACCCCGAGTGGGATCAGCAGTGAGCAGCATATGCTGAGGAGCCTTTTTTCCAGCATCCCAGACTCGCTGCCCTTGATGTTTGTTGAACACACTCAGAGGCACTCAAATCCCCCGGCAGCCTGTGATTATCTCATCTCTGCAGACAGGGAGTTTGTACATGCTCTGACAAAGCAAACACGGAGCAGCAATCTGTCAGGAGCAGTCGGCTTCCCTCTCTGCCAGGGCTCTCCTGGAACTGCCAGGATGTGCTCTACAGGAGCACCACGACGTCCAGGGGCTGCTCAAACCCCTCTGCTCTGCTCTCCCTGTGTGTCTGGGGCAGCCAAACACGTTGTTCCCACGCTGCTCCTGCCAAGGCAGACGTGTCCTCACTAAATCCTGTCCCTGGGGCAGGACCTGCAGGTCCTGCAAGGCCCCGGGGTGTGACAGGGACTAACGGGAGCTTCAGGGGCTCTGCCAGCACCAGCACAGCAGTGGCCTGAGCTGGGCACTGGGGACACCATCCCTGCTGCTCTGGGCTGGGTTGCAGAGGGCCACAAGGACCTGCTGCTGGCACGGAGGTTGGCAAGGTCAGAGGGGTGCCTTGAGATTTTAGCTTTTGTGTTTTTCAGATCCTGCACTGCATGAGCGCATAGCTCTGAGCTCCACACAGTGTTAGTGAGCTCTCTTCACATTTTGGTCACACAAAGCAACCCTTCCAGGCCTGAGACCCAAGGACAGCTTGAGACATTTCTATCAGTTAGGGGCCTCTACCTGAGGCCCCAAAAATATTAAGAAAAATTGAACTGTGGGGGAGAAAACTTGGGGAACTTCATTACCTGAAGCCGTAATGGGACAATTAACTCCTGATTGCAAATAGACCAACTTGTATCTGTCCGAAAAACTCATAACCATCATTCATTTTGGGTGTAGCTCCCTAGAGAGGATTCTGTCTGCCCTTAATGTACCTGAAGGCCCTTCATGAAATATATCCACCTGTATCTTTGGACTTTGTCAGGTTTCTAAGCGAGCCTGAGTGCAGGCATCAGGAGCACACCTGTGCAGCAGCTGTGGCTTGGTGGCTGCAGGGTGAGAAGCAGCACACGCTGTGCAGGAGAGGAGACAAAGCACCACAGAGGTTACAGCTCCAAATGATGCCTCAAATTTTATCTTTCACATTTCCAGACTCTGCACTGCACTGGCACAGAACTCTGAACTCCACACCAAGTGCCAGCAGCTCTCCTCACAGCTCAGGCACACAGAACAATCCTTTCCCAGCCCCACAACCAAGGACACCGCTGCAGCTTCAGCCCCAAAAAGTGCAAACAGCAGGGGATGGAGGAGAGCAACCTGGGAGGGTGGGACTGCATCACCTGAGCTGCAACTGGACAGTGAACCCAAGGTGGGAATGGACCAGAACTGATCAAAGTGTGAGAACTCGTGCCTCTGAGTCCATCCTGGGTCCATCTTGGGTGCAGCCCTGGCTGGGCTCTTGCACTGCCCAAGGTGGATCCTTTGAAAGTTTTTAAAATAAATCCCTGCTTTATTCCTGTAACTCTGTCTGGCTCTGTTCAGGAGCCTCTCCAGGCATCAGGAACTCAGGGAGCTCTCGAGTGCTCTGGCCCTGAGCACAGGATGCCACTTCTCTCTCTCTCTGAGTGCATTTGGGTGCCTCCTGGTAGACAACAGCTGCCTTGTGTGTTTTCACCATCCTCTATTAACTGCCATCACATTCTATCACTCCTCTGGCAATATCCAGCAACACCTCTGTAATTTATTGTCATTAGTTTTATTCTCAGCCCTCACAGAGGTCACAGCATGGGGGGAGAAGAGAACTTCATCCATTTCACCGCTGAACGTGCTGCAATAATAGCTTTTCAAAAGCTGATGGTGGAGGGATATGAAAAGATAATGAATAACGAGGAATAAAGGAGCTGACCTTTTTCTAACAAGAGGCTCTTTCAGCATCGTGACACTTGGAATTCGGGTGAAACGAGCCCTGGCTCCCGAGGCTGTGCTTCCTGACACCTCTGATGCAGACATCTGCCTCGGGGCTGGGCTGCTCAGACTGCCTGTGCAGGCAGGGAAGCTCTTCTGGCAGAGCTGTGTGAATTGTACCGTGAAAATGCCTGTTTCATTCTGGTGGCACTGAGGAGAGCCTCGGGGGTTGTCCTGGATGGAGGCACCTGCATGTGTCACTGTCCTCATCAGCTGCTCTTCCAGGCTCCTGCGAGATGCAGGTCCTGCCCCTGGGGAGGAGCAGCCCCAGCCTTGGGGAAAGGCCATTTATTGTTGGTTTTTATTGGGTGGATCTCCTCAAACAGCTTTCCAAGCATAATTTGGGTTCCATTTAGGCAGGAATAGGGACAGGGAGTCCCCTCAGTTAGATCTGTTCAGCCCAAATCCCTGAGAGAAGTGGCAGCTCCAGAGTGCCTTAGGGGATCCCAAAACTCGTGTTGTGGTGCCACAGCTGGGGTGACTGAGCCTGTTTCCAGCAGCCACAGCTGCCCAGCCTGCCAGAAAATGCCCCTGGGAGGATCTTCCTGCCCTCCAGGATCTCCCCTCCTGACTGCCACCCCCTGAGCCCTTCCCTGGCTGGGACAGCACCTCTGCCCCGTCCCCTCCCTGCTGGGAAGGACAAACAGTGAGCTCTGGAGCCTGAAGGAGCAGCTCAGCCTGCTGCAGGCTTTGAAATGGGTTTGGAAGGCAGAAGTAATTAAAGCCGCGGCTCTAAGTGGGAAACAGGCTGGGATGAAGCCAGGCTTTATCCGGGGAGATTGTGGCAGGCTAATCTGATATCTCTCTCTGATAAGGTAATGGAGTTTCTAGACAAAGGGAACAGGCTCGATAGCATCTCTGGGGGCTGTGAGGGAGCATTCGACATGGTGCCACATCAGGAACTCATTAGTGCTGCCGAGGAAAACGAGGATTACAGGAGAATTAAAAGGGGAGGGAGGAGCTGACTAAAGGCAAGACAGAAAAGATCTTGTGGTAAAGGGAAGAGTCAAGCTGGGAGAAGTTGCCAGAGCTCCTAAAGGGAGTCCCAAAGGCCAATACTGTTCAGTATTTCTGTGAAAAAATCTTAATAAAAGTGCATAACGTGCTAATAACTCATGGCTGGGGAGCACTGAAAGGAAATCCAGCCCAAACCTGGCTCTTGGGGCAAACAGCAGAGAAATTCAAATTGGAGAAACATTATTCCAGGGCAATTCGGAGCAGCACCTGGATGCAGAGGTGCCCTGGTGACCCAGGAGTCTCTCTGTGTCCAGCTCCTTGGCTGGAGCTGCTCGTGGCTGCTTTGCAGTTTTCCTGAGTGATATTTAGTTGGGCTCATTGTTTCTCACCTCGGGGTTAAGCTTTGTGAACTCCACCATTCATGAGATTTTTTTTTCCCCCTTAATGAGCTCCCTGTAGATATTTTCAAATTTATCAGCAAGTTAATTAGTTCTGTAAATCAGGACAGCCCACAGGTTTCATTTCCATGCAGTGAGCACTAAAACTCCTGGACTTTCATTCAGGATTGACCAGCACGAGAGCACTGAGTCCAGGTTTAGCACAAACAGCTGCAGATCCAAAGTGTGGAGGGGGGAATTTTGTGGCTGGAATTGTGTTTGGCCATGGCCCCTGGGGCTGAGGGGCTCTGACACAACGCTCTGCCTGAAGCACCATCAGCTTTTGGAAGGTGGAGGTTTCATGGAGCTGCACCAACCTCAGGAATATCAATTGCATGGCCAAGAGTGTCAGAAACACTTTATTCACTTTTCCTTATGTTCTGGAGAAAAAATTCTCCATGTTGGTCTAAATTCCTGCAATTCTGGGACCACTTGGAGTGTGTTCAGTCTGCCCTCCTTGTTTCTGCCTTTCCATTTCAGGGACAGACAGACATTTCCAAGAAGGAAAAACTGCAGAAGATGCAACAGAACAATCCAATTTTTCATTTACCAAACAGCCAAGCTTTGTGCCAGACTCTGCGTTTGCCCTGGTGCTTGGGAGTGCTGGATTTGGGGTGGCAACCACTACAGGAATCACCAGAGGTGCTTGTTTTCCCTGGGAATACAGAAGTGGGATTGCTCCCTGCAGCAACAGCTTGTTTTCCTCCTCCCTCCCTCCCTCCTTCCTGTTGTTCACATGGAAACAAACACAGACGTGTTTAAAGCATTTAATCTTAAGTATCTCTTGAAATCTGGATGATTGGGTGCCCTGAACCTTCCACTCTTGATACAAAGCAACAAAAAAAGTCATTATCTGGAATTCTGCATGTGGTGAGTTTCCATTTTTCTCTCATGGGGCTGCTTTGGGATTTTCAGTCTGGGAATCATTTCAGCTCTGGCTCCTGGACAGATCTGGCTGCCCCTCAAGGGGACATTCAGGACCCCTGGAGCCTCAGGTGCTGCTGCTGGTGCCAGAGCTGTGGCTGGGGTCGTGCATCAGCTCCTGGACAATTCCCTGAGTGTTGCTCTGTCCTGATCCCCTGCTCACCACCCACACCATTACAAATGGGAGGCAAGCCCTGCTTTCATTGTGGAGGAGGGCTGTAGTTTCACATCCCCCTCACTCTGCAGTAGTCTCACTTGCTCCTTTCTCCTCCTCATCTCATTTGCATAACCAAAGAGCTTTTTCTCTTTGCTTTAACTCGCTGTGACACTTGACAGCTCCCCCTTCATCACTTCTTGACCTCTAAGTTGTACTCCTTTGCTGATCAATCTCCTTCAGCCTGGTTCCCCAAGGGGGAAAAACAAACCAACCACTTTTTCATTCCTTCACTTCTTCTCCTGCAATTCCTTTAAAACCCAATGGCCAATTCCAACCCCACCTGAAAGGATGGCAGAAGAACCTGTGATAATTAAGATTCTGCAAGGTTTTGTGTTTTTGGTTTTTTTTCAAAAATTGGCAGCTGAGTAGATGAGAGAGATTCAAATTAGTGGCTGCACTGAGGGAACAGGAAGCATCTCCAAACCATTACAGATTCCTGCTGGCAGCTGCCTCCTGTCAGCCAGCCCTGCCTGCAGCAGCCTGCCAGTGCCTCCAGGCTCCCCTGGGACAGGGAAATGCTGGGTGAAGCTTAAGGGGCTCAGGTTGGGGTTTCTGTCCCTGTTTTGGGGGTTTGGGGGTGAGTGGAGTGCAGGAAACCCAACCCAACCCATCCCTGAGCAACCCCTCATTCCTGGTTGCACAACCTGAGGAATAAGCTGCTCTCTTTCCTTCCAGGCTCTGCTTATTCCTAAGAAGCCTTTTTAAAATCCAGCCCATTGTGGTGCCCCCTCCCCTGAAAATCCACATCCAAAGACTTTTACACCTGGAATTCGAGATGCTGCTGAGCTTGTCAGGCTTTGCTGAACACTCCCCTGAGTTTGTAAGAGCTCTCCTTCGGGAACTGAGAGTTTAACCCACAGACCCATCCTTGCTCTGGGTATTTCATTTCATCTGAAACCTTTTGTGCTCATTCCACCCAAGGTCATGGTGTCCCAGGAGCATTTTGTGAGGTCCCCCAGCTCCTCAGGCGAGTGGTGCCTCTTGTTTATCCAGTGGCTGCTGGGAAAGAAACTCCTGAGGTGTCCAAGGCACCAGAGAGAACTGGGAGTTGTTCTGTAAACTGTTATTTTCCAAGGTATTAAAATCCCTGTGATGACAAAATCCCTTCACTAAATTTTGGAGTGTTTACAGCCCCAACCTGCAAATCTCCAGCTCGTTACAAACCTTCCTCCAGCAGAACCTCTGTTAGCACTCTGTCCCAGCCTGGGAGCAGCCATGACACACTTTCACTACTGTGATTTCCTTGATTTTCTCCTCTTTCCATCGCGTTCCCACTCACCTGTGCAGCCCTGCACACGCAGGGCCAGCCTCAGCCCCTCCCTGTGCCTTAACTCTCCCAGCTCCTTCACACCTCCACTCTTTTTGTGCTGCTGTCAGACCCTGCTGCCCCAGCCCTTTCACACTCACACATTTAGGTGCTCTGATGTGGTTTTACTCCTCCTCCTGCTGGCTCACATTTGTCCTTTCCTTTCTTCACTGCACCTCCTTTCCCTGACAAGAAATTCTTAACCAAGACTCTCTGACCACAGGGACCTTTCTGCTGTTCTTTTCTCCAGTTTTTCCCTTTGTATCCTGCCTGAGAACAGTCTCTTTTATTCTCTCCTGTTTCATTTGCCTTACACTCTGCCCTCTTTTGCTTGGACACCTCTTACTTTTACTGTCCCCCTTTATTTTGAAGGATGAGAGGCCCCTCCCTGCTCCACCTCGTCTCCATCTGTGCCGATTCCTTTTGCATATTCATTGCTGCAGCACTTCACTTCCTCAGATCCCTTTACCAGCATCTGGCCTCTTCTTCTTCTATGTGACCTCCAATTCTCTTGATCACCTCATTTCTGAAAATTTGGACTTTCTTGGACGATCATTTCCAACCTGTCATTTCCATTTTAAATGTATTAATTTTTAATTTCCCTGTCAGTTTTTTTTTTTTCATCCCTTGTCTTTCACCAGCTCAGTGTGTGTTTGACCTTGGAGAGATGTCCAGTGTCTCCTTTCTGGAGCTACAATTCTTCTGGACACTAATTTGGCTTTAATCCACCACCACGACCTTCCTTTTTCTGCTTTAATCCGTGGAGTACAGAATTCCTAATTTACACCCAGGGTTTCCAGCCTGGGATCTCGTGGGCAGAGAGGCCTTTGCAGGATGTGAGGAGGACTGGAAGGCCTGTGGGGATCCTTTCAGAACAAGCTTTCTTTGTAAGTGTAAAATATTACTGCCATCCTTGCTGATTATTAGAATAATAAAGATCTCACTCCAGCAGCAGCAGGGCTGCTCCCAGGTACTGCTCTCAGCCCTCCCTGGGAAGGCAGCAGCCTGAGATGTGCTGATGCTGCCTTCTGCAGACACTTTGGAACAACTTGTGCTAATTGCCATTAATAAATATCTGCTAAAAGCATGACGGGGAAGCAGGCACACACACACAGCTCTGGCTGCTGATTGGGAATTGTACCACCAGGTTGTGTTTTCTGCTCACGTTCGTTATAAATCTCCAAGGGATGTTTATTGTTCATGTCTGCAGTCAGTGAAGCCTTTGGGTTCTGGGCCGTGTCCCCCACCCCAGGTGTGTGTTTAACACCCCCCACACCCAGGCTGCTCTTCTGATGGACACAAAGCCCAAAATTCACCAGGATGTTGGGTGTCCCTTCCTCACTGCCCACACCCTCGGCTGTTCCCTGATTCCTGTCTCTGCTCTGCCATGCCACAGGACAGAATTTCCTTGTGCCAGAGCCACCAGGCCTGTGGGAACCCTCAGCATCTCCCCCAGGACAAGTTCTGCAGGCTGAGGCTCCCCTGTGGATCAAAGCCTGGGCTCATTTCCCAGCAGATACTCTGTCACTGTGATATTTTCTGAAAAATCCCTTCGCCAGGATTTCTTCTCCTGGGAAGCTGAGAAACCTCAGCGAAAAATGTAAATAATAATTATCTGATTCTCTTCTCCCGTGTTTGCTGCTTTGGAATGTGGTCTGGAGGTTGTTTGCCAACAGGTACATCTTTGATTGGTTCCATGTGATTGTTCCACGTAATGACCAATCAAAGCCAACTGTGAGTGACTCTCTGAGGAGTCATGAGTTTTTATTATTCATTCTTTTTTAGCCGTCTGATGTATCCTTTTCTCTATACTTTAGTATAGTATTTTTAATAATTGATATAATATAATATAATATAATATAATATAATATAATATAATATAATATAATATAATATAATATAATATAATATAATATAATATAATATAATATAATATAATATAATATAATATAATATATCAGCCTTCTAAAAATATAGAGTCAGACTCATCCCTTCCCTCGTCCTGGAACCCTCACAAACACAACACCCTGTGGGTGGGACCCTCACACCCCTCTCATCCCTTCCCTCTGCCTCACCTGAGGTTTGTGGGTCAGCACATACCTGTGCTGGGCTGTGGGGGCAGCCAGAGCAGCCAAACCCCAGCTGGGATCCCACAAAAGCATTTCCCACCACTGCATTCTGCTTTTCAGAGAATGCAGTGGTGGGAAAAGGCAAAGCGCACTGGCACAAATGGGGAGGCAGAAATTGCACCAGCAAGGCACTAAATCCAAGGACAGAGTTGATTTCCATGGCAGGAAAGACACTGGATCTCTCCAAGTGAGTTATTCTCAGGCAGTTTTGTTGTCTGAGCTCTTGCCACAAAATCCTCCCTTCCTCCTTTTCCTCTGAAGCCAGAGCTGCAGATGTCCCTGTGCTGGACAGTCAGGATTCCTGGAACCACTGGGCTCCTGCCAAAGCTCTGCTCCAAGGTGTGGGGTGCAGTGCTGCTGGATCAGTTAATTATCTGATTTCTTCTGCAAGGCTTTATTTTCCCAGGACATTTCCAACCAGGACTGAGATTCCCACCTCCAATTCAAATCAGCTCTCTGGGCTGCTCCGTGTGTTCCCTGAAATCCTTTGATGACTCACAGGAAACAGTTGCTTTCATTACCTTTCTATTTCATTTCTTTATGCTTGAGAGTAGAGATCAGAGGAAGCACCACGAGCTCACCAGTGATCTGCTCTCCCTGCTTTGTCCCTCTCTGGGAGCTCTGCACCCAGGCTGGCACCAGCTGGGAGGGCTCAGACCCAGCTCAGCCCAGCTCCAATTTCCTGCTCAGGGGTGTAGGAATGTGCCAGCTGTTGATGGAGTGACAAAACTATCCTTTGTCCCCTTAAAAAGGAAAAAAACCTAGAAGTTTCTCTCCTCAGTGAGGTGAAAAGACATCTCAGAGGACCTGGTGGACTTCACCTCAAACTTAAGGACAGCCAATTGGACAGAAGCCATAAAGTCCCACCTGAGCAATTCACTAGAAAAATAAAAGAATAAAGAAACGAATCATTTTTGTGAGGTGTTTTACCAGAAGCAAGAACCTCATGCACCTGGCTCGGTTTTTCTCTGTAAAGAGTTGTGTTATTTTGCTTTTTATTAAAACTTTTTCTGTTTCCAACTCTACCTCAGAAGCCATCCTGCTGATTTTATGCTTTCTAAGGTAGCTGAGCTATCTTGGGTGTGAAATAGATCTCCAAGAGCTTATGAGACCTGGCTCGAGGAGACCCCTATTTCATGGGGGAATCATCAACCACAGAATCATGAAGGTCAGAAAATGCAGGAGCTGAACAGCAAGCCTGTAGAAACATCCCAAACTCAATTCCAACTTAACCTGTGGAAAATCTGCCGGTCCTCCCTGAGACCAGAACCCTGTGGCAGTGAACACCAGCTTGTTTCCCTGAGCAGGAATTCTAACTGGGTGGCACAGGCAGCCCCAGCAGCACAGAGAGCTTTTAGGGACATTTCCTGCGTTTCCAGGATGCTTCCCACAGCAAAAGGAAAAGGCAGCACCCACTTCCCTCTGGGGTTTGATTCCACATGAGCCACCTCAATTTGCCCTGCACATTTCCATATTTTTGCACCCAATTTCCAGTGGTTCTTTCCACACAAATAATCACACAGCCCTTTATTCCCTCATGGCAGCCTTTTTGGTGAAATTGCCTCCTTGTGACATTGTCATTCTCCCCAGTCTAAAATCCTGTATATTTTCCAGCAGCTCTATTTATTCCAAGATAGTTTTCTGTCAATCTCTATTTACACTGTGTTAGTGTTTTTCCAAACATCTCATTAAGTTTGCAATAAAGTTTGGGCTGCAAAAGAGAGTCAAAAGAGGCCAACATAATTTTCAGCAGCACATGCAGAGCCCTCAGCTGTTTTTGGTGCTCTTCTCAGGCTGTGTTTTTCACAAGAAGACACCAAAATACTGAATTTATTTGGACATGAGCTTGCAGTAGAAAAAGTAAATTAAAGAGGAATAAATTTGACAGGTTTGGTGGTGGGAGCTGGAGGAACTGAGGAGAAGCAGCCCCACACCCCAAATAAAATCAGGAGGTCCCTGCCTGTGCCTGACACAAAGGTCACCTAGATCACAGGAAGCTGATATAAAAATATTCCAATTAAGAAAATCAGAAAACAGCATGAAAAGTTAGGCTTAAATCTGGGTCCCTCTAGACTTGTGTAAGCACAGAAATGAATTAGTGCCTGGTGTGGCAGTGACCATGCTGCTCCAAAAGCTGGACACTACTTTGTCCAGCTCCCTAAAATCCTAATTTTACAAAGATTTGGGCACTGGAGGTAGAACAAGAGGTCTTTGCATGAATTTGCCCTCCTGGAGGGCCACGTGTGCATCAGGGACAGTCCTGCAGCTCCCACCTCCAGCCCCAGCCATGCCAGCAGCCCTCTCCTCATCTCAGCTGAGCTCACAAAATAAAAAAAATACATTTTAGCTCCTCGATAAAAATAATATTAAAAAGAAATTAATCCACTTTGATTAACAATAAAGGTTTTTTCCTTAATTCTTAGTAACTGCTAAATAATTTCCAACCACTTTTGCCTTGATTTCAGTTCCTGGTGTGTGTAAAAAAAATCAATTCCAGCTTAAGGCTTATTAAAGTATTATTCTATCTGCAGATGTGATTAGAATGAAACGCACAAGTCTGGGTTTGATGGTCTTGCTCTCATAATGTCACTGGCTAATTGGAATCCCTTGGGACCATGGCTGAGCTGTGGCACTGCCACCAGGGAACGCCTCCACAGCGTCTCACTCCTCAAACTGCCGGGGCCAGAGTTCAGCACCACGGACAGAAGGTTCAGGACCTCGGACAGAGCCAGAGGGAGGGACCAGGACCGGGCAGGGACCTCCCCGGGGCACCCAGCAGGAAATGCTGCGGAGGTGGCTTCAACCACCCCCGTCCTCGGGAGGCAAAGGCTAAGGACACTCATCTGGAGAGAAAACAGCACTGTGGGAGCTGAAATGAGCCTGAAATGAGGTTGTTTGTGGGGTTAAATCCCTGTCTGAGTTCAGGCACTGCTCTCCAAATATCAGCTTTTAAATAAAGGTTTTAAATAAACCCTCTGCTGCTGGTGGAATCCCACATCCCTGCCAAAGGCACAAGGTGAGAAGCAGTTCTATCATTTGGGACCTAAATAAGGTTTCGCTCACATCCTCCTCCTGCTGCCAGCCACAGGAGTCAAGTTGACCTCACCTTTCTCCCAGCTTCATATAAGGAACATTAAGCTGGTTTAACTTTGATAAAATCTCCACCTAAACAAGACTCCCCTCTGAAGGAAGAAGACTTGGGCTGATGTGAGGAGCTGAAGTAAGATTGACATTTGGAGGACGTGAAATCTTTTGGGAAGCCCTAAAATATCCCCTAAGTAGGTCAGCTTGGTGACCTGGATCTGTACTTTTAATACAAGAGTAGCCTACATTTGCTCTGTTTGCTGAGGAATGAAGGATTTTTGGGCTCTGGGTTTATTTTTAGTAGCTAAATGTGACCTTTGGAGGAGATCCTATAAAAAGAACAACGACAGATCTGGCCAGAGGTGAGTCACACCACATGCTTTGATTCAGAGATGATGAACACACATCATTTATCCTCTGGTCATTTCTGGGAGAAACTCTCACACGGGCAATTTTCACTAGAGGAACCAAGTCAATACTCTCAAATAGGAGGGATTTCTTGATGGCAAAAATAGTCCTTGTCTTGCAGGGTAATTAATCATCATCTCCATCAGTGGAGAAGAGATTCTTTAGGATCTAAAATGAAAGAAGAAACCCTGGCAAGGCCAGAGGTTCCCCACTGCCTTGCCAAGCCCAGCTCAGATTCCAGCAGCCACCATCCAGGAGTTTTTCCAATCAATCCCATAATAAGCTCCCAGATTTTTCAATTTTCCCTATTCTATAACAATCTGAACGAAGTACAGAAAGGCTTGAGCTTCCTTCCTCCTTTGGGGTGTTCCTCACCCTGAGCAAACCTGCCTGGAGCAGCTCTCCAAATCCCACAACCCAGCCGTGGGAGAAGGTGCTGGGCTGGGAAAAGAAAGCTTTTATTCCTGCCTAACCACATCCACAATTCCCAGCCTTCCCTGGGAATAAATCTGAGTTACCACCAGCATCACCCTGCTGATATAAATCCACGTGGGGTTCATGGAGAATCAGCATTAGTGTGAATATTCTTCAGGCAAGGGATGGAATTAGTCACAAGGTATTAAGTGAAAGACATGTGAAATGAGACATGGAGTGGCTTCCCAAAGGACCTTTCCCCTCCAGACCCTTTGTGAAGATCTCACTGGCTCAGATTAAACATTCCAGCTCAGCCAGGGAGGCAGGACAGCTGCAGGGACCAGGGGGGACTGGCTCTCCACACTCCTCCAGCCCTCCTTGGGTTGTTCAGAGCTGGGGACGTGAGGCACCAGCCCTGCAGCCACAGCCCTTGAGGGACCTGCAGTGCCTGAGCTCATCTGAACTCTCCTCACACCCTGGCTGGACACTCTGGGCTCTGGACTAGAGAATTCTAGGACTTTCTTTTACTGGTGGTGGCTTTACAGAAGGATTTTATTAACCCATCAACTCTTCAAAACCAATGAAGCGCTGTCCAGGAGAAGCCTGTGACCACTGGAGGGAACTGACCCAAAAATGCAGCACTCAAACCTTTCTGAAAGCCCAGTGCTCTGGGAAGGATGGGCAGGAGGGAAAGAATTGAACCCATTTCACTGTTTCTTGCCCAGTTCTGTGGGGAGAAGCTCCAGGCAAGGAGGGAGCAGAGGGCTGGTGATCTGCCTGGCTTCAGAGACCTCCACACGTCCTTGAGTACACAAAGGAACACTCCTGATTATTCTGGAGAAATCTAAATGAATCAATAGCAAGCAGCAGAGGATGACCCCGGGCTGTGTCAAGAGGAGGATTAGCAGCAGTCAGGGGGAGCAGTCTCATCTCTGCTCTTTTCTCTTGACAAATCTCTGGCAGCAGGCACCAGGTCCTGCCCGTGCCTCGAGGGGAGGGGACTGAGAGGAGGATCTGCCTGTTGCTAAACCTTCTGCCGAGGCAATGGAAGGAAATATCAGCTCATTTTCCTCAGCCCTGCCCCTGCCTGCGAGCTGAACATTTGTTTTGCTTGTAGGCAGCACCATGAGATGGCTCCCAGGCCTCTCTGCCGCTGCTGGGCTTTATTAGCTGTACTCCCCACTGACACCAGGACATCCTCCCCTCCACTTATCCCAAATTTTAAAATAGCCAGGCTCAGGGGGTCTTTGGGCTCCTCTCTGAGACTGCAGGGTGCTGTCTGCCCCAGGAGCCAGTGGCACTGCCAGCACAGCTCCTGTCACTGCAGAATTTCTCTTTCCCTTCTCCTGAGCGCAGTTTTGGTTCCACTGCCAGAGACCCTCCCGTCCTGCCCAGCCACGCTGTGCTGGGTAACAAATCCCTCCTTTCCCTTTCCTTACTGTCACTTTTCCCAGCTTGGAACTCAGCCCCACACAGCCAGCAGGATGCAAGAGAGAACTGGAAGGGCAAAAGTGAAAAAAACTTGTGGATAGAGACAGTCAATGAAAGAAATAATATAATAAATTGTAATGAAAAGGAAAATAATGAAGAGAGGGGAATGAAACCCCAGTGAAAACTCATCACCATCCAAGAGATGTCCAGACAGCCTTGAGCAGAGCCTGTCCTCCAACTGCTGCTCAGTTTTGCTCCTGAACACTGCCAAGCATTGGAAGGGGCTGCCCGGGGCAGTGGTGAGTCCCCATCCCTGGAAGTGTTCCAAAAATGTGTGGATGTGGCCCTTGGGGACCAATGGTGAGCAGGGTGGTGGGGCTGGGTGGGAATTTGTGATCCTGAAGGTCTTTTCCAACCTTAACATTTGCATGATCCCATGGGGTCAGTGGGGTCAGCTGGGACAGCTCCTTGTCCCCCAGGCTGGTCCCTGGCCATGTCCACCCTGCCCAGCAGTGTCCAGCACTGCTCAAACCCAGCCTGGGGACAACCACAGCACCTCCACCCCACCCCATCTGCCTCCTGAGACACTCTGCCCTTTGCCCAGGGGCTGTCCCCAGCTGCCATTTGGGAACAAAGGGTTTGAGGACATTCAGAGGGACCTGCTGGGCCCTCCAGCTGCAGCATCCACACGTGGAGTTACAAGATAAATCAACTGGCTGCAGCCAGGGCCTGCCAGGGCTGTTTCCCACAGTTCTGTCAGGTTTTGGGTACCAGGAGCTCACACCTCTCACCCACTCATGCTCCTGGGAGAATCTCTTCTCTTCCTGACACAAGCTCTCCCATCCAGGAGAGGTGGAGGGACAGATTTTCCTGTTGAACCAATCCAAGTCTCATGAAAATTCGATGGAAAAAGAATGAAATTACCACAGAATGGTACCCAATTTCTAGGAATCAATCCTTGCCCAAGAGGACAGAGGCAGTGCCCAGTGTGTGACTGACTACATGTCATAAACTCACAGCACCACATAAAAATAATAATAAAAATAACACCAACACCCACTGCCTGCATTATTCTGCCTCAGCTATTATACACACTAATGAGGACTTCCACTTGTACAAATGCAACATGTTCTCTACTAAGGATATTATTTGTAGGTTCTCTAATAAATCAATGTTTTATGCAAGCAAAACCCTCAAAGTTAATGTGAGCAAAAAGTGCGCTCTCATCCCCAGCAGCTCCCAAACCCCTGCAATGCAGCCTTTTATTATTTCTGTAAAAGAGAAAAAGGAAATCAATAGAGATTCCTCGTGCGTAATCCTCAGCAAGATTAGCACTTTGTCAGCCTCTGCTATAATCTCCTGGAAAGCAGAAAGGAGAAGGGTGAGAGGGAGGGGAAAAAAAGGAAAGAAGTCACAGGGCAGCCTGGAACTGGGGACTTGCTGGGGGTGCTCACTGTGCTTCTCAAAAAGAATATTTCAAGGTGGCTCTGGCCTGCTCCCCTTGGTGCCCAGAAGTCCTGGAGATGCCTCACTCAGCTGTTGGAATATTTGGATTGTAACTGGAGGAGAAAGCTCTCGACTTAGAGGTGAAGCAGCAAATTTCCCTGTTGTTTAAGGGGATTTAGGACCCAAATGCCAAATTCCAGGCTGGGCAGTGCCAAGCATTGCTGCCTCGTGCCATGGTTGAGGGTGGGAGCCTGGAGATCTCTGTGGGGACCTTCCTGGAGCCACAGGGATGGCACTGCAGGTGACAACACTGCAGCAGCAGAGTGCCAGTGAGTGATGGATCAGGGGAAGGACAGAGGGACAGGAAAGCTCCAGACCCTGCCTGAGGGGCAGAACTTGTGCTGTCACATCCAGTCTGCTGCTCCCCACCCCTCTGCAGCCACCCCGGGGTTAAATTCACACAGGAGCAACCCAAAATGAGAGGGAAAGAGGGAGAGGCACGAGAGGCAACCCAAACTTGGGAAAGAGGGAGAAATAATACAAAAAGATCAAAGACCTGGGCAGAAAATGAGCAGAGAAGGTTGGGATCCCAACAAACAATTCACTGGGAATAATCACTTGTTTTGAGCCAGGCCAGAATGAAGGAATGCTGTAAAAGGGGCAGGGCAGAAGGGTGGGGACAGTGCAGCATGGAAAGAGCTGGAATCACTGGCAGCTCCCCATGGGCAGCTGCCTGTTGCAAGCAGGTAAAACCTTATGTAAGAAAGGCCTTGTAACATCAGGCCTTGCTGTTTCTGATGAATTAACAGCTAGCCTGTCAAGTTCCCATGAGAATCATAAGAATCAGTTTGCATAACAATCAATTCTTGCAAGGAGGCAGTTTGCATCTGTGAAAAATAAGAAGCCGCAAAGAAATGCACATCCAAGGAGAACCCACAAAGGAGAAATGCAAACATCTGTGTGAAGAGAGAGTCTTGGCATGGACATGCACAAGCACCTTCTAAGTAATGAACTGAGTGGCCAGGAGGTTCCTCACCAACCAGAATTAAAGATGATAGCTTGGGAAATTGGATCCAAATAGGCTGTAGCATTAAAGAGGGGGTTTTGCTGCTGGAATTTTGAGTGTTTTGTCTGTCTTTACACACTGCTGTTGTCAGAGGTGCCCCCAGCAGGTTCCCTCTCCCCAGAGCAGTTCCTGGAAAGCTCAGGCAGTGCAGGAGCAGAGCTCCACGCTGCAGTTGGAGCACACAGCCCAGCAGCTGCTGCAGCTCCCAGCTGGGATCCTCGAGAGGCCCTGCTGCCTTTTAGCCCTGTCTTCTGCTGAGCCATCCCTGGCTCGTGCTCGGCTCCACCTGACAGCACAGAGCCAGGAGCTGGAGCACAATTCCTGCTTTTCATGCATAATTTATTGGGAAAAATGGAAATGAACCTTCAGTTTTTCCTTGCACACGAGCCTCCTTTCGCTTGCTGCTGTGGAAATGGCCTCCCAACAAACCCAAGTGATCACTTCTGTGAATAAATAGATATTGCCAGTAACTCCTGAACCTCTGGAGCTGCTTCTCATGCAGCTCCCATTTCACCTGACAAATGTAAGGCTTGATGTAAAACAGGCAGAGAAAACTGAGGGTGCTTAATGAAGAATTTGCATTCTGGAGACCTTCCCAAGTTACCCCTGAGGAGTTACAGTGAGCAGATAACCAATTCTGCCAGGTAATCATCCATCCAAGCCTAAAGCTTCCTTCCAAAAGTTACTACAGATGATTAATAACATTTAATAAGCATGACTTCTCTTGTTGCATGGAGCTCATTAGCTCCAGGTGACAATGGAAAAACGGGTGTATGGGTTTTGCTCCCATGCCTCTGTGCTGAACTTGGAGCTGAGGTTTAACACACCCCAGGAAGTGCTGATGCCACAGAAACGAGGCTCCATCTGAGACCTGAATTGCTAAAGAGAGGAGCTCCTTCCTCTTCAGTGACTGTGCAGAAGAATAAGCTCCAGACTATTAGACAGCCTAGTGGATGAGTAAAATGCTCTTGTAACTTTTGCTCCAGATCTGTGGAATTCCCCAGACCAACAAACCTTATTTATTAAGCTCCTGACACTGGGATTCTGGACTCCTTACATAAAACTAGTAATAAAGTCTTCAAAAATCTCATTAAAAGATTAGCCTGCTATCACCAGCAGCTGGGACATTGCAGAGGAATGTGCTGAGCTCCCAGTGCCAGGAGGCAGAGGAAAACCTGGGCAAAATTCTGCTCTCAGCACGTTCCATCAACAAACTGCACAGCTGGGAGCAGGCTCCCAGGGGCAGCACATCACCAAATATTGCCTGGGTAAATTCCAGGAGAGCTGTTCTCCTTGCAGCCCCCTCCAGCTGCCAGGTCTGGTTAGATAAATGTCCCATTTCATCTCCTCCCTGAAGGAGGCACCTTGGCTTCTGATTCAGGCTGGGCTGGCACCTGGGCACACTCCTGAAGGTCAGTGGTGATCAGGTCCTGATCCCTGCCCAGCTCTGGCTACAGCAGCTGAGTTTGTGTTAGTGCTGGCCTTGTCTTGAAAGCCTCCAGGGATGGAGGAAATTATTGGTCATGCTGGATTTATTTATTGTAATTATTAATTCAATTGTTTATTTAATTATTATTTCTTTTCATTATTTATTTGTTATTCAGTGGCCATTCCAGTACCTAAAGGGGCTGGAGGGGGATTTTCACAAGGGCCTGCAGAGACAGGACAAGGGGGAATTGCCTTAACCTCGAGGAGGGCAGGGGTGGATGGGATTTGGGCAGGAATTGTTCCCTAGGAGGGTGGGAGGCCCTGGCACAGGGTGCCCAGAGCAGCTCTGGCTGCCCCTGGATCCCTGGCAGTGCCCAAGGCCAGGCTGGAGCTCCTGGGACAGTGGAAGGTCCCAAGGGTGGGAATGGAAGAACTTTAAGATCCTTCCCATCCTGGGACTCTGTGTTGCATTCCTGAGTTGAACTGATTTCTCTCTGTCTGCCTGGGCTCAGCTGTTAAAGAAACTCTATTGGATCTGTCATTTCATCTCAGCTCACCTGATCTGTGCGTGCTCTCCTTATATTCACTATATCCTGTGCTGCCTGAATCCCTGATTTCTTTGTGGAATAAAAGCAAATTTTCTCAAATCAAGAAATTATTCAGCTCCTATATTCCGAATTTTCTCTTCCTTCATGGCTGGTTGGTTGAAATTCAGGGCAGAGCTGTGCTATCTCATTGGGGCTGTTTGCACACATCTCCTGATGCACCACTTCAAAACTGCAAATGAAACAAGTTTTTGTCAGCACTGGGGTACCTCGAGCTCAGCAATGAATTTTGATGTCTGTTCAAACACCTTTTCTTGTTTAGTTTCCTGTCCAACACTCAAAAACAAATTCTTAAAACTCCTTTCCTGTAACTCCAGCTGATAAAAGGCAGGTAACAAGAACACCTGGAAAACTAAGGAGAAGTGTTGTCCTGAGCACAGCCGAAGAATTTTAATCCAACAGTTCAAATAAATACCTGCAGGCACTTTGCTGTTGCCTGTCATTGCTCCCTGAGCTCAGTGCCAGCCTGTCTTTCATCCTCCTGCTCTGAGAGGGACTGGATTTCCTCCTGGGAGGTGTGGTCACACTTGCCAAACGTGCAAACTTTGCATGAAGTTAAAGTTAGCTTGGACAACTTTCAAAGCTTATGTAAGGGGAAAAAAACTTTGGTGTCTTTTCCTTGGTTTTAGCTCCTGCAGGACATAAACCTTGTCAACAACAGGATTCCAGCAGCTATTCCATGCTATTGTCTTGTTGGCAGGATAAAGCACTGCTTTGGAGAGAAATCTCAAACTCCTCAGATAATCCCCAGAGCTTTCTGCTGCAGGATTCTCACAGAAATGAGCACTGGGCACTGCAGCGTGCCCTGGGTTTTTATGGGATCACAGCAAGGTCGCTGTGAGTCCCCTCAGTGAGCACAGGGAGGCTGCAGCAGCTGGGGGAATTATCGCAGGATTTCATCAAAAGAGACATGAAAAGGGAATTTCGTGTGCCAGGTGGCTTTGTCCAGTGGAGAGGGCACCAAAAGCCTTAAGATAAGTCTTACAAGGTAACCTTGTCCTGAGATAGCCTGGGAGGGATCTCCTCAAACCCCTCCTCCTTGGGGCTCAGTGGAGAGTTCCCTCATTTAACCTCTTTGTAGCTGCCCCTGGGTCATTTTCTGCCCTGCCAAAAAAACCCAGCAGAAGGAAAGCACAAAGTGAATGTCAATCTCAGCAGGTTTAGCTCAAATCTTCCTTAATTCTCATGCTTGGCCTGAAGCCCCAGTGGAGAAAACTCCAAAGGTTCTTCAAACACTTGGTGGGAGGGAGGTTAAGGTTTTAAGGTGCTTATAAATGTGGGCTCACTCCTGGCAAAATAGCCTCATTTCTCCAGTTGATACTGGCACTTCAAACCAAGCAATTGATGGATTACACTCAGAAAATGCTATTTTTTTTTTATCCTGAGCATCATAACTTGCCTGGGAGCCAACATTTCACTCACTCAACCTCTCTGCCCTCAGACAAAACTGACCCAGCTCTCCACAGAGCCACGTCCATGGTGCTGCCTTGGGAGAGCTGAGCTGGAGCACAGGCTGGGCAGAGCTAAAGAATAAATACAGCAGGGATTTATTAAAAGGTTCTCCTCCATGGATCCACCTGGGGCAGCACCAGAGCCCAGCCAGGGCTGCACCCGAGATGAACCCAAATGGCCCCAAAATGCACGAGCGCTGCCGGGGTCTCTCCCTGGGCTCAGCTCTGCTCCATGTGCACATTGCAGTTCAGTGTCCAATCCCACTGCAGCCCCTGCAGTCCCATCCTTGTTTTTCTCTCTGCAGCCCACGGGGTTTGTGCTCCTGGGCTGAGATTTGGATCATTTGTCCTTGGTGCCCAGCTGGAGCAGGAATTGTTTTGTCTCCCTGCTCTGTGCACAGAGCTCACCATCCCCTGATGTGAACCCAGACCCACACACTAAAGCAGCACAGAATCTGAAAAATATAAAAGCTAAAACCTGAGGCATCATTTCCCCCCTAACAGACACTTGAGCCATTCTGGCCACATCTCCAATTTAATCTGCATTCAGGCCAGGGCTGCACCTTGAAAGGTGGAAGCAAACAGCTGCTGCTGTGGCTGCACATCTGCCTGGGGCCCCTCACCTTTGAGGAACGTCCCCAGAGCTGTGCTGACACCAATCTCTGTGACATCCCCATCACATCCCCACGACACCAAAGGCACATTGGCCCCTGCTGGAGGTGGCTGTGGCTCCAGGACAGTGACTCATGTCTGCAAATTCCATCTAACAGCCCTTAGGTCACCGTGTCCCTGTGCCCCGCCAGGCACGTCTGCTGTCCCTCACAGTGATGTCACCTGCAGGCTGAGGGTGACATCCAAACCCCCTCCACACCCCCCAAAGGACAGGGCTGCTCTTGTGCCCTGCCACACCTCTGTCCCTTCAAGGGAAGGAGTTACAGCCAGGGAAATTCTCTGTGTTCCTGTGTGCTCAGCAAGGCTCATGCTGACCCAGGATTCCCACGGTTCTGCAGCCTGGCTGATGGAGAATATCTTGGGAGATAAAGGAGCTGCCAGTCTCTGGGAATTGACAGATCCTGGGTTGTTCTCTGGGTTAGAGAAGGAAAGATGAGAGAGCAAAAATGCAGCTCTGTATTAAACTAGGCTGGGAAATAGAGAATTTTAATTATTTTCTTGTCTTCGTTGTTGCTTTGCAGCCCCAATAACGTCACCCTCCATTTTATCCTCTCTCCATAAACCTTTCCATGCTCCATCTCTCATGTTCCTTTGTGTCCCTAAATCACAGACCTACAGGATCACACAAGGTTTGGGCTGGGAGGGACCTCAAAGCCCTTCCAGCGCCACCCCTGCCATGGCAGGGACACCTTCCACTGTCCCAGGGTGCTCCCAGCCCTGTCCAATCTGACCCTCTAAACTAGTTGAACATTTTAGCATGAGTTATTTTCCACTGCAAAAATTGCTTTCATTGAAATCTTCATTTAAAAAAAAATAAAGATAAAAGTTTGACTAAGACTGTGTGTTCTAAACATGGATTAAAGGGGTATTTTGGTGTGCCACATTCGTGGGAAAAGGAAGAAGAACCTTTGGGCAGCTCAAAGAGCCACATTAAACAACCTGGAGTCAAGGAAGGGGGAAGGTATTGCTGATGAGAAAGGGGAAATGAGCCCCTAAACATGGAGAGGAAATCTGGACCTGGACGCCCTAGCACCAGCTCGGGTGAGAACCAACCAGGAAAGAGAAAGACAAAACTTTGGGAAATAACAGACCACTGCACTTAACTTTGGGGCTTGCTAATTGGTGAGAAATGTAAGATCAAGTCTATCATTAATATCAGGAGAAAATAACTTGATGGACAACGCTGTGGGTGGCAATCCTGTCAAAGTTTTGATCAATGTCGATCAAAACCAATTTCTTGAGAAGAAGCAGCCAGTGGTGCTGCCTGTGTGGGTTTAGGAGGAGGAACACACGATCCATCAGTTGAAATTGTGCAAGAAAAATGAAAAAAACATCTTTTATGGATGCCAAGGGCCAGTCAGATCAGCACTGAGAACCCTCTCCCCATGGTTCTGAGGACTGGCTTGTGCCACACGCTGAGGTAGGATAAAGGTGAGCTGGAGCTCCAAGAAAATCAGAAACCAGCCCAGCCTCACCCCTTTTTATGTCCAAAGTGAGACCAACCTTTGTCAGCTGGTTCAGAGCTCAAGATTGGGTCCATTGGGGGAAATTTTGAATTTACATTTCCCTCCACCCGCAATGCCAGCTCCCTTTATTCCAGTTTAGCATTCCAGATTTATGCAACCAGATTTCTCTGATCTTAACCAGCTCACAAAAGCTTTCAAGGTGTCTTTGCCTTCGGAGCCTCTGAGTGGGAGTGGCAGCAGAGGATTTTGGGGCTGGATGTGCATCCTTGAGCAGCTGCAGGGTCCCTCAGTGCAGCGCCTGCTGGGCCTCTCTGCTGCTCTGGTGATCTCTGTCACTGGGCTCTGCTCCTGGGCCACCCCACACTGCTCCGACAGAGCTGCCACGGCTGAGGACTGCTCACCACGGGAAGAGCAGTTTGTTCCAGGAGGAGCAGTGTGTGTTTAATGAAAACCCCTGAAGAGATCCGGGGTCATTGCACAGAATGAGCAAGTTCAAACCCGGGAATAAAAGGATTAATTCACCGAGGAGGAAGTCAGAACCTTTCACAGCCAGAGAGGGACCCTGCGCCACCCCTGGAATGCTAATTACACTGGTAGAGCGAACTTGTCAAAACACTGGGGCTAGACAGATTTTCAAAGCCAAGAGTTGGCCAAGGTCAAACATCTTGAGCCAGGTTCTTTGCCCAGAAGTTACAGAGAAAATACAGTTCTGTTAAAGCAATCAGAGGAATGTGTTTGCACAGAAGCCACAGAGCAGTGGGGCTGTCTCTACTGATGGTGCCCTGTGGCTGCCCTGGAATTAGCTCTGACTGTCCTGATGGGTGAGGAAGGGAATTCAGCACCAGGGCCTTGCACTGGTCTGAGATCTGGCCTGGTGCTGTGCAAGAAAAAGGAAAACATGCAAAATATGACTGATTAATTCTTTTATTCTGAGTCACACTCCACTGTCACCTGTCCAGTGGGGTCAGCCAGCAGCGGGCTGGGAGCACAGACAGGCCAAGGCTAAGGGTGATGAAGGGAGGAATCCCAGACCTCACATCTCCATCCCTCAAGGAGTGCCCAGCCCCAGACCAGCTTTAGTGCTCAGCCTGGGTCTCACCTGAGCTGCTGGACACAGCCCAGGGGGCTGGCAGAGCTCTGGTCAGTGTTTCACCCTCCCAGATTTACAGCAGCACCCTTTGAAACATCTAAAAGGGTTTTGCTTAAACCCTCTCAGTCCAAGGACATTTCAGACCAGGTCCTTGCAGGGAATTTAAAGCCACAGGTCATGGTAGCTGCAGGTAAATGTGAGCATCCAAAAAACTAGAGCAACATCAAGGAAATTCTGAATATTTCATGAGCTGAACAACTGAAAATGGCAAACTGGACCTCACACCTACACACCAGTGCAGTTAGGGAAGGCACAACCTGCTGTGACACAGAATTCCTATTTTCTGAATGTTTATTAATATGGGCTGAAGGAGAAACTGGAACAGAAGAGGTGTGAACTGTCTTCAGCACAGGACCTGTCCCAGACATTACATAACTGGATTTCATAACAGACAGAATAACAGGTGTGGGGAAGAATAATCACAATTCATGTGGGAAAGTGCAAAAATGTAAAAGAATAAATAAAATATCCATGTTGATAGTAGCAGCAATGCCAGTGCACACAAGAAGACAGAAAGCTGGGGGTACCTGTGAGTCCCAGGTGTGCTCAAACCTGTCACAGCAGTGCATGTCACAGTGGAGATGGTCACAGAGTGTCACCATGCAATTCCAGATACCTTCAACCCATACAGAGTAACATCAGATCACTGCAGAAGGCTGAAAGCATCTGCCCTCCTTGTTCTTCAGCCCAGCCTGTTACACCCCAATGTTCCTGCAGTGCCCTGTGTGCCCTCTGCTCCCTTTGGTGGCTGCTCAGCACACCTGGGCACTCCATGGCTCAGTGCTGCCAGTGCTGCTCACCTGCTGCTCACAGCTGCACCCACTGGGGATGAGGCTGGGCCACAGCCCATCCCAGAGACCCCAAACTGTGCCACACACAGCCCCAGAGACCCCAAACTGTGCCACACACAGCCCATCCCAGAGACCCCAAACTGTGCCACACACAGCCCATCCCAGAGACCCCAAACTGTGCCACACACAGCCCCATCCCAGAGACCCCAAACTGTGCCACACACAGCCCATCCCAGAGACCCCAAACTGTGCCACACACAGCCCATCCCAGAGACCCCAAACTGTGCCACACACAGCCCCAGACCCCAAACTGTGCCACACACAGCCCCATCCCAGAGACCCCAAACTGTGCCACACACAGCCCATCCCAGAGACCCCAAACTGTGCCACACACAGCCCCAGAGACCCCAAACTGTGCCACACACAGCCCATCCCAGAGACCCCAAACTGTGCCACACACAGCCCATCCCAGAGACCCCAAACTGTGCCACACACAGCCCATCCCAGAGACCCCAAACTGTGCCACACACAGCCCCAGTGACCCCAAACTGTGCCACACACAGCCTATCCCAGAGACCCCAAACTGTGCCACACACAAACCCTGTGCTCAAGCCCCTCTGACTTTGTGGTGGTGAGGGTTTGATGATTTCTGCTGGTTTGGGGTCCTTTTGCAGCCTGGCACTGAAGCAGACGCTTTAACACAATCCAGTATCCTCTTGAGCAAATCCTGTCTTTATTTTCCAGACTCCTCCCCAGATCATGACCAGTTAATTTGGTGAAAAGCCCATTCATTTCCAAATCAGTGGCTAAGGCACCTCCACAGAACGACGAGAACGTGGGCAATGAACTAAACAAAGTGCAGAACATTCTGCAAACCAATAATCAAGTGATTCTGGAGCCTGTTTTGCTGCAAGAGAGCACTTTATAGGCCAGGATATATTTTAGCAATAATGGCACTCTATGAAGCTCATAATTTATTTCCAGTTCAGACCATCCTGGCCAGCAGAGAGCCAGAATATTCCACAGCTCAGTGAGACGAGAATCCCAGGAAAAGGAGGTGCTGAATATTCATTCAGCTCCATCTCCCATTCCGACTGTGTTCTCTGCTCAGATTCTTGAAGTCTACTTTTAATTAATACGAATTGTTGCTTAATATTCAGCCTGAAATTTCATTGTGCTTCCCTCTTTCCTTTTTGGAGGCAGTTGAATATTCACTGCCCTCCCTGAATTTGCATTAATCCAGGAGAAGCTTTCCTCATGAAATGAGGCAGGATGTGGGCTGGGAGTGGAGCTGTCACAGGAATTTGAGTGTCCTTCCTTCATTTTCTTGGAGTTCTCAGACCCTCCTGAATCTCCCTCCCATGGCAAACAGGTTGTGACAATCCCTCCCAGAAGGTGAAGGAAGGAGGCTGGAAGGGTTTCCATCATCAGAGTCCGTGGTGGAAGTGAAATCCCTGAGTTTCCACCACTATGGATCTCCTGTGTTGGGTGACAGGGGGAAAGTGATGTGCGAAATCAAAGATCCTCACCCTTGACTTCGCTTCCAGCTCCTCAGAAAGGAAAGATCCCCAGCAAAACAAGAACCTCCCAGAAATTCCACATTTTGGTTTGCAGGAAATGAGGGATGAGGTGGTGGGACATGTCTGAGCCAAATTCCCCTCTGAGAGGAGGAAAAATCTGAGACAGGAATGCCTGGAAAGGGTCGTGGTGGCAAGCAGGACCATCTTTTCTTCAGGAAAGGTAATCATGGAGGCACTCCATTATCTGAAATCACTGGAGCTGACTCCAACAGGACTCCCTCCAGCTTGGCTTCCTGTCCAAACCAGGGCCAGAAACAGCTGAGGAACCCCGTGGTGAATAATTATCAAATGAAGTGCCGCAGGAAAATGTTCTCTTGGAGCCGCATCAATTAGGGGGAGTTGGCTTGAGTTCTGAGAGATAACAGAGCATGACCCAGAAACGCCTCCCGTGTGTGTCAGGTGGGGCTTACATAAGGTCCCCAAGGTAGTTTATGAATTAAAAAACCAAATAATGGACACACAACGTGCACGGGAAGAACAGGTACCCCGTGGGAAGTGAACTGCTGGACACTGGGAGTCACTGTGGTCTCCCAATTGCCAGTTTGGCCCCAGTGGGTGATCCCAGTGCAGGAACTGGGAGGTGAATTCACTGAATTTATATATATTATATTATATTATATTATATTATATTATATTATATTATATTATATTATATTATATTATATTATATTATATTATATTATATTATATTATATCACATTATGGTATATTATATGATTGTATATTATGTTCTGGTACATTATATAATATGAATCATATTATATTTATTATATCACTATAAAATATATCATATTAATTATATTATGATTGTGGCCCCTCTGTCTCCCCCATTTCTAAGCAGTTCTTTTCTTACACCCCCTCATTCTCTGCCTGTCCTGGCCCCAGAGGACACAGAAAAGAGCTTGAACTAAACTTCAAAATAAAAAATTTCATCATATTAATCTCTAAATTGTCAAGAAGCCCCATTTTGGCATTTCCAGCTGGCTAAGTTGTTTGGTTTGGGTTTTTCTGGTTTTTTGTTTGTTTTTTTTTTTTTTGTTTGTTTGTTTGGTTTGGTTTTTGTTTTTTTTTTTCCTAATTCACTGTTTTGGGAAGTCAAGAGGATTTTAGATCTCTTAGTTAAAATTGTTAAAAATGTAAAATGTTAAAAGTGTATTCTGAGAAAAAAAAAGAAAAAAAAAAGAAAAATAAAGAAAAAAAAAATTAAAAAAAAATAAAAAAGAAGTAATCAAAAATCCCAGAATGGTTTCAGCTGGAAGGGACCTTAAACCTCCTTTTTTTGCCCCCATGGGCAGGGACAGCTCCCTCTACCCCAGCCCCTCAGCCGTGTGGGCCTGCAGGAATTGCCCAGCCCAGAGCAGAACACAAGTGTTGTTTCCAGGCCCTGGGAGGAATCTCTCTTGTCCAGGGCAGTTTTCCCGTGCTGTCACCACTAATCCCGTTAATGGGAGTGGCACCACCAAACCCAGCTCCTTTTGATGTCTCCCTGCCCGATCTCCACGGTGGATTACTGCGGCAGGTCACCTTGCATCCTCCTCTGAAATCCCTAATTATCGCTCCCAGATAATTGCCAAAATCATTTGCAGTCCTGGAGAGATCTTCAAAACCTGCTTGTTTATGAAAGCAAATCATTCAGGTTAATGAAATATTGTGAGATTTCCGCTCTGCACCTCGGAGCCTGCCATGGAGGATGAGGGATGAGATGGGCTTTGAGGTCCCTTCCAACCCAAACCATTCCACGATGATTCCATGGCAAACTGGACAAATCCAGATCTCCCATTCCAAGGTAAATAATCATAAATTCTTCAAACATCTCTTCAGGTTGTGATCTGTGATCAGGGTGGGGTTTTTTAGTGTTTGTTCAGGGATTTTTTTTTAATTCTAAATTCAACATTTGTCTCAAAATTTCACAGCCTACAAGAGAAACCTTCAAAGATTGAAAGCAAAATGGAAACACTGCAAGATCTGTCCCAAATTTCTGTTATTGGAGTGTGTATTTTTAAATATCTTTTTTTTTTTCTTCTGTTTTCCGACAGGAAAAACAAGACATCAAAATATCAGCCTTTCTCATCTAAACTTCACTCCCAGCTTCAGTTTCTTGTCTCATCTTCTCTGAAAGCAGCCAAAGTTGCAAGAAATGAGACAGGAGAGGGGCTTTGTGGCTGGGAGAGCAGCAATTCCAGCCTGGCTGGCCCATGGACAGGAATTTATATAAATCCTCAGCAGCACTGCAAGCTCTTCTCTAATTAAGATGCCATAATATAAACTCTGTTTTTATAAGGCCTATAAAATCCATCCTGGGAGTGGACTTGGCATCCCCAGGAGACCAATCTGCCGCTGTTTGTTTATTTTTTTATTGATTTATCAAAAAAGTAATAGACATCGTGTTCTTCCCCTGCCATGCTGCTGCTTTATAATTGAAGGAGGCCCTTCTCCTCCAAGCCCCTATTTGCAAGCAATTAGATGTTGCTTTAAAAAAAAAAATACGTCTGGTGAAATTGATTTTCCACGTCTCTCGTGAGCAGTGAAATAGGAGTTTCAATAAAAGGCCAGTTCTGAGCCTTCCCAGCTCTGATGTTTTCTCTGCCTTTAAGGAGCAGCACTTTGGGGTTTTCAGGCACAGGGAGTGGGATGCTGCCCATTGCAAACTGCTCAGGAGTTCAACAAATAACAGTGATGCTGCTGGGCCCATTGATTCTTCCCAGGGAAATGCAGAATTATTTCCTGCTGCTTTCCAACACTCCATTTTCCAGGCTCCCCAAGCCACTCAGCTTTATTAACAAATAAAAGTTTTCAGTCCTGGTGGCTGGAGAGAGAAGGCAATCTGCACAAATTCAGCAGATTTACACACCAAACCCCAAATATTTTAAGATTTCATGGGTTTTGGAGAGCAGCTTTTTGATATTCTAATGCTGGGCTAAGAGATAACAGAAAGATGCAATAATTTCCTGTTGTCCCTCCACTTCTCCTGCTCTGGCTTTCTCCCTGCTTAGTCCACAGTACAAAGCCCAGAATGGATTTTGCCATTGAATTTCCAAGGGATTTGAATTTCCCAAGGAAATTTGGGAGTGGTTTGAGTTCTCTGTGCCATTTATTGGGAACTGAACCTGTGCCCACCCTGATGCCTTGGGAAGGCTGACCCGGAGCAGAGTCACAGATTAAAGCAGGGATTTATTAAAAGGATCTCCTCAGTGGATCCACCTTGGGCAGCACAGCCAGAGCTACACCCAAGATGAATCAAGATGGTCCCAAAATGGACCTGTTTGCTGCCTTGGCAAAGGTCACCCTTGATATTCCTGCAGTGCTTCAATTGGTGTCACAGTCATATTTCTGGAAAAATCCCTTTGCCCAGGATTTCTCTCCTGGGAAGCTGAGAAGTCTCAGAGAAAAAGGAAAACAATATTATCTCATTTGCTTCTGCTGTGTTTTGCTGCTTTGGAATGTGGATGGAGATTGTTTACCCACAGATGATTGTTTCATTGGTTTAATGTGAATTGTTTCGGCTCTTTGGCCAATCAGTGCCAAGCTGTGTCAGACTGGAGAAAGTCACGAGTTTTCATTATTATCTTTTAGCCTTCTGTAAGTATCCTTTAGTATAGCATTCTTTAATATAATATAGTATAATAAAATAATAAATTAGCCTTCTGAGAACACGGAGTCAGAGTTATCATTCCTTCCTTCGTCTGGAGCCCCGCAAACACAATAAATAGGGTGAAACACTGGGTTTTCCATGCACTGCCCTCCCTGCACAGGCTCTGTCCCTCTGTCACCACTCCCCAGCTGGCCCCTCTCTGCAGCTGGCCCGTGAAGGGCATTTTCCTGCCATTTTTGTGCCATTTTTGTCACACTGGTATTTTGGACTCTGAACCAATGCCCACCTCTGGAGGCTGAGAGGCAAATACTCTCCTCATCCCTCAGAGGGAAGTTTCCTCCAGCTTTCAGCTCATTTTCTGCACTTCCAGTGAAACCTCCACAGCTTTACCTGACACTGAGCCTCTCTTCCTTCAGACTGAGCCTCAGCTTTATTTTCAGTGCCAGTTAAGCGTTTTTCTCTTCCCCTCAGTGGGATGCCCTTCACCTCGTAGTTTTCCTGCCCTGTCCCAGGGCTCCCAGCACCACAGATGCTTCCTGCTGCCAGGGGAGAGCAAACAGGGGAGAGCAAACTGGAGCTTGTCCTGTCCCATCTGTCAGAGGGAGGTGTCAGGGGAGCCCAGGCTCCCAGCACACTCAGGGCCATATGTTTGTCTCCCAAGCCAGAGCAGCAGCAAAATGCTGCTGAGGGATGCAAAGCTGGGCTGTGCCTGATTCCTCCAGCTCTGAGCCTTGGCACCCCTGGATAATCCTTTGTGCTGAGAGCTCAGAGTCACTCCTGTCCTAAAAACTCACAGGAGGGCAGAGCCAGAGGGAGGAGAACTGCAAATCAGCACCAAAGATGTGGGGGATAAACCCGGCCTGGGGCTGGACTCAGGGCTTGGCTGAGTGAGGTCAAGGGGCTCTTCAGGGGACCAGGGAATGGAACTACATAATTATATAAATTTAATATATAATAATATAAAAGTATATAAATATGTATTATTTAAATAAATATAAATTATATATGTTATATATAATTTTATATATTATCTATAAATTATATATTATATATAATTTTATATATTATATAAATATATACTTATTTATATAAATAAATATAAATTATATTTATAATATCTATTTGAAATTTTTAAATATCTCTTTATATATATATATTTAGATACGCATTATTTTGGTGAAATAAGGCTTTCTTTAGGTTAAAAGCTGAAGGGTTGTCACATTTGAAGCAATTAAATCACAGTCAGTGCCAGGATTTGTGCTGGGTTGTGTCACTATAGGACACAAAATAACATGACATAGGCATGCTGCTTTTCTCGAGGTAAAAAAGGCACTTTTAATTTCTGACTCCAATATTTATAGATTTCCAAAGGTGACAGTGGATTGGAGGGTGACAGTGCCACCTCTCCAATGACACTGGACAAACCAACACTCCATCAAATTTCTCCTCCTCCATAAAAGAATGCAGAACAAGAAGTTATTTACATAAAGTGTATTAAAAAGTTTGTTACAATAATGTAAATATCAGAAAGCTTAGAAAAACTTTAAAAACCAGGGCGCCAGGGTTGGGCTTCTGGTCAGGCACAGCCTGTGACAAGATGGGAAGAGAGAGGGAAATTGGGATTAAAAGGAGGCTGCATCCTCCAAAAACTGGAGAGACCCCAGGGGAATGCCCCATGGCCTCTCCCGTTATTGGAATAAAGTAAAAGGACTCCTGTTGCTGTGACATTTTTATGAAAATCCCTTCACCCAGGATTTTCCTTCTGAGAAGCTGAGAAGCCTCAGAGGAAAAGAAAAGCAATAATTATCTGCTGCTGTGGAATGCATCTTGGATTGGTCCATGGGAGATGTTTCTGCTTAATGACCAACCATGGTCCAGCTGTGTTGAGGCTGTGAACAGTCACAAGATTTTGTTATCATTCCTTTCCTTTCCAGCCTCTGATGGATTTTTTTCTCTATTCTTTTTAGTATAGTTTTAGTATAGCATTTTAATATAATATAATATCATAATATAATAAATCAGCCTTCTGAAACATGGAGTCAAGATTCTCATATTTTCCCTCATCCTGTGACCCTCAAACAGAACCACTGTCTCCTTTTTGGACATAAACCCCTGGTGTTTGTGGATTGATTTTCCTGACATACCCCTCCAAAATCCACTCCCAAAGTGCTTGCTGTGTCACATCGTGGTGCTCAGGCCAGGGCTGCTGGCTGGGATTCTGCCTCTGCACAATCACACTCCATTGTTTCCTAATGAAATGCATGATCCAGTTAAATGAACATGAATGGGAGCAACAGTGCTGCAGACAAGAAAGCAGGAGGGATCTATAATTAATGTGATCATCGGGAAAAAGCTGTGTGATACCATTCCATCAATTATCAGCCTCTAATAATTCTGTCACCGAGTAAATGGAAGCGTTTTATCAATTAGTGCCAATCGTTTCCCCATCAAGAGAACTGGGTGCTGCTGAAAAGCAAATCATAACTGCAGAAATGGCAAAAGGAAAGGAAACAAACACAGGGGCAGTGTGGGGACAGCAGTGACCCTCCCTGGCACTGCAGCCTCTGAACAGCTCCACCAAAGGGGGCATCAGGAGGGGCATTCCCAGCAGGTCTGGGGTGATCCTGCCCCTCTGCCCAGCCCGGGGGCACATCTGAATGATTTCTTCCCTCTGCCCAGCCCTGGGGCACCTCTGGGTGCTGTGTCCAGCTCTGATCTCTGTAGTGAGCAGGGACGGGAGCCAGGGAATGGCTGGAGCTGTGTCAGGGGAAGTTGAGGGTGGATTTAGGGAAAGGTTCTTCCCCAGAGGCTGCTGGCACTGCCCAGGCTGCCCAGGGAATGAGCACAGCCCCGAGGCTGCCAGAGCTCCAGGAGCCTTTGAACAGGGTGGGATTGTTGGGGGTCTGGGCAGGAGCAGGAGCTGGATTTGATGCTCCTTGGGTCCCTCCCAGCTCAGGGTGGCTCTGGGGTTCTGTGACTCTGTCCCAGAGCAGCTGCTCCTCTCCCAGCCTGGAGCCACAGAGGGGGCTCAGAGCTGCTGCAGAGCCTCGGGGCCCTCGGTGGGATGTTTGTGAGCACTCAGCAAGAAGCTGCCTCTTCAGAGGGATTTCCTTTGCTCCTCTCAGGATGGGAGGCTGGTATTTGACTGCATTATCTCCTAACATAAAGTTCAGGCCATCTGGCATCCCAGTGTGCAAACAATCTTGTAAATTAAGGGGAAAAATATGGGCCTGACTCCCTTATGGCTGCAGGCTGTTCAGTAGCTGGGGATGTGCAGGGCTGGTTCAGCATCGCAGCCCCAGCAGGCAAGGCAGCATTTTAGGAACAAAGAAAGTGGGATATGACTGACCTTGTTCCTTCCTGGCCCGTTTTCCTGCACTGCTTTCCCATGGAATGCTGATCCTCCTCCAGGTGCACACAGCCATGGGCTCAGCCATGATTCTGCAGACCTGGCCCTCAGGGTTTTATGCCATCCCTTTGGTAGGATTCCCAGCAGGTTCCCTCTTTATCTCAGCCCAGGAGCTGATTTTGCTCTGTGCTGAACCCACAAAACTTTTCCCACTTTACTTTCTTTAACTAACCTGGAAAACTTTCCTCACAAACACTTTTAAATCATCACCCTCTCACTCCTTTTTTTATAAAAGCCTCCCTGGTATATTTGGTGCATTTTTCACAAGGCTCCTTTTTTATTTAAGGCCATTAGCAGTTTCAAAAGTTATATAAAGATGAAAGATCCTCCCATGTTTTAATGAAGCTCAAAATGAGCTTTAGAACAATTTCATTAGAAAGCTCTCAAAACGTCAAGGGCTCCCTCGGGACTGAGCCCAACGAAGGTAATAATTAGCAAGAACAAATTTTAAAATTACTTATTCCATAAATATATGTTTTACTCGTGGTGCTTGGAGCCAGATCCAAGTAGGTAAAGGTCTGGAGAAGTGGAGCAAGGCTAAGAACACCCAAAGACATGAATTACAGATGTGCTGCCTCCACTGGAAAAATAAAATGAGGTGGGAAGAGAGACCAGGAGAGCTCTGTGCCTGCCAAGGAAACCACTGGGAAGAGAGGGCACCCAGCCTGAGCAGGTGCTGGGTGCAGACAGAGCATTAATAATTAATAAACACCACAATAAACACCAGGACAGGGGCTGGTGTTTATTTATTAATAAACACACGGGGCCAGACTGCATGGCTGAGCCCCAGACACCAACAAAAAAGGAGTTTCCAGGAATTAAAATGAAGTTTGTGCCGCCCTGTAACTGGCTGAAAATACATACTTTATACTTAATACATACCAAATAAATACTGGCTGTTGCTGTTCCGACCTCCTCGGGATGTGGCCCCTGCCCCATTCCAGCAAAGGAAGAATTTCCTCTGGGGAATTTCCTCTGGGGGCTCTGCCTCAGCTCTCAGTCCCTGTCCCTGAGCCCCTGGCAGCTGCACACACAACAGATCTGGGAGGGAATGGCCAAGGGAACAGCTCAGCCCCAGCACTCCCTCACAGGGACGGCTTCGTGGAGACCAGAACCAGGCATTGTTTCAAAAATAGGATGATCCATTTTTGACATGAAAAAGGCTCCCTGCTCCATCTTGGGTTGTGCATAAAATTATCTTGGGTTTTTTTTCTCGCTCTGTCTCCTCCTCATCAGAAAAAATCTCACCCCAGGCTATTTTGAAGCTCGTGTTCCTTTTCATTCATATTTTTCAGTGTACTACAGGAACATTTGCACTTCTGAAACCTCCTCGCTGGAATGTGTGAACTGCTCTCCCCTGAAAGGGAAGCCTGAATTTCCCTGCATCATTTCCACTTGTCCTGTTTTGAGGTGAGGTAGTAAAGGAGAACGCCTGAGGCACTCCCAGAACCAAGCAGAGGGTGTGGAAATCATCATCAAGGCTGGAAAAGGCCTCCAAGAGCATCAGCTCCAGGTTGGCACCAGGACTTCCTCAGTGGGGGTTTGCAGATGAGGAGAAACGTGGAGAAGCTGTGGAACCACCCCAAGGAGCAGCCTGGGAGCACTGAAGGCTTGAGTGGGAGACAAAACTGAGGCAGGAGATGTGGGAGAGCTTTGCTGAGGAGCCAGAGCCAAGCAGGTGAAGGTCTGGAGAAGTGGAGCCAGGCTAAGAACACCCAACGACATGAATTACAGATGTGCTGCCTCCACTGGAAAAATAAAACGAGCTGGGAAGAGAGACCAGGAGAGGAGACAGAAAGAAGAGGGAGGAAGGAGCTGTGAGATGCCAAGAGCAAAGTGACCAAAGTTTAGTGCCTGCTTCTGGAGGGCTTGGCCAGCTCCCACCAGCTCTCTGCTTTCTCCACCTAGTGCATTAAACCCCCCTTTTTTTAGTGATATAAAATACAGGACTATTTCTGTTCCAGCAAGCACAGCCTAGGATGAGTAGTGCTGCAAAGAGATTGCACAGATTTTAATCCATGTAATCATCCTTAACCTTTCCTGCCTGCTAAATTGGTTCATTTCCTTTCATTCATATATCTCAATTGATTTGATGTAAATATATACTTTTCTTGGCTTCTCTGCATGCTTAGTTTTTTGGTTTGTTTTGGGTTTTTTTTTAGAAACAAAAGCAATAATTAAAGAATGATAAAGCCATTACTAAGTAGATCACGTGGTGGTTTTCCTTCAGAAAGGAAAGTGTCACCACTGTGTGATTCAGAAGACCTCAGCCACAATAAGTCTGAGTGAATTTAATGTTTTCTAAGCTGCTGGTATTAAATTTCCTGGATCTCCTGCTAAATCCCAGGCATGGCAGCTCCAGGGAAGGGAGGAGAGAAGGGAAAGCAAGCTCAGGGCTGTGCTGGGAGCAGGGACAGTCCCTGGGGGTGCTCTGCTGAGAGGGAGCTCCCTGGCAGTGTGGATGCCTCAAGTTTTATCTTCCATATTTCCATATTCTGCACTGCACTGGCACAGAACTCTGAACTCCACACCAAGTGCCAGCAGCTCTCCTCACAGCTCAGGCACACAGAACAATCCTTTCCCAGCCCCACAACCAAGGACACCGCTGCAGCTTCAGCCCCAAAAAGTGCAAACAGCAGGGGATGGAGGAGAGCAGCCTGGGAGGGTGGGACTGCATCACCTGCAGCTGCAACTGGACAGTGAACCCAAGGTGGGATGGCTGCAGGAACACCCAAGGAGGCATTTTCTCAAGCAGTGCCTGATTAAACTGTGAAACTCACTGCCGTGGAAGGGAAAAAATTAAAGAAAGGTAAAAGAAGTGCAGGGAATGGAAAAGCAGATCAGGCAGGCAGTGGCACGAGAGTTCAGGTGCAGGAATCTCTCAGTGAGAGGAGTAGGAGTGAGGAGATATGAAAGAGAATTCTCTGCTTTCATGAGCTTTTCCTGAGCCTCTCCTGTCCCAGAGGAGCCCTGGGGTGGGATGGGACTGGACGGGTCCATGGGAGTTCCCTGCCCAAGGCAAAGCAGGGCCCACAGGAAATGGGGCATCCTGAGAGTCCCCAAAAAGGGAAATGCTGTCTGCAATACCTCAGGAAAACCAGGTCTCTGGGTGGGTGGTTTGTGCTGACAGCAACAGATCTAAATTTGATGATAATCTCTATAAAGAAATCACAGCCCTAAAATTACCTTCTGTTCACATGCTGGCATATTTTTGATCCACGCTGCAGTTGGGAGAGTCACCTACAGGGAGCTCGTAGAAATGGTAACGTGATGATTGTGCCCTGACACCCATTTGTGGGTTGAGTAGAGACTTTTAGAGCTGAAAGTCACTGCTGAGAGACAGCAGGGCCCCCTCCCCACCCCTCATCTACCCCTGCTGCCAGCAGGGACGGTCAGTGGCACAGGCAGGGACAAAGTGACATTTGGACAAAGTGACATTTGGTCAAAGTGACATTTGGACAATGTTATCTGCCCCAAGATTTGGTTTGGTCACTGAATCATTTCATCCTGGCATTGCTGGAGCAATAAAATCCTTCTGAGTGCTCAGGCCTCCTAAGCAGGCTGGAATTTGGAAGGACAAAATCCACTCAGTGACAGTGTGGGAAAGCCAGATGTTATTCCAGAAATGAGATTGTGGCAAGGCTGGGAGGGCAGGGAGGGAGGTGACCCCTGGGGAGCCAGAACTTCCTCCAGATGGGGCTTACACTGGTGTCCCACATCCCTGTTCTTTGTTAAACAGCCCTCCAGCCCCAAAAAATCCCCAAATCCCCTTCAGCCCCAGAAAACCCTCATGTCCCCTCCAGCCCTACAAAGTCCCCATGTCCCCTCCAGCCCCACAACCTCCCCACATCCCCTCCAGCCCCACAAACTCCCCATATCCCCTGCACTTGGCTTCCACATGGGAGAAAAAGGGAAATCAGAGGGATAACTCTGCTCTCCCCAGCGGGTGATGCTTGATCAGATATTTGCAACAAACACCTTTTGCTCTTCAATAGCTAAGCCAGAACCACCTGATCAATACCTTAAAGAGCCTAAAGAGCTGTCAGGCCTGGATTATTGTTGTTGTTGGTGTTGTGGTTGTCCAGGCCATGTGGCCCGTGTCACTTTGGAGACAACAATCAGGGAATGTGTGTGGATTCCATGAGACACCCCACTAATGAACACCTGCAGGCTGCAAAGGAAATCACCGAGCACAGAGACAGACAAGTGGATCTTTAAAGGAGTCCCCAAAGTCATTAGCAGGCTCGGAGCACCAAAAGAGCCCTTGGATGGATGGGTATGAGGAAAAGCAGCAGGTAATTAGGGGCTGGCATGCTGGGCTGGGGAAACAGGGGCAGGATCCATCCTGTGAGCAAAGCCCACCTTGTCAGCCAAACCTGAGCACATCCCATGCTTCAATCTGAAGGTCTGCCAGGAAAGCCACGCTCTGCTGTCCCATTAGAGGAGCAGGGGGAAATGGCACTGGTTACTGGGGTGGGCTGGGATCAATCCCTCCTTCCCTTTCATCTCCCAGTTCCTGGAGATCAGCATCTCACAGCAGTGGTGCCACACAACAGAGCTGTGGAATTTTCCAAGCCCTACTTGGCAGCCCCTGGGGAGGGAATCCAGACAAACTGGATCACTCTGGGTTACTCTGTGCCCAGGTTCTGCACCGGCTGTATGGAAAAAAAAATGAAAAAAATGGAAGAAAGGGGGGAAAGCCCCCTAGGAGGTGGAGGTGGGGCTATGGAAAGCTTCCCCTGCTCACCGAGCTCAGCCCTTGCAGAGACTCTAACCTAAATTAATGGATCCTCTGGGGTGTGCAAAACTGGGCTAATATTTTGCAAGAATAGCTCTCCCCTGCCTCTTGCCCTCCAGTATGATGAAGACAAAATGCCTTCATTATTGCAGCATTTAACAGTGTGCAGTGTTTATGAAGAGGCTGGAGGATGTGAAGGAATCCAAACCAATTACATTAATCTCCCAGTAAATAAAGCTGCAAATATTTACCTTCACTACACTGCTTTATCTTATTGGACAAGCTCTGGAATTAATCTAAATCCAGTCCTTTAACCTTGCTGGATGGATTGTTGTCCCTGACTCCAGGAGGTCACCCAGCCTGTACAGCTGGGCTCCACAGGCAGACCCCAGCTCATCCATACATTGTATTTTCAATCTCTCCATCCCTTGCAGAGAGAAGCTTTCCCTCTCTCCACGGAGCTGCTGGTGGTTCAGGGAGGTGCAGAACAGCCCCTCCCATGGTCAGCAAGCAGCAGCAGGGCCAGGTTTCATGCAGGGCTGTTCCTGGGGTGATGGCAGTCCCTCACCATGGAACCTTTCTTCACAGGAATCCACTGCTCCAGCCCGAGCCCTCCCTGTGCCTCAGGCAAGTCCCATTTCTGCTCCAAATTCCCTACCGTTCTGACATTTCAGAAAACTAGAATTCATTCAGCTTTTGGATTCATGCAGTGAGTTTTGAGTGCTGTGTGTACAAAACACAGCAAGACCCTCTTGCCCGTCACAGTCTGAGTGTGAGGCTGCCCTGCCTGTGATTTCAACCTGCCCAGATGTGTCCAGCTGTGTGCAGCTGTTCCTGGGATGGCCTTTCAGAGAATCACAGAGCCACAGAATGGTTTGGGTGGGAAGGGACCTTAAAGACACCCAATTCCAGCCCTTCCATGGGCAGGGACACCTCCCACTGTCCCAGCTGCTCCAACTCCACCCAGCCTGGCCTTTGGTGCCAAATCCTGGGGCACATTCTCGGGACAGCCTTTAAACACTCTTCTCCAAAGCCCATCAGCACAAGTTGTCCTGAAAATGTTACCTGAGTGTTCTGGAATCTCAGAGTTCCCTCCAGCTCAGCTCTGCCAGGCTGTGCAAGTCAGCCCCTGGAGAGCTTTTGAGTTATTTTGTGTAAACACTTTCAATCTCCAGATCTTGGCAATTGGTGCTTTATTTATTTAATGTCTCCTCCCTACACCTTGGAACAGCATTTTGCTTACACAAGTCCCAAAGCAGAAGAGGGAAAAATCATTCCAAAGGTGCTGTGTAACAGCTCCTTCCTGTCCATTTAGGCAATTTATAGTGAAACCAGATAGCTCTGAGTAGACAAATCCATTCCCTCAATAGTTTATATCCCATAATACTTTCTTCCTCTCATAAATTTAACTTACATATGAGAAATCACACCAATTCTCCAAAAACCCTGTGAATTTCATTGGTGGGAGAAGAGTGATTTAAGCACAACAGGAAAGGAGAAGAGAAGAGGAAGAGAAGAGAAGAGAAGAGAAGAGAAGAGGAAGAGAAGAGAAGAGAAGAGAAGAGAAGAGAAGAGAAGAGAAGAGAAGAGAAGAGAAGAGAAGAGAAGAGAAGAGAAGAGAAGAGAAGAGAAGAGAAGAGAAGAGAAGAGAAGAGAAGAGAAGAGAAGAGAAGAGAAGAGAAGAGAAGAGAAGAGAAGAGAAGCAGCAATGTCCAGCTCCACCCCAGTCCCTCCCTTGGCAAAGGGCTCTGGGCAGCACAGCCCAACACATTCTGTAGGTGTGAAGGGGCACAGCCTGCTCTGAGAGCACCTCGTGGGCAGGAGGGAACAATTCTGGGGAGAAATGGGAGCTAAATCAGTGAATTTATCTGACCAGAAGGTTTTTTTGTGAGAGAAACACAATGTACAGAGTGGAGAGCTTGGGAATTGGGATGGGGCTTTGCCAGGCAGGGAAGGGATGCCCAGAGAGAGGAGCGGAACCCGGAGCAGAGCTGTTCCTACAAGGCTGCTGCAGATGAACCCAAGGGAAGGAGGCTCCTAGCTGGAATAAATAATCTGGGCATGGAGTCAAGAGCCCATCAGGTGAAACCTTTGAATGAAATGCAGATCACAGAATCCCAGGAGGGTTTGGGTTGGAGGGGACAATAAAAATTATCCAGTGCCACCCCTGCCATGGCAGGGACACCTCCCACTGTCCCAGGGTCACCTTCCACTGTGCCAGGGACATCTCCCACTGCCCCAGGGACACCTTCCACTGTCCAGCCCCGTGTCCAGCCTGGCCTTGGGCACTGCCAGGGATCCAGGGGCAGCCCCAGCTGCTCTGGGCACCTGTGCCAGGGCCTGCCCACCATCACAGGGAGGAATTTAACCCAAATCTCCCATCTCAATCTGCCTTCCTTCAGCCCAAAGATGCTTCCCTTGGTCCTGTCCCTCCATCCCTGGTGCGAAGTCCCTCAGCAGCCTGCTCTGAAGGAATATTTGTGAGATATCCTTGCAGAGCAGCTGCAGAGTCACAGGGAGAGTTTGAGTGCAAGATTTCAGGCTGAGGAGCCGCTGTGGTCCCCGTGGCTCCTGGCAGTGCCTGAAATGCTGATCCAGCACAGCCCCAGCTGCAGGGCTGGGAGGATCCAGCTCCCAGCACAGCTCTCCAGCCCCAGCGGCCCGAGGATGCTGCTGAGCTTCCTGCCAGGAGCACAGGGAGCTTTGAAGTGTTGCACTGAATATTGGATGTGCTGCCCTGAGGCGCTGGGTGCGGACTTGGAGCTAAAGAGCAATCCTTGCTGCTCGGTGTCCTCTCCTCCTGGCAGCTCCTGGGGGCTCTGGGGTACGGGAGAAGTTAATTCTCCTTGCCAAGGTCACTGCAGGGCACGGCACCCTCTGCCTTCCCTGGTGCCTAGAAACAGGAGCCAGGCTAAAAGGTGAAATAAAATTATAAAAAGGGGTTCATTGATATGAGGATACTCGGGTGCACAAATTCTTCAGGTGGAAAAAGCCGAAGATGTGCAATTTTTATAGATTCTGTAAATTAGCATATCTGACAAGGACTCCCCAATTAGGAACCCTCCTGGTGAAGTAATCCCCCCCAGTTCTGGTGCTTTTCAGATCCTCCCCCCTTCAGAAGAGATCCAGGCCCTGTTTATAAAAGTCTGTCTCAAAAAGCTGGTTCAGGAGCCAGACACAGTCAGGGTGATAAAAGGGGGTGCCTGATTTATCCTGGAGTGAGGGTGATCCCCTTCCCTCTGCCAGAGAAATGCACCTTCAGCCAGGACAGCCACGGCCCCACCTCTGCCCCAGCTCAGAATTCTCTGCTGATTTCTGCAGCTCAAAACTTGTCCTGCATGGCAAAGCCACTTCTCCTCCCGTGGCACGCAGGGAAACCTCATCCCTGAGCCTCCTCCAAGTCACCAAGAGGGAGCTCTGAGAGATGGACAAGCTCTGATTTATGGAGCTGAGGAGCAGGAAGGAGGAAATGCATCTGCAACTGAAGAATCCCTAGGAACTGTCTCTGTCAAACTCAGTGGAGCTGGGGTATTTGCAGCATTTTGCAAGTGCCAGAATTTTTTATTAAAAAAAATGGCAGAATCAAAACCATTTTATTAACTCATCTTCATTTTGCTGATCTGTTTAAGGCAAAGAAAAGCAAATAAGCGATTCCCTGCACTCCAGATGAAATGTTTCATATCGAGGTCCTTCAGGGGAAGTCATTTGTATTCTCATTCAGAGCTGGCTCATTATGAAACATCTTTCAATTGTCATTTAAAGACAAACACGGAATTTGCAATGAAACACATTGTTAAACACAGACCAAAAGTCTCCCAGCTGGAAGTGAGGAGCTGATTCCAGGCTGGGAGCTGCTGCTGGAGCCCTGCTCTGCACCCACCCCCTGGAAATGCAGCCCAGGCAGCTCCTGGGTGCTGCAGGAAGCACAGAGCACACCCTGCGCCGGCAGCAGGCTGCAGGGAGGGCTGAAATCCCTTTTTTTTTTTTGCACAGGGAATAAGCCAGGCCTGGCTGGATGAACCCTCCTTGTCTGGTTTCATTCAAAGCCTCTGCAGGGACATTCTGCTGCTTCTTGTCCCACTGGACCCAAACATTTCCCTGAGGTCCCGTTGCTGTTCACCCCAAAAATGGGTTTTTGGTGCCATAACCCCGGAATTTGAGGTCCCTCTAACCCAGAGCAGTCTGGGATTCTGGGGTGCTGAGGTTCCTCTCTGCCCCTTTTCAAAGCTCAGCAGTGTCTGGCCACATCCCCTTGTTGTGCCTTTGCTGTCCCAGGTAACCCCGGGCAGCACAGGCTCACCCAGGACCAGGAGGAGGAACTTAATCCCCATTCCATCCCAAATCCCAAACAATTCTGCCACCAAGGCTCATGCTGAGCCCATGAGGAGCTGATCACACCCAGCACCAGAGCCTCCTGTCCCCACCCAGAGCACAGAAACTGCATTTTCTTTAATTGCAGCATAAAAATGACTGAAATTCCACATCCAGCCCCTGCTGCCATTCCCCCCGTGCCCTCTGCTGCACTGAGCTTGACCAGCTCCAGAAACTCCAAAAAAATAAATCCAAAAACCCCCATTCTATACAGAATGACCTTTACTTTTCAAATTGCCCAATATCTGCATTTTTATGTGCAAAAATCCAATTCATTCAGCCATAATAAATATCCAGCACTGTCCTGAGAGACCCCATACATTTGGATCCAGCCAGACCCAGGCAGTGAATTTCAGTTTAATATTGCAGGCCTATTTGTTTTGCTGTTAATTCCAGCAAGGACAATTGATCAATTGTTTTAATTTTAAATCAGAGAGCTAATATCTGCCTTTGGCTTCCCCTGTGGTCGTTCAGCTGCTGCCTCTGAGCTGCAAAGATCACTTTTGATTATCCTGTTTTGTAGGGAATTCAGCCACCCCGTGTGAGGAACACCAGCTGCCCCGTCCCCGTTGGGGTGGGGATGATGCAGCACTTCTCCCCAGCCTGGAGGGTGAGGTGGGTTCCAGTTTGGGAGGTTTTGGGAGGGTTTTTGAGACCTTTTCCAGCACCCCTGTCCCTGTGCCCTGCTCTCAGTGCGCCTGCAGGCCCTGGCCAGCACCCAGCCCTTGGCAGCAAAGGTTTCCTGACCCACTGGCTCTGGTTTGGGGATCATCTCCTGCTTTCCCCTCATCATTTTACAGCCTTCCTCAAAATTCTCTTGCTGCTTGCCCTGCAGCTTGGCCCTTCCTCTCTCAGGGCTGCTGGAGGTCTGGAGCTCCCTCCATCTCCTCTTCTCACTGTGATGTTTTATGAAAATCTTTTCCTTAGGATTTTCTCCTGAGGAGCTGAGAAGCCTCAGAAAATAAATTTAAACAATGATTATCTGATGGCTGTGGAGTGTGCTCTGGAGATGCTTTACCAACAGGTGCACCTGGGATTGGTTTCATGTGAGTTGTTTTTACTTGATGACCAACCCTGGTCCAGCTGTGTCAGACTCTGGTCTATCACGAGTTTTTATTATTCATTCACTTATTCTTTTCCAGCCTTCTGATGTATTCCTTTCTCTCTATTCTTTTCAGTATAGCTTCAGTATAGCATTTATGATATGATATGATATGATTAATATAATATAATATAATATAATATAATATAATATAATATAATATAATATAATATAATATAATATAATATAATATAATATAATATAATATAATATAATATAATATAATGTAATGTAATGTAATGTAATGTAATGTAATATAATTAATATCAGCCTTCTAAGAAATATGGAGTCAGATTCATCTCTTCCCTCGTCCTGGGACCTGCTAACACATCGACACCTTCTCCTCCTGCTCTTTTCTTCCACCTCAATCTCTCAGAAATCAGACCCCACATTCAGTCCTCAGGTCCATCCTGTTTTTCCCACAAATCAGCATCCTGTGCTCTGAGAGACTGAATCTGGTCCTTGGCACCCCCTGGAACATCCCCTGCCCTGTCCTCAGGAGGACATTCCCTGCCCTGGGCTGGAGGAAAGCAGGGGCTAAACTCTCTAAAGACAGGCTCCCAGTGCACCAAACAAAGCACATTTGCTGTTAGGCTTTAAAATTTACTTCCAACCGAGGCCTCAAAGTATTGAGCCCATTCCTCAGTGTCCTACAAAAGGCCTGGCCACAGCTATTGATGTGGAACACTTAACTCAATCACCAGCACCCTTGGGTCAATAAACTTTCGACATTATCTCAACAGAAATTTAAACCTGGGGTTGGTTTCCCATCTGTTTGTTTAATACCAATGCATTAAGAATGTTCTGCCCTTGGCAATCAATGAGACCAAGTGTGCCGTGGGGTTTGGGCTGAGCTCTGCCCTTTGAAGCAAAGGCAGGTATAGAAATCTGTCTGCAGTTCCCTCTGTAACAGTTTGTTCTAGGGGGAAAAAGAAAGTTTGAATGTTATGCTGTGATTCTGGTATAGAATTGTCTCTAAACCTATTGTAGTCCCAAAAAACCTCTTACAGCTGAGAGCAGGGCTCAGCCTGGGGATTTGGGAGGGTTTTGCTGCTGATACAAATGGGGATTAATGAACAACCTCTCGCTGCCCTCGGAGCCTCCCGGGGGCCAGCCCAACGTGGTGCCTTTGGAAGTGTTCCAGTGCACTGCAGCCAGTGGCAGCTGGGGGCTTGGGACTGCCGGGATGCCTCAGGTTTTAGTTTTTATATTTTTCAGGTTCTGTGCTGCTTTAGTGTGTGGGTCTGGGTTCACATCATGGGATGCTGAGCTCTCTGCACAGAGCAGGGAGACAAAACAATTCCTGCTCCAGCTGGGCTCCAAGGACAAATGATCCCAATCTCAGCCCAAGAGCACAAACAACGTGGGCTGCAGAGAGAAAAACAAGGATGGGACTGCAGGGGCTGCAGCTGGGATTGGCCACTGAACTGCAATGTGCACATGGAGCAGAGCTGAGCCCAGGGAGAGACCCCGGCAGCGCTCGTGCATTTTGGGGCCATTTGGGTTCATCCTGGGTGCAGCCCTGGCTGGGCTCTTGTGCTGCCCAAGGTGGATCCATTGAGGTATTTTAATAAACCCCTGCTTTATTCTTTAGCTCTGCCCTCCCAAGGCGGCTCCAGAAGGAAGATGCCCTTGGGTACCAACCTGTACCAGCTGCAGAATTCCCAGCCCTTTGCCCACCTGGCTCCAGCTCTTTGGGTGGATTACATAAACCTGGAGCAACTCTGGAGTGCTCAGAGCTCTGCAGCCACTGTACAAGGCAGAAAATTGCAAAGCACACAGGTCAGGCCCATCAGTCTCCTCCAGATCTCTGAGAGCCACAGGGAAAGTGCCCGGGGGTCCTGACTCACTTCCAGCTGAGGAGAAGGGAATAATGAATGGGGAGAAACAAGATAATGATAATAAATCTTGTTTTGAAGTCCTTAATAATGAGGCTTTATTGTAAATCCGTCACAAAGGAACATTAATATGGAGCCACCAAATAGGTCAGGTTAATTACATCATCTGGAAATGCTGTGCTACCTCCAGCCTGCATTAAAAAAAAAGGGAATCAAATCCCCTGAGATTGGGAGAGATGGGTTTTTTTTAATTAGTTGAGTATGAAAATCTCTGTGCTAACATCTCCCAGTGTTCCTCTGGCTTGAGTGAGAAGCTGCCTTTTGACAAAACCTGATATTTGGGGGAAAGCAGGAGTCAGGGCTGGTTATCTGTGTGCCAGTCCACATCCTGCCCTGCTGGCCCGTCCTGCACTCGTGGAAACAGCTCCCAGGCTGCCCAGGCTTTGTGCCAGGAGACCTTCCAGGGCTGCCCTGCCTCTGCTCTGTGCCCCACTCCTTGTCCCACAGCCTGGGCTCACCAGTGGATCCACTGGGATGTGCTCCCAGCTCTTCCTGCAGTCCCTGGCTGACTGGGAAGGCTCTGAACTCTCCCTCCCTGCCCACTCTACTGCCACTCCCCTCCCCAGCTTTCCCCCACTTTGGCTCCCAGAATTTCCCAAACTCTCCCCAGTCCTGAATTTCTAGGAAAAAAACCCCAAAATTTGCAAGACCCTTGAGCTCCCCAGCTCCAGGAGAACGTGGTCCATGTCCCAGCTGGGAGCACAAGAGCCAGGGATGCTCCAGAGGTGGAGTTTTAGCATAAAAATGGGAATATTGCCACAGGAGCTGGAAACAGGAGCACCCCCAGGCTGTGCCGTGCTCTCCTTCCTGAATTTCCTTTGCTTTTCCTTTCAGCCACAAGCAGCTGGACAGGGCTGCCCAAAACCACTGTTGGAAGGGAAATAATCTTTTCAAAGGGAACAAACATTCCCCTTGAACAAGTAAATGCCTTTTGAAATATCCTCCTGTTGGGTTCCCTGTTTTGAAAACTTGAAGCATTTTTCAATTCTCAAAACACTTTTTTTTCCCTTCTCACTTTTCATCCAAAAATACGCTTTCCCCAGGAGCTGTTATTATATTATCACAATATATTATCCCTCCTGGTCTGTAAAATATCAGTGATGTATTACTGGCTTATATCAAAATCTCTATTTATACTTTTCTCACTTCAAGCCACAGCATTTTTCCCAAGCAGCAGTGACTCCAGCAGACCTGCACTCACTGGCAAGATGTCACTGAGGTTCCTGCACCCAAAAAAAAGGTTTGTTTAAGGCTTCAGGAATTGTTTTGAGCTAATAATTGCCAGGTGGGAGAGCTGTGAGTCACTAAAGCTCTGGAATCCCGTGACCTGCAGAGGTACCTGGAGGAAGCAAAGGTTATTTAGGAAAGCAACGTTCTCCCTTGCTGGTTAAATGCAATTTCTTTGTGTTGCTGTGCCAGTCACCGTGTAGCTGACGGAGGAGTGCAGAGTGTGACATGGAAAAGTGGTAGGTGTTGTTACTAAGCACATTACACTGACAAGAAAAACACACGGGGCTCAGAGACAGCTGAAAGGCTCTGCTGGGGCTCACCAAGAAAAACAAGCTGCTGACAACTCCTGCTGGTCCCCAGGAGCTGCCAGGGCTGAGGAGCACAGCTCTGAAATGTGGGCACAGAGCAAGGCTGGGCTGCTGCCCCAAAGCCAGGCTTTGCTCTGTAAGGAAGAGCTTAAAGGGTTCTATAGAGAAAAAAAATAAAGAAAAAAAAAAAAGGCAAAGATTGCTTTCTATAAATATATGTGGGCTGGGAAAGTGCTGGGGAGGGAGAAGATCTAACAGACAAACTTGGCACAAGAACAGAAAGTAGGCACTAGCCATGAATAAATTCCGAGGGAAAACTGAAGGAAGTTTCCATCCAGCAAAGGAACAAAAGCCTGGAACAGGCTGGCCCGGGAGAGGAGGAGGAGGGACTGGAGTGAAGCTGAAGGGCAGGGAAAGGCACGGGGACAGCAAGGCGCTGTCCAGGGTCCTGCAGAGCCCCCGAGCTTGGGGGAGGCTGCAGCACCAGCCCAGCCCGGGGGAGCTGGATTTGGGATGGGGGAGATCCAGGAACCCATCCTTCCCTCGGGAGTCACCTCCCTGCAGCACCCAGGGGACACTCCCTGCTGGCCCGGGGACACCGAGGGGACACTCCCTCCTGGCCTGGGGACACTGAGGGGACACTCCCTGCTGGCCCGGGGACACCGAGGGGACACTCCCTGCTGGCCCAGGGACACTGAGGGGACACTCCCTGCTGGCCCGGGGACACCGAGGGGACACTCCCTGCTGGCCCAGGGACACTGAGGGGACACTCCCTGCTGGCCCAGGGACACCGAGGGGACATTCCCTCCCCTCCCTGCAGCTCCTGGCTCAAGGACACACTGCCAGGGTCAGGCCATCCTGGGGCTGCCTTTGTCACCTCATTTTGGTGCCCACGGTGGGAAAGGGGATGGCTCTGACAGCAACTCCAGCCTTAGATATGCAGAGGTTTGATCAAAAAGGAGTTTCTCTAAGAAATTTCTTTCAGAAATGCCCATTCCTAGTTTCCAACAGAAGCCTTGCCCAAAGCCTCTTTCCTTTCTCATTTATCCCATGGCCTGGGGCTCCTCTCCTCACAACATAATGGGGCAAGGGAAGAAGGATTTTTGAGCTGTGAATTTTTTTATCATTGGAAAAAGCTCAGGATGAAATTAACTATAATAAAGTTATTTTTTCAAGGATCTGAAACTTATTTGTTATATAAAATCAAAATAAAATTGGCTGGGATCAACTGAAACATTGATGGATTACTTCTGCTTTAAAAGTTGAAATTAATTATCTGCCTTGTCCTGCCCTCAGCATTTAGATCATTAAGGAATGGTGATTACTGCTATTGCTGCTTTTAATTTTTTTTTTAAATGCAGATGATTTATCTGATGCTTGCAGCAACAACAAAAATGAAAACCTGGGAGACAAAAGATGTGAAGGAGGGAGAAAAGGCAGTCTTTGCAAGCTTTATTTCTTTTTCCTGTGACTGTTTAGGGTTCATCAGAAGAACACAGACAAAGCCAAAATCAACACTCAGAGCTTAGATGGACATGGCACAGCACAGGCTCAGTCCTCTGCACTAAAGTTCCATTTTCCATGGACCTGCAGCTGGGATGCTGTGGAATGACCCCTCAGATACAGAAACACCAGAACAAAACCAAACCTGAACCTGAAAACCTGCCCAGATCAGAAGGGAAAACGAGTTCCCCACCAAAAGAGTCTGGAGGTGTCTGACCTGTTCAGTTTGAGCTGACAAGGATGTCACACCTGGCACATGAAGGCTCTTTGTTCTATCAAGCAGGTTTAGCTTTGAGTCTGAAAACGAAATTGAAAGTAAGAGATTTGGAGCAAGAAGTGCAGAGAGCACTTCAGAAAACGACCAAGGGAGCACTCAGCAAGAAACCCCCTGAGATTTCTCTCAGCCCCTCTGCTAAGCCTCGTGCAGAGCCTGGGGTTAGAGCCCCCCAAAATAACGCCCCTAATTCACTGCGGGCCTGGAGAATGTTCTGCTCTTCTGCATGAGAAAAGCCTCGCCTTGAAATGCACAGGGAGTCTTCAGCTCAATTTCCTGATATAAATAGGGCAGCTCAGAGTCACAGTGAATACAGAAAATGTTTTCTTATATGCAAATGAGAGCTCACATTATTTCATAGAAGGAACTATAATAGTTGGAAATTAGCAAATGTTTCCAGATCCTTGTTAAAGGCAAGGGGGGAAAAAAATTAAAAAAGCAGCTCATCTAATGTTCCCGGATAAAAATGACATTAATTGAAAGTTTGATTCTATTCCCTAATGAATTTTCCTGTTGCATTGTAATTAATAACTACTTACATCCACAAGAACTCGATATCCCTTCAAATTAGGGCATTACTTATAAATATGGTAATGTTTTAAGAGCAGCTCTAAGAGTGCCAGGCACTGCTCTTGGAATGGCTGTGAGGAACAGGAACAAACCCTTAACAAACCCTTCATGGGCTGCAGGACTGCTGGGAGCCATGGCAGAGCCTGAATCCATCCTCTCCTATGACCCCAAATCCATTCTGTCCCAGGAACCCAAATCTTTCCTGTCCCAGGAACCCGAATCCATCCTCTCCTTTGACCCCAAATCCATCTTCTCCCAGGACCCCAAATCCATCTTCTCCCAGGACCCCAAATCCCTCCTCTCCCAGGAGTTCTCCACCCCAAGGCCTCGTGATGCCTCAAGCACACCAGGCCCTACAGCAAACCCCACAGGGGCGTTTCCAGCCCAGGATTTGGGATTTGTCCAAGCCCTGCCATGATTAAACACTCCAAGGCCAGGCAGGATGGAGGGAGGCAGGTTCCTGTCCCTGTGGGATTTCCCTCTCGGTCACCTCTGAGACTTCCCAGGGGTAAGAGAATCACAGAGTCATAAAATCATCCCCGGCCCCTGGAAATGCTTTGGCCATGTGTGGCAATCATATTTTCTGGAAAAATCCCTTTGCCCTGCATTTTTCTCCTGGGAAGCTGAGAAGCCTCAGAGAAAAAGGAAAACAATATTATCTCATTTGTTTCTCCTGTGTTTTGCTGCTTTGGAATGTGGTTGGAGATTGTTTATCCACAGGTGATTGTTTCATTGGTTTCATGTGAATTGTTTTTGACTTATTGACCAATTACGATCAAGCTGTGTGGGGGCTCTGGAGAGAGTCATGAATTTTCATTATTATCTTTTTACCCTTCTCTAAGTATTCTTTCTTTAGTATAGTTTAGTATGGTTTTGTTTAGTGATTGTTAATATAATAAAGTATCAAAAAATAATAAATTAGCCTTCTGAGAACATGGAGTCAGATCCATCATTCCTTCCTTCATCTGGGAACCCCGCTAATACAATAGCCATGCTTGACCCATAAATTTGCCCTGCTACAGCATCACTTGGATGCTCGAGACACTTTAGAAGGGGCCTCAAGGATATTTTTTCCTTGGTAAAGAGGGAAAGGAGGGGAATGCAGACACAGCGAGGAGCGGGCTGACACGTGCAGGTGCCTCCCTGCACCGTGTCTGTGCCGCTGCTCTGCTGGTGCCACACACACCCACGCCAGCATGGCTCTGCAGCTTCCAGCCCCGTGTGCTGCAGGATCCAGGCCATGCCCATCCCAGGCAAGCTGCTTATTTGGATTAACCTCTTTCCTTCCAGTTCCCACATTCTTTACTCCCTTTATTTCAGTGATTTCTCTGAATGTGAATCAATAACCTCAAGCACGTCCTAACCAAAACCTCCACCATGAAATACCAGGGTTGGCCACTTTGGCTTGAAATAATTCCTGTGAGGGCTGCAAAGAGGATTCCCACTTGTCCTGCCTGGCTGGGGAACCTGGAACCACTCACATGTCACAGTCATATTTTCTGAAAAATCCCTTTGCCCAGGATTTTTCTCCTGGGAAGTTGAGAAGCCTCAGAGAAAAAGGAAAACAATTCTTATCTCATTTGCTTCTCCTGTGTTTTGCTGCTTTAGAATGTGTTTGGAGATTGTTTACCCACAGGTGATTGTTTCATTGGATTAATGTGAATTATTTTGACTCTTTGGCCAATCAGATCCAAGCTGTGTCAAGGCTCTGGAGAGAGTCACGAGTTTTCATTATTATCTTTTTAGCCTTCTGTAAGTATCCTTTCTGTATTATTTAGTATAGTATAGTTTAGTATTCTTTAATACAATATAGTATCATAAAACAATAAATTAGCCCTCTGAGAACATGGAGTCAGATTCATCATTCCTCCCTGCCACAAGAGCACCCGACAAATACAATACTCATGTGCTGGGATTGTCACCTAACGGGGGTGACATTGTCCCTTGTCACACCCAGCATAAGCAGTGGGGCTTTGTGGAGGTCTGGAGTCAATCCCTGGTGAAACTGGTTTTAGGTTAATGACTGCTTAATGTTTTTTTTCTTTCTTTTTATGGTCATTTGTTTTGGAATTACCTTCTAGTTGAAAACAGCATTGTGGTCACGTTTTCCCTACTGTTGGGTACAAAAGGGTCACAGAATTGTATTTTTTTTAAACTGGCTGCTCTCTTCACCAGAGAATGAAGGTCTTTGCCCAAACACCTCCTTTTGTGAGCCTTGATTCACATCTAAAACTCATCCTGCATACCAGTACTTCTGGATTAGCCTTTCTCTCCTTCCACTCTCCAGAAACCTCCACAAATTTCCCTGCTCAGAAATGACGTCAGCTTTGCTTCCCGTGGCAGCTCCGAAACCCAGGGAAGAGCTTTTCCCAGAGCAGCTTGGGCTGAAATCCCCCATCCCACCCCAGCACAGGCACAGTCGCACTGCTGTATTTGCAAAGAGGATTTCCCGTGCGGGCAGCAGCATCCCGGGGGTCCCGGGATGGTCCCCCCGGAGCTCATCCTGCTCACCCAGCCTGCCGAGCCTGGCGGCGGGATATAAAAAGCTGGGCATGGATGTGTGCCAAGAGGTAGTAAACAAACTGGGAACTCTGTTTTTCCTCTGGCTTTCACTCCCGAGCCTTGTCTGTCTGTGGAGGAGAGTGCCCGGCTGCTGGGCGGATTTTTCGGATCCTGAGCCTGGCTCTTTCTTGGGGGGGAGACAAGGAGGGGCTGTGATGAACCCCGCTCTCCAGAGGGCCGGGCGAGCAGCAGGAGCCTGCCTGGGCTCTGCATTCAGGCCACAGACGGTGAGTGACACGAGAACAAAGTTCGGAGCTGCCCTCCGATCTCATTGCCACCCCGAGAGCATGACAGCAGATGCACACGATGGATGAAAAGCCAAACATATCGATCACTCCGTGCAGCGCGGGCAGCCAGCTGTTCTGGCAGCAGGCAGCCGGGGCTGTGCTGCAGTCAGGCACAAGGAGACGAGCGGGGAACGCCGGAGCTGGCACCGAATTTCATTGCCGGCCACCTCCGTGTGCGTGTCCCCGCAGCGGCCGTGCCGCTGCCAGCCTGCTCCCGGTGCCCGTGCTGCACCTCTGCATGGGTCTGCAGCCTGCTGCACCTCTGCAGGGCTGGGCAGTGCCCCTGCTGCACCTCTGCATGGGTCTGCAACCTGCTGCACCTCTGCAGGGCTGGGCAGTGTCCCTGCTGCACCTCTGCATGGGTCTGCAACCTGCTGCACCTCTGCCATGGGTCTGCAGCCTGCTGCACCTCTGCCTGGCTGGGCAGTGCCCCTGCTGCACCTCTGCCCTGTGTCTGCAACCTGCTGCACCTCTGCCGGCCCGTGGCACCGTCCCTGCCTCCGGAACAACGCAGCGACCCCGGCCCGGAGTCCCAAACCCCGCGACCCCCGGAGCCCTGCAGGCAAGGTAAGGAACTGTTCCCGTTAATTGGCGGCTGGGCGATCAGGCAGCAGCAGCAGGAGGAGGAGGAGGAGGAGGAGGAGGAAGCAGAGGCCTCTGCAGGCGCAGGGAGCTGCAGGAGGGAGGGCGTGATGCTGCTGCCGTGGGAGGGATGCAGGATGCTGGAAGGAGAGGGGGATGCCGGGCGATCCATCCTCCTCCCGCTGCTCAGCCCCGGCTCCTCGGGCTCTGCTCGCTGCGTGCTCCCTCCCAGCCCCCCAGCTCCCCTCCCTCCAGCTCTGATGCCCTCGGGATGCTTTCAAACCCCTGCCCCATCCATCTGCCTGCATCAGGAGCCAGTTTCCCTGGCAGGAGGAGATCTGGGCCCCAAATCAGGCTCGCTGTGCCCTGGGTACCCACCCAGAATCCCAGAGGGGACAGCAGGACACGGCCACTCCAGTGCCCACCAGCATGGGGACCCTTGGCCTCACGGTTACCCACAGCACCCAGCCTCCCTCTGCTGTGTGCTGCAGCCCCATGGAGAAAGGGAACACAGGGACAGAGCTCCTGGAGCTGCTTTTCCCATGGGAGCCCCTTCCCAAAGCTTCGCTGGCTCATCTGGGAAATGGTACAGACTGAAGGGGGCAAAGGCAGCTCTGGGCTCCTCTGACAGCAGCGTGTTCAGCCTTCCTTAGAGGCACCAAAGTGGAGATAAAAATAACCCAAGACAATGCAGAGGAGCTGTTTGTCCCCGTCTGAGGCCAGGGCCAAGCCCGTGCCCCTGCCTCTCTTCAGGGCTGCTTTTTTAGGGCTTCACATTCTCCTCCAGCTGCTCCCTTGACCTTGCATCTGCAGATGTAGAACTGTCCTCCAGGGCAGCTCCGTGTCCTTTTGGTCCTGTTCCCTCTCCCACAGGGATGTTTTAGAGATGTTTTTGGATCTTTTATCCACATCCTGCTGGCTCCAGAGCCTGCCTGGAGGAAGGGTTAAACCTCTCCCTGGCTCAGGCTCAGGCTCCTCCTGTCCTCACTTGGTTTCGGATCATTTGTCCTGCAGGAAATGAGTGTGCAGCTGCTGGAGAGGGCAGGTTTGACTGGCATGGCACACAGAGCTCCACCAGAAGCTCCCCTCCGTGTCCTCCTGCTGCCCTGGGGTCGCTGTGCCTGGGAGATGTCTTTTCCATTCGTGGTGGGGGTTTGAAGGAGGAAAAGAGCAGATGCAGGGGCTGCAGGAGGCAGGGATGGGGTCATGTTGGAGCCTGTCTCCAGGCCAGATTCCTACGTGATGTTGGATGAATCCTCACCCTGTCACCTCATGGTCACTTGTTCTCCCTTTCTCCAGCCTTGGGCACCTGCAGAGTCATTGGCAGAGCCTTCAATCCCCCCAGCTCTGTTGTGTGAGGTTTTGTTGTCACCCAAACTATTCCAGGCCCAGGCTGGGGTGGATATTTTCCCTGGAGCTGCTGATTTCCCCCTGGACCATGCAGGCTGCTCCCCAGTCAGACAATTCCCTGCTCTGCCACTTTGGGGATGGGGATTTTCACTCTCTCTGCTCTGCACCCTTCTTGTCCTTTGCTGTCACTGAATGATTATCCCTTCAGTGCCAGGGATCTCCATCTCACAGAGAACAGTTCATTGAACACCACAGAGCTCAAAAAAACCCTCCAGCCCAAGTCAACAAATAATGGCATCAGCAAAAAATCACCCCTGAACAACCGAGAGCAAAACCAGCCAAGGAGAGCCCAACCCTGGATGAAAACCGTGCTCAGCTTTCATGTCCAGAGCTGGGAGATTTTAAAGGCAGCCAAACTGCAGAGAATTCCTGTGAGAGAATCTGGAACCATAACAGAATTCTGGATGGGCTGGGTGGGAAGGGACCTTACAGCTCATCCCCTCCATGGGCAGGGACACCTTCCACTCTCCCAGGGTGCTCCAGCCTGGCCTTGGGCACTGCCAGGGATCCAGGGGCAGCCCCAGCTGCTCTGGGCACCCTGTGCCAGGGCCTGCCCACCCTCCCAGGGAATTTCTTCCCAATATCCCATCTAACCCTACTCCCAGTGAGTTTGAAGCCATTCCCTCGTGTTCTGTCCCTCCACCCCTTGTCAAGTCTCTCTCCATCCTTCTTGTAGCTCCCTTCAGGCACTGGAATGAAATAGAATCCCTTAACTTTAATCTCCTTTTTATATGTGTTTCATCTACAGAATCCATCAACAATTATCAGTATTAATTAATTAATTTCTCACAACAGCACACCGTTCTAAATTTGCCCAGAAATGCTTCTTATCTATAGGAAGGGACAGAAAGGAAAGAGCTAAAATGAATCAAATAAACAAAGAGATTGGCAAATGAAGCTTTTAAAAATAAGAAAGGGAATTAAGACTGAGGCTGTGCCTCAGCTCTCCCCCTGGTGCCCTAAGGGATGGTGGCTCGTTATTTTGATCCATTTGTGATTTAATGTGCTGTGTAACACAGCTCCACCATTAATCCCAGCTAATGTGTGGGGAATTACAGCATCCTTCCTTGGATTTGCTTGGAATTCCACTGCTAAAGGAGCCCAAGAGAGCAGGTCAGGCTGGAAGAAAATCAGTTCTTGGAGACTTTCTGAACCTCTAATGAGAGGGACAGTTTATCAAGGGCTGTTTTTACTGGAGAGAAGACCCAGCTGGTACCTTTTGTAGGTTCAGTTCCCTACAGAAGCCTGGAAAGATGCTGGATCTCTCCAAGATCTCAAGAGCAAAGGCTCCCAGAGCTTCATTTCAACCTCAGGATTCAGGACTGTGGCAATAACCAGAAAATACCAACTGCAGAAACATCCATACTGCACCAGAGAGGAGATTTCCATCGTTAAAGGCAAACTGTGTCTCCTGTTCACTGACAGGGTTGCAAATGTCCAACCACGAAACTTTAAATCCTCAAATTTCAGTAATTTGGGCTTCTTGGAGCACTCTGAGGTGATTGGAGGGCTTTGAACACCTGCTAGAGCTCCAGCAGAAGAAGCAGGACTGTGGCTGTGCCAGTAAAAGCAGGGAGGAAGAAGAGAGGATGAAAGGCTCGGGATGAAACCACCCACTGCTTCCTTCAGCCTCACAAGTGGGAGACTCCTCACAGACCTCAGGGGCTGCAACAACTTTGGTGTGAGCTGCAAGGAGGGGATGTGAGGATCCCAGAGGTGTGGGATGTGCCTCATCCACCACTGTGCTCCTTATCCCTGGGATTTGGGCAGATTTGGAGCACTGGAGGAGGGAACAGAACAACTTCCTTCTCTTTCATGCCTGTCCCCAGCAGGAGAGGCTCGGTAAACAGGAACTGGGTCATTCCCTCTCTCCAGAGAAGTTGGTGTGAGAGAAACAGTTACAGGATAATTATGCCACATGAGCCACTAGAAAACGCCTTTTCCGAGCAGCTTCTGGGGACACATGGGAACCTCTCTGGCTTTTCAAACTCAAAGGGACTTTGCTTAAGTTCCCTTCCAAAGGAAACCGCTTCAGCTCATTATTTGCAGACAGCATCTGTCACTTTTCTATGCCAGTGGCTGCTGATCGTCCTCAAAGAACATTGTACAAATGTGCAGACTGCTGTGTGCTGAGAAAGGACTGCTATTATATCAATTTTCCACTTGAAAGCAGCAATAACAGCAAATAAAGCTGGAGCCACATGACTCTGCTGGATCTGGGGCACTCGCGGAGCCATCCACCCTCCCTGAAGGATGAGAGCCTCCGAGGGGCCGGGGGGCAGTCCCAGCACAAACTGGTTCTACTGGTGGGCAGGGCAGAGCCAGGGGATCAGCCCTGTCCCCGTGGGGACCTGCCCAAGGGGCCTCTGCTACCTGCACCTGGTTTGTGTGCCCTGTTCTGGGGTCCAACCCACCCCAAAGTGCTGTTCTTATGGGATGTGGGTGTGATGGACACAGCCAGGCCTTGGCCAACCACCAGTTGAGAATCCTCTCCTGTGGGACCAGCAGGAACTAAATCCAGAGCTCCTTTTCCAGATCTGGGTGACACCTGGTTTCTGTACCATGTTCTGGGGTCCAACCCACCCCAAAGTGCAGCTCCTGAGGGATGGGGATGTGATGGACACAGCCAGGCCTTGGCCAGCCACCATTGGAGTGTCCTCTCCTGTGGGACCAGCAGGATCCACAGCTCATTTTCCAGGGCTGCATCTAAAGTAAGAATAAAATTGAATAATCCGCTCCTCAGGAGAAGTCAGCAATGGGGAAAGCCAAAGAAATTGTGGGTGAATTCTGCCCCTGTGACCTTCAGCACTTCCTGGCAGGTTTGTGAAATGCCCACATTGCCCAGAGCAGGATACAGATCCCTCAGAGTGATCTCTGCCGTTCACATCTCTGCCTTCCCTATGGAAGAAAAATTGGAACTTTCCGTAGAGGAGACAATTCAATTTTCATCAGTTAACAATCAGATTGTTGAAATAACAGTGCTGCAGGAGGAGGAATGAACCATCTCCCTGTGAGTGCCAAGTGGAAACAAGGAACATCATCTCCTGCCTCCTGATCAGGATCCCCAAACTGGCTTTTCCTTGGATATGGGGAAATGATGGGATTGCATTAAATGCCCCCTTTGCAAGGAGCAGCTCAGGAGCAAAGTGGCATACCCCAAAAACCCTGGAAATGACCTCCCATGGCACAGGGAGAGCTGGGAGCTCCTGAAGGAGCCCCTGGGAGCTGCTGCTCCACACCTGCCCCAGGAGCAGCTCATCCCACCTGCCCCAGAAGGGAAGGGAGGGAGCTGCAGGCCAGCGAGGTTTGCCACGTTTTGATTTTGTTTCAGACACAGCTGACTCTTTAGAAATGTTTGTGGAATGCTTTTGAAAAGGTTGGTTTACTTGGAGCTTTAAAAGTGCATTTCAGTGTTTCCATACCGAATGGATTTCACACAACATCTCGACTTCATTTAGAAGGCGTTGAATATCTGGATGCTTTTCAAAAGTTGAAAATTCCTGTTTCAGTTCTGTCACAGCTCATCTTTTCCATTCATTATGTTCTGCTTAACCTTTTGGGTAAAGATGCCGTCATTCTCCCGGGGCTTCTGCAGCATTCTAATAGCAAGTGGCAGATTTGGAGAATATCTGTGGATTTCAGGGAGCAATAATCCCATCTCCCTTGTGTCACACTGCAAACGGCCACTCCACGTGCTGGACCTGCTCCAGAGGGATCCAGGCTGAGAACTGGATGCTCCCTTTTAAAAATTCAGCCTAATTCTGCTCTCACTAAAACCAGGACCAGCTGTGCTGCTGGCTTCAGCAGGGCCAAGGTGGGGCTGGTGGCCCCAGACCTGCCACTGGAGGGATGGGCTGGAGTCTCCAAAGGGCAGGGCCAGGAGGGGATCCTGCCTCTGGGAGACCCCACCTGCAACAGTGCCCAGCTCTGCTGTCCCCAACATCAGGAGCACCAGGAGCTGCTGGAGCAGCTCCAGAGCAGACCTGGAAGTTGATAAAGGGGCTGGAGCCAGGCTGGGAGAGCTGGGATTGCCCAGCCTGGAGAGGAGAAGGTTGTGTGGGGAGCTCAGAGCCCCTTCAGGGCCTGGAGGGAACCCAGAGAGGGACCTCATCAGGAACTGAGTGACAGGACAAGGGGGAAGGGGTTCAGACTGGAAAACAGAAATTCAGGTTGGATATTGGGAAGGAATCCTGCCTGGGAGGGTGGGCAGGCCCTGGCACAGGGTGCCCACAGCAGCTGGGGCTGCCCACACCACCAAGGCCACCACTAATCCACGTCCTCAAGTGCCACATCCACACGTTTTTTCAACACTTCCAGGGATGGGGACTTCACCACCTCTCTGGGCAGCCCCTTGCATTGCTTGACCACCCTTTCTGTGCAGAAATATTCCCAAAATTCAATATAAACTCCCTGTGGTGCAGCTCAAGACTGTTCCCTCTGGTCCTGTCCCTGTTCCCTGGAGCAGAGCCCGACTCCCCTGGCTGTCCCCTCCTGTCAGGAGTTGTGCAGAGCCAGAATTTCCCCCTGAGCCTCCTTTGCTCCAGCTCCCTCAGCTGCTCCAGCCCCTTCCCCAGCTCTCTTCCCTTCCCTGGACACGCTCCAGCCTCTCAATGTCTCTTATTCTCGACATCTTTCTTCTTCAGTCATTTATTTATAGCCTGGGATTTGGAAAGATTGCACTGAAGTGAGAGGACACCTGTCAGGGATAAACACCTGCCTGCCTGGGTGTGTGCTTCAGGAGGCACCAGGAACACAGCCCAGGGATGGATGGATGCTGGGAGCTCTCCCGAATCTTTGGGAAAGCTGGCAAAGTGACCTTGGGTGTCCTGAAGGGTGGGGGCTTGCTCCTGGAGCTGCTGGCAGACGAGGATGGTGCTGGTCTGTCTGCTCTAATTGGGTTTTTGAGTGCTCCGGGGTGGGCACTGACTGACTCTGCACGGGGGATGTGGCAGGGCCAGCACGAGGGGGCTCTGGAGCAAGGCAGAGCATCTGGCTGCCTTGTCTGAATCGTGGGCACAACAGAAACAGCACAACCAGAGACAAAACGCTGCTGTGGAGCGGGAATAATGGCACTAATGCGGTAATGACAATAATTACAGCCCTGGCGCTAATTGGGAGGGTGCTCAGCAGGGCTGGGATCAGGAGGGAGCACAGCCCAGCACAAGAGGGGCCATCACCCCCGTGGGAGGGGGAACTGGGCAGGAGGGGTGGCTCTGGGGGCTGCAGTGTCCCCAGGTGTCCCCAGGTGTCCCCAGGTGTCCCAGCAGCTCGGGGTGGGACAGGAACCTCAGTGGGGTCACAGCTGGGGCTGTCCCTGCTCTCTGGGGGAGCTGGCACCTCTCTGAGCAGCAACAGCCCCGTCTGAGGTGATAATTCCAGGTTTTTGTTGTAATGGAGGACAATGGGCCAATTTCAGTCCATCGCAGCCTGAGCAGTGTCTGAACTCAGACTCTGCCTCACTCTGGGGCCATTGCAGCTCTCACGTGTCTAAATTGGGTGTAACAACACTTTTGTGTCATCACCACTGAAATTCTCAGCACTCTGGGGAACAACTCCCTTTCCTGAAGCCTCAGAGTGCAGATCAAAGCTCTGAGCTCACTGAGGCTCTACTGAAATTCCATTAGCCAACAATAATGATAATAGTAATTACAAATGAATGAGAAAATCACAGAATGGTTTGGGTTGGAAGGGACCTGAAAGCCCATCCAATGCCATCTTCTACTGCCCCAGGCTGCTCCAAGCCCCATCCAGCCTGGCCTTGGACACCTCCAGGGATGGAGAAAACTTCCTTGAGCAATCCCAGTCTCTGCTTTCTGCTGAACAATGTGGCTCAGCCCCTGTGCAGCCAATCTGAGAGCCCTCAGCTGCAGTTTACATCCATGTAATGCATCAGGAGGCAGCTGCCACCCCCTCTGGGACCAGCACTGACCCTGGCACGGGGGCAGGACCACCCCAGAGGTGCCCCCAAGGCTGGGAAGAGGAGTGGGATCACCCCAGAGGTGCCCCCAGGGCTGAGAGGATGTGATCTGCCATGGGGTCATTGTGAAGGGTCCCTGAGCAGGAACTGGGCCATCCATCCAGGGGATTGAGCCCTTGCTGTCACCTCTGTCCCCCCAGAGCAGGCAGGGCTGTCTCCATCCCCTGATCCCTGGGGGTGCAGAGTGAGCCCCACTGACCTCGGGCTGAGGCACCAAACCCACCAGGAGGTTTTGGAGGCCATGAACTGCTCACCTGGAGCTGTGCCAGTTATTCCTCCTCGGGATCAGGGGGAGCTCAGCCTGTGCTGTGCCTCTGTAACGTGGGCTGCATTGGCAGCCTGGGAAATCAGTCCTTCCTGAGACAGGCAATAATGGGGAAAGGCAATTTTTCCTCTGCAGGAAAATGGAGATTTAGATGAAAGGCACACATTTTTCATGCAAATGATATTTTCAAGGAAAAAAGTGGAAATTTTTTATTCTGAACTTGTTGCTATTTCCATGGTTTTATCCCCCATGTCTTCTGGCTTGGTGTTTTTATTCAGCAGAGTGGTTTGTGTGTGAGTGCACATGTGCATGCATGAATAATTGATGCTTGCTCCGTGGGTTTGTTCATTACCCTCAACCTCCTCCGTAATCCTCTGCTTTTGGCATAAATGTGTTTTCCCTGGATGCTGGATTGGTCTGACCCCAAATTAATTCAGAGCAAGGGTAACGTGGGGACTGAAGGAGTGATGGCTGAGGAGATGGGGAATGAATTCCTTATGTTAACGGGCTCATTCCCTGACAGAGCTTCGAGGCAGCACTTAAGAACCCTCTTGAGCGTTTTATTGTCTCTGATGAGATCATGATTCAGACTGCTCCAGCAGTACCTCAGGAACAAAAGCCATCGGGGAGTGGAGCTGCATCCGAGGGCAGGGTTCCAAAGGAATCCGGGTTTAATTCTCTCCAACAGAAAGAAAAGTGACAGGGGAGCCCCCAGATGGGGATGGGGACAGTGACAGCCTGGCCAGGGAGGGGCCTGAGGGACCTAGAGCATCCCTAGGGCAGGGAACAGCCTTGGGAATCCAGTGAAACACTCTGAAGAGATTTACTGAGCAAGTTTGGGATGTTCTGAGCTTTTGCTCTTTGGTCTAAGACTAAAAAGTGGAAGAAAATATTTTGGTCTCTGGTCTAACACTAAAAAGTAGAAGAACATATGGACACCCTGAGAGCCTCACCAAACCCTGACTGAAAGCAATTCAATGGTTAATAAAATACAGGCAAATCCTTTCCTTGCTATTTCTTACTGGGAAAAGGATGAAACCTTTTTTTTTTTTTTCTGAGTATTAAAAAAGTAAAAAGAGAAAAATCCACCTTGAGAGATACAAGAAGCATGGAAGGGTTCAGCCTAATTAATTCTGTTTTTCAAGTCATTATCACCTAGCAGCAGGTGAAGAGGAGCTGCTAGACAGACTGATACTGAGGCTTTGGTGTTCAGCTGACCCAAAGATTACTGAGATCTCCTCTCCAAGAGGAGAGGACGGGGAGAAGGGATGCCTCTCCCCAGCAGCAGAACAGGGCAGCCCTGAGCACAGCTGGACTGAGTTTGGCTGGGATGTGGAAATTCCAGGGGTGTCTGGGGCACTCAGACCCCCTGAGAGCATGGGGAGCCCCTGGAGGGGCACCCAGTGCCTCTTTGACACAACTTGCTGCAACCCAGAGTGCCCGAGGTCAGCTGCAAAAAATAACCACAAAAAATAACCACCGAAAAAAAAACCCACAAAAAATAACCACAAAAAAAAATAACCACAAAAAAACCTACCAAAAAATAACCACAAAAAATAACCACAAAAAAAAATAACCACAAAAAATAACCACGTGGACCTGGAGTCAAGACTTGGAAAGTTCAATTAAGGAAGAAGCCAAATACAAAGAGCACATGGAGGGAGAAGGAAGAGGAGCCAGGAATTTGCATTCCCACGACTGAGGAGATTTATCTGCATTTCTAGTTAATAGAAGACATTAATTGATTCATGTTTTTTATGGCTGCACACTGAGCTATTCCTGTCTGGAAGGAGACACTCTTAAATGGAATGAGTCAGACCAGACCTGTTATGTCACCCTGGGACCCTGGAAGACTTGTTAATAGCTCTGAAGAAATCAAGTTGCTTCACAGGGCTATTTTCTCTTCAGACATCAAAAGCAGAGCGAAAGGAGAGTAGTTCTGAAGGCTGGAAATGATTTTCTTACACGGTCCTTTGCATTTGACAAATAGCAACAGGATAATCAAAGAGCTTTGCTCTTCACAAGACACTTGCACAGAGGTCCCAGCAGGATTTATCCAGCCAGCTAAACAGGAGCTCCTGGAACGTGCCTAAGGGAAGTCCTGGCAGCTCCCAGCTCTCAATTCACCTCCTTGCAGATTAACTTTGCAAATCAACAGAGAAGGAAAGCGTATTTTTCATCTTTAAAATATTTAGGAAAACGCAGGAAGGAATTCCTCCCGGGGAGGGTGGGGAGGGACTGGAATGGAATTCCCAGAGCAGCTGTGGCTGCCCCTGGATCCCTGGAAGAGTACAAATCCAGGCTGGAGGGGCTTGGAGCAGCCTGGGACAGTGGGAGGTGTCCCTGGGGCAGTGGGAGGTGTCCCTGCCATGGCAGGGGTGGGGTGGGATGATTTCAGCTTCCTTTCCAATCCAGACCATCCTGTTCGAAGGATTCAGTATCACAGAATTCTGTGACATTCCTCCAAGCCCTTTTTCCCTACAATGGCACCCAAACCCAAATCCAAACCCAAACCCTGACCCTGACCCAAACCCAAAGCCAAAGCCAAAGCCAAATCCTAACCCAAACCCTGACCCCGACCCAAACCCAAACCCAAACCCAAACCCAACCATGACCCAAACCCAAGCCCAGCACCTCCCAAACTCCACCCCGAGGGTGCAGCCAGGATCCCTGGTAAGGAGCAGGGTGTGGGGCAGGGGGCAGTGCCAGCTGTGGGCTGCCCTCCTGCTTTCCCTGCCAGGATTTCTCCCCTCTGCAGCTCTGAGGCACAGGAGCTGTTTTCCAAGAGCAGCAGAGGGCTGAGAGGAGAGAAAAGCAATGGCCTGATCTGTTTATCTCGCAGTCAATCAAGCCCTGCAGAAGGAGGATGTGAGCAGGCACAGCTCAGGGAAGGTCTGAGCAGCTGGAAGCTGATGGACTCCGTGCCACTCCTTCAGGGATATTATTTGTGCTTTCAGAGCAGAACTACAAAGGCACAAATAAATCCACCTGCTCTGGGAAATTGTCCTTTATTCTGCTCCCCAGCAGGCACTGGGGTTGCTGGAACAGGTTTATTACAGAAACATTGTCCCTGCTGGGCTCCAGAGCTCCTCAGGGAGTGCCAGGGGAGGGGAAGGAGCATCCTGCAGAGCTGGGACAGCCTGTTCCTGGGGGGCTGGCCAGTCCTTGCTGCACAGCTCCTGCCCCGATGGGACCCTGCTGGAGAGATTCCCAGCCCAGAGCTCCCCAGCTCCCTCCCAAAACCCATCCATGGCAAAACTCCTCACTCCTGGCTCTGTGCTGGGGGTGTCCTTCCCTCTGAGCAGCCCTGGCTCCCTGTGCTCACTGGCTGGGAGCTCTCAGCAGCCAGAGCTGTGGGCTTGTGTGGGCTCAGGACCAAGCTGGACCTGCACCTCTGATGGCTGGATAGAGCTAAAGGAATAAAGCAGGGATTTATTTAAAAAAACCCTTCAAAGGATCCACCTTGGGCAGTGCAAGAGCCCAGCCAGGGCTGCACCAAGAAGGACCCAGGATGGACTCAGAGGCACGAGTTCTCACACTTTGATCAGTTCTGGTCCATTCCCACCTTGGGTTCACTGTCCAGTTGCAGCTCAGGTGATGCAGTCCCACCCTCCCAGGTTGCTCTCCTCCATCCCCTGCTGTTTGCACTTTTTGGGGCTGAAGCTGCAGCGGTGCCCTTGGTTGTGGGGCTGGGAAAGGATTGTTCTGTGTGCCTGAGCTGTGAGGAGAGCTGCTGGCACTTGGTGTGGAGTTCAGAGTTCTGTGCCAGTGCAGTGCAGAGTCTGGGAAATATGGATGATAAAACTGAAGGCATCACCTGAAGCTGCAGAAAGGTCAGGAAGGAAAAGCTGAGGGGCACCAAGCTCAGCATCAGAGCTGTGACCCCTCAGCAGAGCCCCAGGGCTGTGGGGGTGACACCTCTGTCTCAGGGTGACCCAGCCCTCCCTGAGCAGCTCCTGCTCCCCTCAGGCAGGGTGTCCCAGTTTCCCCCAGCTCCCAGCAGCAAACTGGGGCGAGCTGAGGGTATTTCTGGCAGCCTGTGGGTGCACAGCGTGAGCTGCTCCCCGGGACAAGCCCTGCCCTGGGGGCTGAGGGACAGCGGGGGCTCAGGGAGGTCCCTGCAGCACTTCACCCTCCTCCTGAGCATTGCCAGGACTGCCCCCACTCCTCTGTCACTCTGGCTCTGCCTGTCTCCTCTCCACACATGCCCAGGGCTGTGCCCTGTGTCCTGCACCTGCTGACCCCACAGAACGCTGGCAGTGACACCCAGGGGTACCAGCACCCTGCTGTCCCTTGTGAACCCAGCACTTCCCATCCGTGCCTTCCACACAAGGGAGGAGGAGCAGAACTCCCCACACTGCCTTCTCTGGCCCAAATCTACGTCACAAACTTTTATCCTCAGCTCCCTCCAAGACAGGCACTTTCAAAGTCCTAATTCCCGTTCTGCCCCCTAATCCAAACCTCGGGTTGTTCTCATCACCTGTCTTTGAACTGGCTCTATTTTTAGTTTCCTGCCTTAAGATGAAGATGAGGAGATGCCTTTTATAGACTGAGCACTGCTGCTGTCCTGAGCAGATCTGAACTGAGCCCCAGCCACTGGTGCTGCAATAATCCCTGGTGCTTTATGAGTCTGAAACAGGGCTGTGTGCTGGCAGGACAGGCAGGACAGGAGTGGAGCTCCTGAAGAAAATGCTGAAGGGCTGTGCTTCCAAAGAGCATCCAGGAATTGTCAGCACAGTCCTGGGCACACCCAGAGCCCAGCCCTGCTCGGAAACGGGGCTGGAAGGACAGCGGGGCTCAGCACATCTGCAGCTCCCTGCCTGCACAAATATTTCCTTATCGTAGCTGGAAAGTGATCCCTGAGCTCAGCCTGGTCCTGTGCTCATCCCAGGGCTGGAACAAACTGCCAGCAGCAAGTCCTGGAGCCAGGGAGCAGCTCCCAGGCTGCATTCCTGCTGGGGACAGAAACTGGGCACGGGAGGAGAGAGAAATGGGAAAGGAAGAGGAGAGGAGAGGAGAGGAGAGGAGAGGAGAGGAGAGGAGAGGAGAGGAGAGGAGAGGAGAGGAGAGGAGAGGAGAGGAGAGGAGAGGAGAGGAGAGGAGAGGAGAGGAGAGGAGAGGAGAGGAGAGGAGAGGAGAGGAGAGGAGAGGAGAGGAGAGGAGAGGAGAGGAGAGGAGAGGAGAGGAGAGGAGAGGAGAGGAGAGGAGAGGAGAGGAGAGGAGAGGAGAGGAGAGGAGAGGAGAGGAGAGGAGAGAAGAGAAGAGAAGAGAAGAGAAGAGAAGAGAAGAGAAGAGAAGAGAAGAGAAGAGAAGAGAAGAGAAGAGAAGAGAAGAGAAGAGAAGAGAAGAGAAGAGAAGAGAAGAGAAGAGAAGAGAAGAGAAGAGAAGAGGCTCTAACACATCTTGAATCCATTCCAGGTTCAGAGGGGAACTGCTGACCCCCTTTTCAGCAGGGCCAGGTGAGCAGCAGCACCTGGGCTGCTCTGCTTTGCACACACCAGCTGATTTTTGCACCAGTGCCACTGAAATCCATCACAAACTCCCAGTATTGGCAGGAAATGGGCTTGGACTCAGCTCTGTGGCTCTGGGCTGTGCTCCAGGGCTGTGTGGCACCACAGGAGTCACTGGCAGCCCCAGCTCTCTGCTCATTCACTGGCTGGCAGGACTCTCCAGGAGGCAGAAGAAGTGCCATGAGAAGATCTGGCCCTGGCCAAGGGCTCCCAGCTCCGTGGAGCCCTTTCCAGGGGCTGGAATGCTGCTCCCTGCTGTGCAGCCACTCCTGGAGGAGAGGGAAGAGCTGCTCCTGGTTTTCCCCTGCCAGGCAGGAAATCCCAGGTTTAACCCAAGCCCAGCCTGCCCCAGGTCAGGTTCTGGCAGCTCTGCTCCATGGCAGCCTCAAGGGGTGCCTTGAGCAGGCAAACCTGAGCCCTGGGGCTCCAAAACCTCTCTGGTGATGATGATGAGCTCCTCCCAAGGAACTCTGGCAGACAAACTGTGCAGCACACACCGGCTTTGCTGGAGCAGTGGATTTCTGGGAGTGCTCAAGCTCTCCATCTGCCAGACTCTGACCGTGTTGTTGTGGAGAGATCACAGATGCTTCAGAATTACAGATCCCTCTGCAAAGTCCCCTCTCTGCTGCCAGAGCCTCCAGTTCTTTTCACAATATTTGAATTTCTTATTTACAGCTGGCAAGCAGGATTAAGAGCCCATGGAGCCCTGCCAAAGTCATGTAACCCAGCCCCAGGGTGAGCCTTCATGGAGGTGAAATTCCCTCTTTGGGGAGAGAAGCAGCCTGAGATCCTCAGCGACACCACAGCAAGGAATCATCAGGGCTCTTTATGCAACGGTTCTTGATCACAAATAGAGAAAAACACGTTCTTCAAAGAGGAGCTCGTGGCAAGCAGCTGCAGCTCCAGTTTCACAGACAGCTGGGCTGTACCTGCCAGCTCTCCCCCAGCTCCCAGCTCAGCTTTCAAAGGGATCTGCCACAGCATCCCCGAGAGCTGACAGACTCCCTGTGAGAGGGCAGCCAGCAACAGGCAGGGCTTCTTTCTTCTCCTCTCAGCCACTGTCACTCACGTTGTCACCCTGTTATTGCACACAGGAAGGAGAGGGATCCGTTCTGGAGCTCCAGGTGCTGATTGAAAGCCATCCATGGAACTCAGCAGAGGCTGGATGCAGCAGATGGGAACCAGTGGAGTGGAGACTTGGGGGATTCACCTTGGCATGGGAACTGGAGGCCCTCAGCAGTGGGGAAGGCGAGTCCCAGGCTCTGGGTCAGTCTCACACAAAGCCAGGGAAGCCTTGTTCCCTCCCAGATGCCAAAACACCCAGCTAATCCTGGCTGTGCACACCCAGAAAGGCCCTGGTGGCCTTTCCCTGCCTCAAACACAAGATTTTGGCTTCCACTGTCTCTAGGAGAGAAAGAAGAGACAGCCCCAGTCCTGTCCTTGTCCCCAGGGAAGCCCCTTTGGTCAGGCCAAGTCAAAAATGCCAAAATCAGTGGATGGGTGAGCAATGGGATGTCCAGGGGACAAAAGGCTCCCTTTCCACTCCACAGCTGGCTCCGGAGCAGCCCCAGGGATCTCCTGGTGCAGCAGAGATCCAGGTGCTCCCTGCCCAGCTGTGGCCACCTCCCTGCAGCTGCAAGGGACAAGGAGCAGCTCCAGGGAGGCTCAGAGCAGCTGCCAGCCCTCCTGCTCCTGTCTAAGAGTGCGGGGCAAATGCCTTGTGTGGGAATTTGGAGTGAATTTTGGGTGGGAGCTCTGAGCTGCTTTAGACGCTGCCATTTGTTTTTCTTATCTTCTACATAGGATGGGCGATCCTGCTCACATCTTCACAGCATGGCTCAGAATGTCTCAGACTCTCAGTTGTAAGACCTTTTAAGGATTTATTGACAAATAAAACACTGCCAACAAGGATATTTATGCTTTTGACCCAATCCTGAAATATTTTGTCCTATGGACCCATGCTACAGTGTGAGCTTTCTTAGCCAGTCATATTATGGCACACAAACCTACAGTGGTACACTCTAAAACCTCTTGTTACCTTTGTAACTACCTTTATTTTTATATATCTTAAATTTTAAAACCCTAAACTTTCCTCTGCTTAGCTTAGCTTTTAAACTACAATTCCACATTCTCGCTTCTGTCACCTCAGTTGGGATCCTTTTCCAGTCCTGAGTTTAATTCTAAGTTTTGCCTTCCAGAGTTCTGAGAGTTCCCTGCAGTTCAGATTCCAGCAGGAGAGCCTCTCCCAGAAGGCTCTGCCCAGGTTCCTGCCCAGCCTGGGCAGCAGGACACAGCTCCTCAGCTCTGCTCCTTGCAGAAGGTGACACCAGGGACTGAGGGGCTTTTGCTGCTGTCCCCCCATCCCTTCCCACAGCACTGCAGCCACTGGAATGTTTTCCATGGCCTCCCCCTGTGGCTGTGTTCGAGGGTCCCAGGATGAGGGAAGGGATGAGAGTCTTGACTCCATGTTTCAGATGGATATATTATTATATATTATATTATATTATATTATATTATATTATATTATATTATATTATATTATATTATATTATATTATATTATATTATATTATATTATATTATATTACTATACTAAAAAAGAATAGAGAGAAAAGGATCCATCAGAAACCTGGAATGGAATGGAATGGAATGGAATGGAATGGAATGGAATGGAATGGAATGGAATGGAATGGAATGAATAATAAAAACCTGTGACTCTCAGAGGGTCCACACAGCTGGACCATGGTTGGCCATTAATTAGAAACAACAACATGCACCAGTCCCAGATGCACCTGTTGGCAAACAATGTCCAGAGCACACTCCACAGCCATCAGATAGTTCTTGTTTACATCTCTTTTCTGAGGCTTCTCAGCTAGAATAGGAGAAAAATCCTAGCAAAGGATTTTTCATAAAATATCACAGTGACATCCCCCTCTCCTCCCACCTGGCTGATGCCAGGCTATAAAAACCAGAGCTGTCCAGGCTCTGCTGAGAAATGGACGGGCCGTGGCGGAGGGAGGTTAAATAATTCAGAGTGGTTTGAAATGTCCTGCTGCGTCATGGAATGTTCCTGCTCAGCTCCAGGCCCCCCCCACATCCCAGTGATCCCAGTTCCCCGTCAATGCAATTAGGAATACGCAAGGCTTGGATTAATCCATGTCACCGTGATATTTTCTGAAAAATCCCTTCACCAGGATTGCTTCTCCTGGGAAGCTGAGAAGCCTCAGAGAGGAATGTAAATAATAATTATCTGATTTGCTTCTCCTGTTTTGCTGCTTTGCCATGTGGTAGGTGATTGTTTCATTGGCTTCATGCGAATTGTTTTAACTGAATAACCAATCACCATCATGTGTGTCGAGGCTCTGAGGAGTCACGAGTTTTTATTCTCATTCTTGTTAAACCTTCTGGTGTATCCTTTCTCTGTAGTTTAGTATAGTTTTAGTATAGCATTATAATATAATATAATATAATATAATATAATATAATATAATATAATATAATATAATATAATATATGAATATATCAGCCTTCTGAGAACATGGAGTCAGATTGATCTCTTTCCCTCGTCCTGGGGACCCTCCCAAAGACCACAAACCTCGAATCAGGATGTGGGTAATCTTTACCAAGGCACGATGGAAATCACCCAAAATGATCCAGGATAAACAGAAGGTGATTCATTGGCATGCAGCGGGCTGGGGCTCCACAGCTCTCCATTGATGGGATTTCTAACAAGTGTTTAAGGACCCAGCACACCTAACCCTCAATTTTTGCAAATCTATTCACGGCAATAGGTGCAGGTGTGAAGAAAAAAATGATCTTCCAAGTTCTGCCTTCGCCCGTGCTAATGAGTCTGCTGCGAGTGTGGATTACTAATGATGGGGGGCAGGCAGTAAATTCCAGCCTGGAGCTGATTCACTGCGTGTTTTGTAGCTGTGCTGGGCCGAGGAAGTTGTGACAGATGTAATATAAGACCCCAAAATAACAAATTAAGGGTAGAAAGCAGCGCTTTGGGAGCGGAGCTGGAGCACAGAGCTGCAAGCCAAGCAATGGGGAACCAGCCGTGGCAGCGGGGAACCAGGGCACTGCTGGAGGGAGGAATCAGAGCTCTCAAACTGCTAATGAGGAGCAAATTAATAAATCTCTTCTCTCCCACTCATCTCTGAATCACATTTACAGCCAGTGGAGCGCCAACCCCGCTGGTCCCAGGCAGTGGCTGTGAAAGGGGCTCAGTTTGGGGTGCCCCAGAGGGGCACTGGGGCCAGCCCCGGTGTGCCAGCTGCAGCAGCTGCACATCCTCAGCCAGCTGAGGTGGCTGCACCGAGGCTGGATTGCATCCAGAGCTGTCAGTGCTGAAATGCAGAGCCTGCCAGGGACCCTGCTCCGCCTGCAGGACAAGCAGCCAAGGATGGGCAGTGAGGGAACACCATGGGTGGGAGACCAAAACATCCCGGGGGGAACGGCCTGCTCCTGGTGACACAGGATGTCCCCAGCTGCCAGACAGTGAGGCAGAGCTTTCTGGATTTAAGGAGAGACAGGTTTGGGCATAAATAAACAGGCAGCAAAGACTGGCATCTGGCTGGGAGCACTGGGTGGCAGGTGAGAAACTGGCATCTGGGGGGGAGGTGAAAATGAGTGTGGAGGACCGACCTCATGGGGACCTGCAAATGTAAGGATGAGATGGAGGCACAAATGAGAGACGTTAACAGAAACTCTGACTGATTTTAACAGCACCTCTGACTGATTTTAACAGCAATTCTGAAAGGTTTGGTTTAAAATGTGTGTGTGTGAATTGTTTTGCACCATCCTGATGAGTTTTGGGAGTGTTCTGGCTATGTCTGAGGGTCACACAGAACAGCCTGAGCCCTGGGGCACTGATTCTGTGCTCCTGTCTCCACAGCCTGAGCCCCTGGGAGCCACTGGCACACAGAAGCCACGAGGCTCAGCCACCCTCACCCCAGCCACTCTCCCTGCCAGCCTCCTGTCTTCCCACAAACTCCTGCAGCTCCCAAACCCTTAACCCTGGAGGCAGCCACCTCCCTCTGCTCTGGCTCCAGCAATCTGGCTCTCTCTGCCCACATGCCCAGGGAAATGATAATTTTCTAAGGTAGATCAAGGACAAATTTCTCCTTTTGAATGCCCACACAGAAAGGGGATGTTCTCCAGGGGTGATGCTGGACCTGAGGACAGCATCCACCTGGGTGTAAGGTCCTGCTCAAGCACAAACACCCTGTTCCCACCCACCAGGCACAAATCCTGTGTCCCCAAAGCCGTGCCCTGAGCCCTGTGCCCACACCCGAGGTACAAGACAAGAGAGAGCAGAAGCCCAGCAGGCAAATCCCACATTTGGGCTGCAGATCTGCCGGATCTGCACAGCAAATCACAAGATCAAATGCTCTGGGGGGAGCTTTTGCTGCTCAGTCACAGGCTGGCTGTGCCCAGCAGGTTTGCACCTTGCCCACGCTGAGGGTGATGCCAGCACAGGGGGCTGGGGCTCTGCAGCCACACGTGGCTCATCCCTTCCTCTCCTTCCCACCTGCTGGCACTTCAGAATATCCTCAGAGTAAGGCTGAGTGAGTAAAAATTTAAAAAAACACTCCTGTTGATGCCCTGGCTCAGAGCACACCTGCCAGGGAATCCAGGCACAGCCTCGGACCAGGAGGGAGAGGTTCCATTCCTGGAAGAGTTCTTGGGCAGCTCGGGGGACATCTGACTCCTCCAGAGGCTTCCTGCCTCTGCAGCTCCTCCAGGATGTGCCATAAGCTCCAGGGAAGGAGCAGGTTGTAGGAACAGTTCTGTTTTCCCCTGTGAAGTGACCCTGCAGAGGAGCCTAAACCCCCTGTGCCTCACTGCCCCTGCCCTTGCACTCAGTTCAACTGGGAAATTCTGCTTTTTCCTGAAAATAACCTCCCTGTTTTTCACACTCTTGCAGAGCTACCAGGAAAACAGAGAAGCTGTTGAGTGCTGACCAGAGGTTATCATCTGCTCTCCAGAGCTCCTGCTGCTGGCCCAGACTGAAACCCAGGAGCTCCATTCCACTGGGGAACTATTGTCAAGCTCTGAGACTGGGAGCAAAAAACAACCACAACCAAAATAAAAATCCTGGTTTTCCCCAAAACCCAGCAATATGATGTGGGGCAGGCAGTGTGGAGTGGATGTGCTCCCTCTCCAGGGTTTATCCCTGTGGCTGTAAATCCCTCCAGGCTGGCTGGGTGCCCAGCTCTGGGGGCACAGGGTGGGACACAGGCAGTGTCAGGACGCTCGGAACAGCCTGAGGAAGCTGGGATTTAAACCAGCTTGGTGCACAGAGGGGTGAGCTGGCTCCTGTCTCCCACGTGTGTCCCCGGAGCACTGAACCCTCCCACGGCACCACCAGCAGCAGGAGCTGCTCCCCCGCAGGAATGTGGGATCCATCCTCCCTCTCTGGGGCTCAGGTGCCCTGTGCCCTCCCTGTGAACTCCTCAGAGGTGCTGGCGTTTAATTCCACACGGAATTTAAGGCTGCTACCTCAGAACCAACCATCCAGCTTCCTCCTACCTCACCTCGGATGAGATCAGCCCTCATCCAGGGACTTGTACAGCCTGAAGAGCAAAGATTCACCCCTGGATCATCCTGACAGCAGAGGAACTGCCCATGGCTTGGAGAACTCATACTGGAATGGCTTCAGAGCCCTCAGATGGCAGGCAGTGAGGCATGGCCCAGTGGAATGCCATGGCAGAGCCATAAATGCCCATCCTGCCCAGGCTGGGCATGGCAGACGTGTGGATCTGCTGCTTTGGTATCCATGGTGCTTTGGCATGTCTCACGTCTTTGTCTTCTGCCCGAAATAGATGAGCTCTTAAATATTACTCAGCACTTGGAGTTCTGCCACAGCACAGAAGACAGTTGAGAAAACACCAAAAATGTGTCTCCCAGAGCAGAGAAATATTGAGAGGAACTTCAAAGGCTTTGTGCAGTGCAGGGGCACAACCCTCTGCACAGGGCAGGCTGAGGTTGTTTGGCTGAAGTGGAGGGTGTAACACAAGGGCTGGAACTGGAACAGGACAGAGCCTGCTCACCTCAATGGGAATAGGAGAAAACGGGACAGAACCTGCTCATCTCAGTAGGAATAGGACAGAAGAGCATAGAACCTATTCTTCTCAATAGGAATAGGAGAAAACGGGACAGAACCTGCTCATCTCAGTAGGAATAGGAGAAACTAGCATAGAACCTGCTCATCTCAATAAGAAAAAACAGGACAGAACCTGCTCATCTCAATAGGAATAGGATAAAATACCACAGAACCCACTCATCTCAATAGGAATAAGATAAAAGAGCACAGAACCCCCTCATCTGGATCCCTGGCTGAAGCTCTCTTACAGGTATTGGGTGGTGACTTCCAGCTGCACTCAGGAAATCTGTCACACAATATTTCCCCAAACCCAACCATTTCAGGCACAATCCCCACGACAGAACCCCTCAGTCCTTTGTGACACCCCACGTGCCCCCTGTCACAGCACAGACAGACAATCAGGTCATGTCACAGACAAAGACAAAGCCACACACGAGCACAAGCAGGTCCTGCAGCAGGTGTGAGGGGTTTGTCACTCTCACCACCCAGCTGTGGGGGAATCTGCCGTTAAGAAACTGGAAAGGAACATTACAGCACTGCTCAAAAGCCAGGTGGATTTACAGGCAGCTGAAAGGTAAATTCTAAAGCCAGCCCATTCTGATGTCTATGAACAACCAGGATATTCATTTCTTCAGAGAACAAAGCCTTTTGTTCCATTTGGAAAGCACCCCCTGTGGTGGATGAACAGGCTGCATTCCCACTGCCACTGTCCCCCCTTGCCAGGGCCAGGGAATGTGCTCTGGGAAAGGTGTGGAAACCCCTGGCCCACCTACAGGAGAGCAGAGCCCTGAGCCTTTGCAGCTAAAGGAGGAGAGGAGGTTTTCTTCTCGCCTGGGAAGGAGCTGGGAGCAGAATCTTTGTCCTGGGAGGTGCCTCAGGGGTGTGAGGTGAGGATAACTCACCTGCCTGAGACAAAGGGCTGGGTTTGCAGCCCTGCTCAGGGATCTCCATGGCTTGGTGGAGCCTATCAGGACACCCCACTCCTTGGACCATCACTCCTGGGGCACCTTTGCTACCTGACCCTAAAAACACGTTAAAATGAAAAATACGTCCTGATATAAAAGCACATAAAAACATGTCCTGATGTGGCCATAAACCTCCCTTGGGATGGGGACACCTTGTGTGAAATGTCACCATGACTCCTTCCTTGAGCCTGTGCAGGTCCCAGCCCCTCTGAGGCTCCTCTGCTCCCCTTCCCTCAGTGCAGAGCTGGACTGGGATTGCAGGGATTGGAGAACAAATCTGGGAATGCAGGGATGGGATTACACATCTGAGATTGCAGGGATTGGAGAATAAATCTGGGATTGCAGAGATTGCAGAACAAATCTGGGATTGCAGGGTATTCGATCACAGGTCTGGGATTGCAGGGTACTGGATTATAGGACTGGGATTTCAGGGTTTTGGATCACAGGTCTGGGATTTCAGGGTACTGGATTATAGGACTGGGATTTCCGGATTTTGGGTCACAAATCTGGAATTGCAGGGTATTGGATTACAGGGTTTTGGATCACAAATCTGGGATTGCAGGGTACTGGATTACAGGACTGGGATTTCAGGGTTTTGGATCACAGGTCTGGGATTTCAGGGTATTGGATTACAAGTCCCACGGGTGCTGCCTCAGCCTCAGTAAACTTTATTTAAGCACACACAGACATACACAGACAATATACATATATTTGTTTCTTCTCTGACAGTTCTACAGGACCAACACTACTTTGGATGACACCCGTGGAGAACTGGAAAAAGTGCAGGAAATGTAGTTGAAAAAATATAATAAAAATTAAAATATCAAGGTCCTTTAATCATTTGTGAGTCACGGTCATCCACAGAAACAACACAGGAGCGTTCAACCAGGCGAGCACGAGGACACAGCTCCACGTACAGTACATTGCTCTAGAGAGGAGTCTCCACATACATTGTGTCTGGGGGAGTACAGCAGTCTTGGGGACACAGAAGGGGACAGGGATGGCACGTGCACCCCCGGTGTCACAGCCAGGCCACCGGCGGCACTCGGCACGGGAGGACACTCCGAGCACTTCTGCACACCAGAAAAACTCACCAAACAGGCAACAGGGAGCACGGCCCGGGGTTGTGGTGGCACCAGGACGTGGCTCTGGTGGCACCAGAACGCCCTGGAGGTCGGGGTGTTTGTGTCAAAGCTGTCTCTGCACAGATATTTATATACAGTACATGTACACAGAACATACACACAGCAGCAGATGGAGATTTCTGTGGTTTGCTGTTTGTACATTATATCACAGGTTATAGGAACACAGAAAATATAGGCTTCGGGAGCTAAAAAGAAATAATTTTATAAAATATTCGTCATAACCCCCCCGTTCCCCCCACCATCTAAATAAAGGAAGAACTAAAACAAAAGCCCAGAAGTCAAAGGGAGGAGCTCCAGCCCCGCAGTGTGGAAGTGCTCACTGCCTGCCCTCCCCTCTGGAGCAGCCGGGAGCACACAGAGCGGCAGGAGCAGAGCCACTGCGCAGCCCGGGGCAGCCTGTACCGCCCTGCCAGGACCCGCAGGTCCTGCCCCAGCCCAGCACCGGCCCTGCCGCGCCTCGGGGCACCCAGCTCCGAGCTTCGGATTTCAAACTATCGTTTCGGCTTATTTAGCAAAAAATGGTTTCCACTGTACCCTTCGTGTGTCCTCTTCCTAACGTGACAAACCCGGAGGAGATGAAATTGTGGAGATCTGGCCCTCCGCTGCGATAAATATCCTTTCCATAGTGACCTGGAAAAGGAAAGGGAGCAAAGACACCTTCAGTCACTCTGTCTCTGGGCGCATACATATATATACACATATATTTCTATTTAAATATAATGTATAATATATAATATAATATAATATAATATAATATAATATAATATAATATAATATAATATAATATAATATAATATAATATAATATATAGTATCATATATACCATATAGTATATACTATATACTATATAATATATAATATATGTGATATATGATATATACGATATAATATATACTATATAATATATAGGATATAATATATAATATATATAATATATTATATAGAATATAGAATATAGAATATAGAATATAGAATATAGAATATAGAATATTTGTACTTGTGATATATTTATAGTCTCACATTTCCATATATATTTATACATGTACATATATTTTATATACATATATCTCCCTATATATTTATGTATATATTATATAATAATAATATTACAATATACTACTAATAATATAGAATATTATTATAAAATTATGTTACTATATTTTTACATTTATATATGTCTATACATAGATTTATATATTTATATTAGTATTTACATTTATATTCTTTATATTTCTATTTAATTTTATTTTTTTTATTTATATATGCACTATCCAGCCCTTCTGTCACCCTCACACACATTGCACAATTAAAGGCACCCCAAGAGTGGCCTAGAAAACAACACCTGCAGCCACATCAACACCTGAATTCTTTGCTGGCAAAGATTTTTGAAGAACAACTGCACATGTTGGAAACTGCCCAGGAGGGAGCAGAATCTGAGAGGGGAAACACCAAAATGCCAAATCCAAGAAGCAAATCTTCGGAAATTGGCTCACCCTGGCTCAGACCCACCTTTGCTCTCCAAGGCCTGGTCCCAGAGGGGATCAGAGATCCTCCCCCTGCGGCTCCTGCTGCCAGGGGTTTGCCCCCAGGTGCCAACGTCCCCCTGCCCAGGCTGTCCCCGTGTCCCCACAACAGCAGCACAGCAAATTTGGGGTTTGGGACAGCTCCTCAAGCCTCCTGAAAAGACCCCCAGAGCTTTCCCAGTCCCTGACAACACTGTAGGTTCAAGTGACACCCAGCTCTTTAATATTTTAATACATTAATAAAGGAAAAAAAAGAAAAAAAGAAAAAAGCAGCCTGCCTCCCTGTTACCATGCTCAGCTCTGAAACGAGGACACAGATGATTTTTCAGATACTCTTTATCATCTCCTCCCTTTTTCATGTTGTTAATTTTTCTGTTCCTATTATTCCAGGATGAGGCAGAGATAAGGAAGGTGCAGGGGGAGGGAAGGGGGGCGGCCTGGGGGGCTGCAGGGATGCAGCTGAATCCCAGGGAAATTCCACTTTTCCCTGGTTTCCTGCCCGAGCTGCGGTGGCAGGAGGTGCTGGGCTGGGGCAGAGCTGGGTGGGCAGCACTGGGCAGGACCAGGGGGGTGTCCAGGCTCCGGATGGGGTCAGCTGGGGCTCTGTCCTGCCTGGCCCTTGCTGTTCCACCAAATCTGGTTGTTCCCACCCTATTTCAGGCTCTCTGGCAACACTTTGGGAATGAGAGAGGCTTTGGAAGTTCCCTGTTTCCCGTGCAGCCACTCACTGTCCCCAGAGCCCCTGCAGAGGGTACTGGGTTAGGCCAGCACCCACCTGCCCCCCAAGGTCCCCAAATGTCACAGAGTCCCCGAATGGGTTGGGCTGGAAGGGACCTCAGAGCCCATCCAGTGCCACCCCTGCCATGGCAGGGACACCTCTCACTGTCCCAGGGACACCTCCCACTGTCCCAGGTGCTCCCAGCCCTGTCCAGCCTGGCCTTGGGCACTGCCAGGGATCCAGGGGCAGCCCCAGCTGTGCCAGGGCCTGCCCACCCTCACAGGGAACAATTCCTAATTCCCAAAATCCCATCCAGCCCTGCCCTGTGTCAGTCTGAAGCCATTCCCTGGGTCCTGTCCCCACCCTTGCCAATTCTCCCTCTCCACATTTCCTGTAGATCCTTTCAGGTCCTGAAAGATCACCTGAGCTCACCCAAAGCTTCTCCTGCCCAGGTGAGCAGTGCCAGCTGTGCCAGCCTTTCCTGCCAGCAGAGCTGCTCCATCCCTGGCATCACCCTGGAGCCTCCTCTGGGCTCTGCAGCAGCTCCAGCTCCTCCTGGGCTGGGGCAGCTCTGCAGGTGAGATCTGTGCAGGTGAGATCTCTGCAGGTGAGATCTGTGAAGGTGAGATCTCTGCAGGTGAGCTCTCTGCAGGTGAAATCTGTGCAGGTGAGATCTGTGCAGGTGAGATCTCTGCAGGTGAGGTCTGTGCAGGTGAGATCTGTGCAGGTGAGATCTCTGCAGGTGAGATCTGTGCAGGTGAGATCTGTGCAGGTGAGATCTCTGCAGGTGAGATCTGTGCAGGTGAGGTCTGTGCAGGTGAGATCTCTGCAGGTGAGGTCTGTGCAGGTGAGGTCTGTGCAGGTGAGATCTCTGCAGGTGAGATCTGTGCAGGTGAGGTCTGTGCAGGTGAGATCTCTGCAGGTGAGGTCTGTGCAGGTGAGATCTCTGCAGGTAGGGTCTCTGCAGGTGAGATCTCTGCAGGTGAGGTCTGTGCAGGTGAGATCTGTGAAGGTGAGATCTGTGCAGGTGGGGTCTGTGCAGGTGAGATCTGTGCAGGTGAGATCTGTGAAGGTGAGATCTGTGCAGGTGGGGTCTGTGCAGGTGAGATCTGTGCAGGTGAGATCTCTGCAGGTGAGGTCTGTGCAGGTGAGATCTGTGAAGGTGAGATCTGTGCAGGTGGGGTCTGTGCAGGTGAGATCTCTGCAGGTGAGGTCTGTGCAGGTGAGATCTCTGCAGGTGAGGTCTCACCTGAGCCCCCCTGTTCTCCCCATCAGGTCTGAGCTGGCTCCAGCCCCATCCCCAGCAGGTGCCAGGCCAGGAGAGGCTGGCACAGGCTCTGCCAGCCTGGGATGGGGCTGGAGAGCCTCAGAGGAGCTCCCAGGGCAGGCAGGAGGTGCTGACACTTGTGACAAACGTTCTAATAGAGAAACCATCCCACTCCCCTCCCACACGGGCTTTTTCTGGCCAAGGTCAGCCCAGTGCTCCCTGGAAATGTCAGCAAACACACACGCGGTGTTTGCACAGCTCTGGGAGGGCTGGCAGCTCCCAGTTTTCTTCTCACAGCTGTGGCAATGCGAGGTGGTGGCAAAAACCTCCCAGTGTGCAGACACCCCCCAGAAATTCCCTGAGAAGAGCATCCAGAAAAAAGAAGGAAGGATTTTCTGCCTCCATGGCAAACATGGTGGGTTCTGTGCCTTCTCCTCCCACCTCCCTCCTGCAAGCTCTGTTCTGGATTCCTGGGAAAGGAGGCAGAGCTCTGGAATTGTGTGTGCTCCATGAGATGTCTGTGCTGGTGCTGAGGAGCCTCCAGAGATGCTCTGGGGCTGCAGTGCCCCACTGGCTTTCCTTTTTCTCTAAAATGTGCTGCATCTCTGCTGTCCAACGAGGCAATTTTTGCTCCTGCCCCAGGAATTTCTGTGCTCGCAGGGCCAGCCACTCGAGCAGTGCCATAAATTCCCGGTTTAAACCAGGATAAAAGAGCCACACAAATATTGCTGCTACCTCCAGCTGAAGCCAGCTGCCTTTTACAATTCCCCCTGGAGAACCTGCTTAAGACACATCAAGAAGGGGAAGTTTATAAAAAAGCAAACATTTACTGGCAGATTGAGGATTCTTCATCAGCCATTTGCTCTCTGAACCTTGCTCTGCCCCTGCTTATGGAACATTGTAGTTCAATTAAAACATCCCTGTGATAACGAGCCATTAGCATTTGAACAGGAGTTGCATTTTCCCAGGAGAAACTCAAATTTGCAGACTTCAAGCAGCATGACTTTTCCCTTTCCACAGGTATATTACAGGATGCTACGTTTGCTTTTTGGTTTGTGTTTTTTTTTTTTTTTTTTTTATTCCTGCTCACTTGTGATCATTTCTTTCAGCCTTGCAAAATTGTGGGAGATTTCTGGGAGTGATTTTTCCTTTCAGAGGGGCCTGGGGACTGCTGGGGGTGTTGTTATTCAATTTATTTGCCACAATCCCATCCTGAGCAGGATGTTTCCCACTGGAAGTGAAGGGTCCCTTGGAGCAATCCCAAATGCCCAGCAGAGCAGAGGGAGCACAGACAGGGAAATTCCCCACTTCCTTCCCCACTGGAGTGGAGGTTTTCCTCCTTTCTGCCTCTCCCCGAGGTGCTGGGAGCCCTTGCAGAGCTGCCAGGGGCTGATGGAGCTGCCTGTGCCACGGGCTGGGAAGGAGCTCCTGGAACTCATCCCAGACCTTCCCCCAGCCCAGGCTGAACCTCAGCGTTGCCCTCTGCCCTGTGGTGAGAGCTGAGAAATGCCAAGTTCCTTGAAACATTCCTTTCAGATTCCTTGAGAAAGCGGTGTAGATGGAGTGATTTTCATTTTATTTCAGATTTCAGGGTTTTTTCACTGAATCACAGGATGGTTTGGGCTGGAAGGGACCTTAAAGTCCATCCAGTGTGGGAATGTGTTGTCAACCAGTAAGATCTCATAGAATAATAATAATAATAATAATAATAATAATAATAATCTATAAATTATGATCTATACAATAGTACTGACCAATGAACTGAGTGAGAATGTATTGTTAACCATTAAGATCTGACATAATGATGACGATGATGATAATAACAATAATTATTATTATTGTTGTTGTTGTTGTTATTATTATTATTATTATCCTATAAAATATGATCTATATAATAAAGATTTGGCTTTTCCTGCATGAAGAAAAATGGAGTCCCAGCTCACTTATGACAACACCCTTCTGTCCCCCCTCTCCTCTGGTGACAAGGCAGCAGAGTGCTCTGCCTGCCACACAAAAAAAGGCAAATATTCTTCAGGGCACGGAGCTCAGAGGGAACATTTCATTACAAAGGCATCCTCCAGAACTCACATATGGAACAACCTCGGCCACAAACTGCAATTACAACCCTGGCTCTGCTTTAACAGAATTATTAGAGCTGAACTAAAATGCTGTTATCCACCTCTTGGAAATGTTATTACTGAGCACAGATTACATCACCCCGAGAAGGGCAGACAGGGACTGGCGTGGACAGACTTTTGCAAGATGCACAGAGGTCTGACCTCAGCCTCATCACAAACTGCCCTGGGGAAAAGAGCCCTGCACCCGGGGAGGAGCCCTCACATCCAGCTCCTCAGCACAGGCACTGCCAGACAGATCTCTGCAGGAAAAGGAAAAAAACCTTTCATTCTTGGAGGATCCACTGCCTCCCTGCTTCTGGTGCTGATCATTTCTGCTGGAGTGATCCTTTTGGGGCTGTTTTACACATAGCAGAGCTGGAGTGATCCTTTTGGGGATGTTCCCCACATAACAGAGCTGGAGGGATCCTTTTGGAGCTGTTTCCTACATAACAGATCCTTTTGGGGCTGTTTTACACATAACAGAGCTGGAGTGATCCTTTTGGGGCTGTTCCCCACATAGCAGATCTGGAATGATCCTTTTGGAGCTGTTTTACACGTAACAGATCCTTTTGGAGCTGTTTTACACATAACAAATCCTTTTGGGGCCGTTTTGCACATCCAGATCCTTTTGGGGCAGTTTCACACAGAGAACAGCCCAAGGGAGGAGCTGCCAGAAGGGCTGGGAGGTGTTTGCAGGGCGCTCTGCACCATCCCCTGTCCTGCCACTCACACTGGGGCATCTTGGAATGCCAGGGAGGCTCAGCTCCAGACCCAAAGCCGGGGATCCCTGCCCCAGAGGTGCCCAGGGCAGCCAGGACACCCCACCCATGCCAGGCTGGGGAATTTGGGGGTGGCAGACACGGCTACCAGTTGGAAGGGAGCATTTGCAGCCACATCAGGAACCTGGGGAGCTTCTCTTGGGGTGCAGATCAGCAGAGGGACATCCCAGGGCTGCCCCTGGGACACCAAATGTCCCCATTTTCCTTCTCCAAAGCACCCAGAAAGCAGGAGCCAGCTGGCACCTCTGACACTTGTCACAAACAGCCCAGGGAGGCTCCAGCACTGAGCTTTGCCTGTTTAACACCATCCTTCTGGCACTGCTGCCTGTCCAGGACGTGAAAATGTGCACAAAAAAAGCGACTGGAAGGAGTTCAGTGGTCCTTGGGGTGAGCTCTCAGACATGAACGGGATGGATTCCAGATCTGAGCAGGGAATAGCTGATTTTTCCATGGCCTACAGATATTCTGGAGCTTAAATCCCACTGGGTGGGATTATAATATAATATAATATCATATCATATCATATCATATCATATATTATAATATAATATAATATAATATAATATAATATAATATAATATAATATAATATAATATAATATAATATTATAATATAATATAATATAATATAATATAATATAATATAATATAATATAATATAATATAATATAATATAATATATAATCAGCCTTCTAAAAACATGGAGTCAGATTCTCTTCCCTCATCCTAAGACCCTCACAACCACCACACGCAATAATTTTATTGGGGTCAGATTGGCAGGGAGAGGCCAGGGAGCCATGCCCAGAGCACCCTGAAGGAATCTGCTGGCCCAGCCTCTCCTCTAATGAGACTCAGCAGCAGCTCCCTGTGTTTTGCTGTGGGATGAACCCCAGGAGTGGCTTCAGCAGGGGCTGCTCCAGGCCCCATCCCCTCCCTGAGCACTCTGCACCCCTGGAGCTGAGCTCAGGGGCTGGAATCTCATCTAGAAAGGACTTCATAGTCCCCTCCTAATTAATTTGTTCTGTTCGCCTGCGTCCGGACTGGCTTTTGTTCCTCGGGAGCTCCTCAAAAAATTAGCTGCAATACCTGGTGGGATTTAATTATGTAGGCTAAGGAAAGTGATTAAGGGCAAAGGGAGAGCTGATCACACCTGCCAGGATTCCAGGACGGAGCTCCCCCTCGGGAGCTGAGGGGGGCCAGGCTGCAAGGGGAGCATCCCCCACCACAGCTCAGGGGGGATTGCCCTCATCTCTGCCAGGATTTGATTGATCCAGAGCCTGGGACCACAAATCCCAGCTCCCAGAGGGACAGCTGAGCCACCCAGGCTGCTAGACATGGGGGGGATTCAGGAACTGGGAGATCTTGGGGTAGACTTCACAGAAACTCTGTAAAACTGCACAAAATTTGCATGCTAAATATGGGGGAGATTCAGGAATTGGGAGATCTTAGGGTAAACTTTACAGGAGTTTTATAAAACTGCACAAAATTTCCCTGCTAAACATGGGAAGATTCAGGAATTGGGGGATCTTGGGGCAAACTTTAGAGGAATTCTGTAAAACTGCACAATTGCCTGCTAAACATGGGGGGATTCAGGAATTGGGGGATCTTGGGGCAAACTTTACAGGAATGCTGTAAAACTGCACAATTCCAGCAGTGTCTGTGCCTGTGCCTCAGCCTGAGAACTGGGAAATGGTGATAACACTGATTTTCTCAGCTGGGCCTTGGGAGCTTCCTTATAAATATTTATGAAGTGCTGTGTTTATAATTGTGAGTAAATAAATGGGTGTGTGGAATTCACAGTCCAAGGATGAGAGCTGCTCTGTTTCACACCCTCAAACGGATTCATTCATGGTTCCTGCTTCCCTCTGGAAAGCAGAGGATTTGGGAAGAACAACTTCCAAAAGTGCCATCTCAAAGGGAGCTGCAATCAGGAAAGAAAAGCCAGGATTAAGGGGCAAATCCTGCTGAGGTCAGGAAAGGCAGGGAAAAGCTCTTGGCAGAACTTCCTGTGCCTGGAGATGGTTCCTGTTGGAGTTTATGAAGTGCTGAAGTGTCCAGATCCTTTCTTAAATCATGTTGAGAGGGGACATCAGGCTCAGGAACTCAGAATCTTTTGGGATCTTACCCACTCATTCCCTGTGGGGGGTTTGGGGGACCTTCTGGGAATGCTCCTGGTTGTTTTTCCTCATCTTCCTTCCCTCTTTGTCCTGGGCAGCAGCTGTCCATGGCCTTGTCCTTGGCTTTGTCCCTGCCCTGGTTCCCAGCTCAGCAGCCAGACAGAAGTGCCCATTCCCAATGAACCCAATGATGGCAAGGCAGCTGAAACCGGGCTAAAATCCCTTCCAAGCCAACCATTCCAGGGTTCCATGGCCTGGATGGCTGTCCCAGGCCACGGTGGCCAGAGCTGGCCATGCCCAGCAGCTCCTCCTGTCCCTGTTTGCCCCCTGGTCACACCCAGCCAGCCCAGCAGGGACTGCTCCGGGTGACCTCTGTCCCCACATGGTGCCACCACCCTTTCCTTCACCTGGACCTGCAGCTGGAAAGAAGAAAAAGTGACATTCCCATGGGAATGCTGTCCTGCCCACCTCTGTCCCCACCACCCTTTCCTTCACCTGGACCTGCAGCTGGAAAGAAAATGTGACATTCCCACAGGAATGCTGCCCTGCTGTGCTGTCAGGAGGTGGCGAGGAGCTAAATGGCACCAGACAGCCACTGATGGATGATGGCACCCAGAATTAACCAGAGGGATATTTATACTGTCCCTGGCCAGGCCTTGGAATGAGTCCCTGTGCGTTTGGCAGCTCCCCCAGAGCTGCTGAGGCTCAGGGAGGTGCCTGCAGGGAGGGAGTGCTGCCTTTGTTTGCCAGGGAGTTTCTCTCACAGGAGGAGCTCGGCCAGCTGATTTCATCCTGGAGGTGACACCATTATCCCTGTGCCTCCCAGAGTGGAGCTCAGCCCTGGCCCCTTCTGCCGTGGGACAGTTGCTGTTCTCTGAGTCGTGGGATCGTGGAGTCATGGAATTGTAGAATTACAGAATCATGGAATTGTGGAATCATGGAATTGTAGAATTACAGAATCGTGGAACTGTAGAGTTACAGAATTACAGAATGATGGAGTCATGGCATTGTAGAATTACAGAACCATGGAAATGTAGAATCATGGAATTGTGGAAACATGGCATTGTAGAATTACAGAATCATGGAATCGTGGAGTCATGGAATTGTAGAATTACAGAATCATGGAATCCTGTAATCATGGAATTGTGGAATTACAGACTCATGGAACTGTAGAATCATGGAATTGTGGAATCATGGAATTGTAGAATTACAGAATCATGGAATCCTGTAATCATGGAATTGTGGAATTACAGACTCATGGAACTGTAGAATCATGGAATTGTGGAATCATGGAATTGAAGAATTACAGAATCATGGAATCATGGAGTCATAGAAACATGGAATTGTAGAATCATAGAAACATGGAATCACAGATTTATGGAATGGTAGAATCATAGAATTACAGAATCATGGAATCATGGAATTGTGGAATCATAGAAATGTGGAACTGTAGAATGGTAGAATCATGGACTCAGAGGATCATAGAATTCCAGACCAAGCCTCACTGGCCAGAGCTGTGTCCAGCTGCCCTGCAGGGCTGGTTTTGCTCCCCTCCCTGAGAAGAGCCTCCAGGGCAGCCACCAGGCCACCTTGCTTTTTGGACTATTTTCTGTTTGGCTGGATTGCTAATGCCAGAGTAATTACTTAGGAAAATTCCTTAATCAAAATCACATTTGTGGAGGTAATGAGCAAATAGGTCAAGGAGAGCAAGGTGCCTTAGGAGCAGGAGCTGCTTCCCTGAGCAGCTGCAGAGCTGGTGGCCTGCAGGGCACAGGGGGCCTGTCCTGGGCAGGATTCACATCCCCCAGGGGCACACCTGGACTCTGTCCTGTGCCTCAGCATCCCTCGGGGAGCACCCACAGTGGTGCCAAGGTGAAAGGAGCCACTCTGATCGCTGCTGCTGTCCCCAAAGCGGGCGCAGAGCCCCCAGGGTGTGAGCTTGGGGACAGCAGTGCCACATGCCCTGAGCCTGTCACACAGCAGGGTGGCACTGGGGACCCCAGGCCACGCTGGAGGGGTGGGATGGGGGCACTGGGGTCCCAGGGGTGCCCTCAGGAGCAGGGCAGAGGAGCTGTGGCTAATTGCAAGTGCCCCAGCAGAGCCCTGATGGGAGAGGGCAGTGCAATTAAAGCTCATCAACAATTTAGGAGCGTAAATCAGGAGCGGGCTGGCAGCAGCCAGTGAAACATTAATGGCCTGACAGCTGCTGCAAGGTAAATATTTCATCAGCTCCACCAAGGATCACTGTGACAATTATGTTAGAGTGATGTTCACAGGTGTCACCTGCCACCGAGGCAGGGCTGGCAGCTGCCTGTGCCAGCAGAGCGGGTCCCCAGGGAGTGACCAGGGCTGGCAGCTCCTCGGGGGTCAGCCGGGCACTGCAGGAGTGGGAGAGCAGCAGCACAGCCCACGGGGGACAGCAGGAGCTCGAGGAGCAGGATTTGTGCTTGTGGGAAGAGCTCAGCGCCAGAGCCCAGCTGAGCACAGGGCAGCAAAGCAGCTCCTCAGGGGAGCGTGCCTTGGTGGCCTGGGAGGCCTTTCCCAGCTTTAGTGATGCCATGGCTCACACTGAGCTCAGGCCCAAGCAGGGCAGCACCAAAGCTCTCCAGCTCTCTGGGTTCTCCTGCAGAGAGAACCTTTGTCCTCCTGGCTGACCTGCACAGCTTGGAAGGAGGAGGGTCCTTGTGGGTTCTAACAGGGTTCCAACAGGTCCTGATGGTGTTTTCAGTTCTCACTCCCCCAGAACAGCACGCTGCTCAGTGGCACTGCTGCCCACGCCCTGCCCAGCCAGGGGCACGCAGAGCTCCTCTGCCTCAGTGCCAGTCCAGATGCCACAGCCTGGGAAGGGTCCAGCCCCAGCCCCTGGCAGCTCCCGCGGGCAAAGTCCAGCTCTGTGCAGGGCAGGAGGGCTGGGGCTGCTCCTCAGGGCTGCTGGAACTGTCCTGGGTCACCGACAGCCTCCTGGGGGACAGGGTGACCTCACAGATGGGGAGAGACAGAAACAGTGCCACACCATCACCCTGCTGCGTTCCAGAACGTTCCACAGCAACTCGGCCTGTGCCACCCCCACTGGGTCCAGCTCAGGAGATTCTCAGGGTCCATGCATTCCTGCAGCTGGCACACACTGAAAGCCACGTTCTGGATATTCAATATTGGCCTCAGTGCTTTTGGGAGGGGCCTCTCTGAGCCCTGGGGCAGCGCCTGGGACTGGCAGGGGTGGAACATCTGTGAGGGGGTCTTTTAGAGAGCAGCTCTTATCCACAGAAGTGATTTCCCTCCAGAGATAGAGGTGCTGGCACAGCTGACAAACCAGGGACAGATTTGGGAGAGAGCTGCAAAAGGCCAGACACATATTTTAGAGTTATTTTCCTGAGGAGGATTTGATGAGATGTGAACTTCATTATTTGCTAATGTTGCAGCACAGAGCCTTGTCCAAAGCCCAGGAGAGTCAGAAGGAATCTTTCCATTAACTTCACTGATTGTAAGTGAGATTGTGACAGATGTAGTCCCTTTCCCTTCCTCCTCAAATATTTTAAATCAAACAGCACGAGCTGCTGTGTCCTTTCCTGGAGGAGGGCATCCTTCCCTCTTAGGGCTGCTCCAATAAATAACCCTGGGGAGCCTTCCAGGTGCCCATAACAAGTCTGAGGGTATTAAAGCTTCAGGGAAGGGGACGTGAGGCAAGAACCACTCAATTCCCAACATGGCTGAAGGGCCAGGAGGAAACACAGCCTGCACCGTGGCCACTGCTCTGGTGGGGGCATGAATGGCATCGGACTCCATTGATCCAGAATGCTGAACAATTGTTTTATTAAACTATTCTATTTATTAAATTATATTATATTGCATTATATGATACTATATTTCTATTGCTTTATTAAACTGTTATGTTTATTAAACTATATTATATTGCATTATATAATACTATATTAAGGAATACTCTACTATAATAGAAATATGTATATATATATATATTCTGTACTAGAATATTCTATACTATTCCATACTGGAATACTATAAAGAAAAACCTGTGACTGTCTGAGACAGCCAGCACACAGCTTTTACCCACTGGCCAAGGAAACAAAACAATCCTCAGCAGAGTCCAATTAACCAAATAACTTCAGGTAAACAATCTCCCTAACACATTCCACATGTGCAAAAATAACAGCAACAGCAGCAAGTAGAGATAAGAATTGTTTTCTCTTCTTCTCTCTGTGCTTCTCCAGGTAAAAAACACCTGTGAGAGAGAATTATGTGTCTCTCTGTTCAGAAATGTGAACGCACTGTCACCCTCTGCAAGCTGAGCTGGTCCATGGCGCGGGTCCCTGAGGACCCAGAGCTGTGGCCACTGCTCTGCTGGGGCTGTGGCCACTGGGCCCCTCTGCAGTTCACTGCTCCGGGTGGCAATGCCAAGGATAAAGCAGCCAGCCTTTGTTCCAGCACATTTCTGTGCAGTTTAAAGTGAAAATAACCCAGCTGGGAGCTAAAGGAAGCTGGTGGTGGTGGAAGCAGAGCGCGGAGTGAGTTGCGGTATCTGGGCAGGGGTCCAGAGAGAGGGGAGGGGAGTTTACTGATTCTGGCACACTCTGATGGAGCTCTGCTTCCAGCTCCTCACCTCTGTTTACACTTGCATGGAGTGTGATAGCATCAGCAATCAGGAGCCGGGAGAGGCCCAACACACACAATGTGCTTATAAAGATTTCATTCTTCACTGTGTCAAAAAGCAACTTTCTGGAGGCCAATTTAATTGTTGTCAATACCAGTTGCAAATTGGCCTTAACATTTTAAATTGATGTTTTCTGTAAACTGCCCTGATTAATGGAAGAAAGAGATTGTGTTCCTGCCTTTCTCCTGAAGATCTAATGGAGGTAACAAACAATAATTGATCTGGCAGGACACGCAGAGGCAAACAGGGGGACTCAAACCTGCTACAGAAATGATTTTACCTGTCCACAGCCACAGAATGGCACAGCTGCTTAGACAGCCAGCTTGCTTGGCTTTGCTCCCTGAGGAAACTCTCAGCAGCTTTAACTAAAGTTCCTTAACTGCAGGAAGAACAGTTTGGCTGTGGGGGAAGGTATTGAGAGCCTGGAGGGAATCTGGAATTCCCTGGGCTTTGGGGGTAGGTATGGAGAACCTGGAATGAAGCAGGATCCCCTGGGCTTTGGGGGAAGGCACTGATAAACCAGAGAGAATCTGGAATTCCCTGGGCTTTAGGAAAGGCATTGATAAACCAGAATGAACTTGGATCCCCTGGGCTTTGGGGGAAGGCACTGATAAACCAGAGGGAATCTGGAATTCTCTGGACTTTAGGGGAAAGCATTGATAACCCAGAATGAACCTGGATCCCCTGGGCTTCAGGAAAGGCATTGATAACCCAGAATGAACCTGGATCCCCTGGGCTTTAGGACAGGCATTGATTACCTGGAGGGAACCTGGATTCCCTGGCTTTAAAAAAAATAAAATAAAATAAAAATTGCCATCAATCTGTTGCCATAGCAACCCCCAGTTTCCAGCTCTCACCTGGCTGGTAAGCACCCTGCTGGCCTTGTGGCTCTGGGCCTGCTCGGGGCCCAAGGCAGGCTAAATCCCACCCAAACTCTTGGAGCAGGCCCCTGGTGTTTGTCCCGAGGCTCTGGAGCTGCTGCTGTGTGGCTCCTGCGGGTGTCATCTCCTCTCTGTGTGTGCACACTCCCACCCTCCACCTCCTCCTCTGTTTCCCCACAACAGCCAGACTTTCTGAGTTATTTCTTCAATCTCTTTTTCAGATTTGTCACTTGTTAGCTGCCTTAGCACGCAAGCCCCTGCCATCAGTCACGGGGGATATTTGGGCGTGAGACACAAGGAATTACTGAAATGTTGCTGCTTTCCAGCCCCCACCAAGTTCACTGGCAGATAAATCTGCTCTGGGGGTATTTTGTTGTCTCCTGTGCCTTGTTAGTGGGGCAGAGCTTTCCCAGAGGTTCTTTTACACAGATTACCCCAGAACTTCCCAGCCCAGTGAGAGGCTCAGGAGAGCAGAACAAACCAATACCCAGAGGCAGCAGCTGGGGGGCTGAGGGAAGGAGAAGCTCTGGGAGCCCAGGCTGTGCTCCTGGGCAGCCAAACCTGCCCCATTGAGCATCCCCCAGCCCTGGCAGCCCTGCAAGGGGCAGGGTGGGTGTCCAAAGCAGCAGGGCTAAGAAAAGATAAGCAAACAAATATTTGTAGTCAGACCGATCCATCTGGAGCCAGGGCAGCTGAGGTGTTTGCACTCCAGCTCCTCCTCCTGCCTTTCCAGTCCCCTCTCCTGAGTTCCTGGGGTCCAAAGCTGCTCGGGACAGCAGGCCCAGCTTCCCAGGAGCCTGGAGGCTCTGGCTACCTGAGCACACGGACTGGAGGAGCATCTCTGTGCAGCCATGGGGGAAGAGAGGGTCCCAAACCCCCCACCCCACAGAGGGGAGCAGCTAGTGTCCAAGGTGAGGGTCCTAAATCCCTCAGAGCAGAGCAATGGTGCCCAGGGTGAGGATCCTAAATCCCTCAGAGCAGAGCAGGGGTGTCTAAGGTGAGGATCCTAAATCCCTCAGAGCAGAGCAGTGGTGTCTAAGGTGAGGATCCTAGATCCCTCAGAGCAGAGCAGGGGTGCCCAGGGTGAGGATCCTAAATCCCTCAGAGCAGAGCAGGGGTGCCCAGGGTGAGGATACTAAATCCCTCAGAGCAGAGCAGGGGTGCCCAGGGTGAGGATCCTAGATCCCTCAGAGCAGAGCAGGGGTGCCCAGGGTGAGGATACTAAATCCCTCAGAGCAGAGCAATGGTGTCTAAGGTGAGGATCCTAAATCCCTCAGAGCAGAGCAGTGGTGTCTAAGGTGAGGATCCTAAATCCCTCAGAGCAGAGCAGTGGTGTCTAAGGCGAGGATCCTAGATCCCTCAGAGCAGAGCAGGGGTGCACTCTCAGCTCCCCCATCCTGCTCTCCCTGCCCTGCTGGGATCCTCCCTTGGCAGTGATATTTCAGCTGCCAGGACACTGAGATCTCCCCCGGGAAATGTTCTGAGAAAGGAGCTCTGACATTTTGGGGTGGCTCAGAAGACACATCATTAACCCTTTGGGGATCTCCTGGGAGGGGAGGCCCTGGGCTCTCCATCCAGGGATGTGCTGGCAGGAACAGCAGATGGAGGGGCTCTGACTCCTCTCTGCTCCCAAAAATCCCCACGGTTCCAAAGCTGCTCCTGCTCCTGTGAAATCTGCATTTCTGTCAAATGTCAGGGAATGCCAGGAGGAGCACGGACACAGCAAAGTTCCTGGAACACTCTGGGTGCTTTCCAGGCGCTTTCCCTGCTTCCCCACCCACCTGCACCTTGAGTGGTTCCTCACAGCAAAGCGCAGGGGCTGGGGAACGGCCGGGGATCCTTTTCCACCTGCTCTGTGCTCCCCTGAACAGCTGTAAATGACAGCACAAACTGCGAGCAGCAGGGGCTGGGGCGCCTTCCACACACAGCCCCGCGCTGATCCTCGGCAAATTAACTCCAGCACTTGCTGGGGATTCGGGGGAGAACTCGCTAATTCCGTGAAGGAGGAGAGGAAGAGGTTTGGAGCAGAGCCCAGCTGGTCTGGGGGAAGGGAGAGAGAGAGAAGGGGGATGGATGGATGGATGGATGGATGGATGGATGGATGGATGGATGGATGGATGGATGGGGGGAAAGCACTGAGAACCTGGGGGGAACATGCATCACCTGGGCTTTAGGAAAGGCACTGAGAACCTGGGGGGAATCTGGATCCCCTGGGCTTTGGAGGAAGGCATTGAAAACCTGGAATGAACATGGATCACCTGGGCTTTGGGGCAAGGCACAGATAACCTGGAAGGAAACAAGATCCCCTGGGCTTTGGAGGAGGGCATTGATAACCTAGAGGGAATTTGGACCTCCTGGGCTTTGGGGGAAAGTTCTGATAACCTGGATCCCCTGGGCTTTAGGGGAAGGCACTGATAAACCAGAGGAAACCTGGATCCCCTGGGCTTTAAGAAAGACATTGATAACCTGGAATGAATCTGGATCCCCTGGGCTTTGGGGCAAGGCACTGATAACCTGGAGGGAACCTGGATCCCCTGGGCTTTAGGAGGGCACTATTAAACCAGAGGGAACCTGGATTCCCTGGGCTTTAGGCACTGATAACCCAGAATGAATCTGGATCCCTGGGCTTTAGGAAAGGGCAGAGCCCTGCTGAGCCCCTGGGAGCAGGGCCAGGGGCACAAAGCCCTTTCCTGATGTGCTGCTCAGGGTGGAAGTGCTCCCCACGCTGCTCTGGGCTTGGCTGGAGATGTTTGCCACAATTTCCATGAAGATGGAAGGCCTGCCCTGCGTCTGTTCACATTCAGAAGGAGCTCAGAATGTGCCTCTGGGTGCGAGGCACTGCTGAAAGCAGCACTTTGAATGCATCCATCTCTGGAACATCCTGACTCAAACTGCTTATTAAAAGCCTTCCCCAGATAGATCAGGCTAATCAGAGCAGCAGCCTGTGCTGTTTGCTGCATTCCAAGTGGTGATCCTGGCCAGGAGCTCTAATCCACACCTGCAGGTCCCAGCACAGGTGAGGGGCAGATTTTAACCCTGGAAAAGTCTCGCTGTGCTCAGCCCTCCCCTGGCACCTCTGGAGCTGGGTGCAGAGCAGTGCATCCCCTTGGAGAGGCAATGGATATGCTGAGAATGAAGGGACAGCAGAATATAAATCTAGGCCAGAGTGCTTCCTCTACAAACATATTTTGTCCTTGCTCTCCCAGCCTCCTGCTCCTGGAGCAGTCAGAGGTACCAGAGCTCCAGGCACAGCTCCATGCTGGGCTGGGGGACACCTGGGACCCTTCCCTGCTGACAGCATTTCACAGGGACAGCCCTGTCCTGAACAGATTTGCCTTCCCACATCAGTCTGATGCTCCTGAATATCCCTTTTCTCCCAGGCTGGGACGAGCTACATGGGAAAGAGTCAGTGTGGGAGAGCCAGCAGGAGACTGGGGATAAAGGAGCACTGCAGACACGTGTGTGCTGGGGATCAGAGATTTGTACCAGCCGTGGGGCAGCATTTGAGTCCCCCTGAGCCATCAGGATTTAGTGAACCCAGCACTTTGACAGAGCAGTGATTTACATCAGCCAAATGTCTCAAAGCCTTCCTTGGGGCCACCTGTGGTTTGTCCTTGGCTGGGAGAAGAGCCATGAGATGACCCTGGATGTCTGCCACCCCTCTGCTCCCAGGGCACCCAGGGAACTCCCGTGGGAGCAGCTCTGTGCACCTTTCACTGTGCCACACACAGCCCCAGTGACCCCAAACTGTGCCACACACAGCCCCATCCCAGAGACCCCAAACTGTGCCACACAGCCCCAGAGACCCCAAACTGTGCCACACACAGCCCATCCCAGAGACCCCAAACTGTGCCACACACAGCCCCAGAGATCCCAAACTGTGCCACACACAGCCCACCCCAGAGACCCCAAACTGTGCCACACACAGCCCCATCCCAGAGACCCCAAACTGTGCCACACACAGCCCCAGAGACCCCAAACTGTGCCACACACAGCCCCAGTGACCCCAAACTGTGCCACACACAGCCCCATCCCAGAGACCCCAAACTGTGCCACACAGCCCCAGAGACCCCAAACTGTGCCACACACAGCCCATCCCAGAGACCCCAAACTGTGCCACACACAGCCCCATCCCAGAGACCCCAAACTGTGCCACACACAGCCCCATCCCAGAGACCCCAAACTGTGCCACACAGCCCCAGAGACCCCAAACTGTGCCACACACAGCCCATCCCAGAGACCCCAAACTGTGCCACACACAGCCCATCCCAGAGATCCCAAACTGTGCCACACACAGCCCATCCCAGAGACCCCAAACTGTGCCACACACAGCCCCATCCCAGTGACCCCAAACTGTGCCACACACAACCCATCCCAGAGATCCCAAACTGTGCCACACACAGCCCATCCCAGAGACCCCAAACTGTGCCACACACAGCCCCATCCCAGTGACCCCAAACTGTGCCACACACAACCCATCCCAGAGACCCCAAACTGTGCCACACACAGCCCCAGAGATCCCAAACTGTGCCACACACAGCCCACCCCAGAGACCCCAAACTGTGCCACACACAGCCCCATCCCAGAGATCCCAAACTGTGCCACACACAGCCCCAGTGACCCCAAACTGTGCCACACACAGCCCCAGAGACCCCAAACTGTGCCACACACAGCCCATCCCAGAGACCCCAAACTGTGCCACACACAGCCCATCCCAGAGACCCCAAACTGTGCCACACACAGCCCCATCCCAGAGACCCCAAACTGTGCCACACACAGCCCCAGAGACCCCAAACTGTGCCACACACAGCCCCATCCCAGTGACCCCAAACTGTGCCACACACAGCCCCATCCCCACAAACTCTGTCCCTACAGGGTGCCCAGAGCAGCTGGGGCTGCCCCCGGATCCCTGGCAGTGCCAAGGCCAGGCTGGACACTGGGTTTGGAGCAGCTGGCACAGTGGGAGGTGTCCCTGCCACTGAGGGGTGGGACAGGAGGTTTGTAAGGTCCCTCCCAGCCCAAACCAGTCTGGAATTCCTCTGGAGCAGCAGTGGGAGCTGGAGTCCTCTCCCCTGCCCCCAGCAGGACCTGCCCAGGCTGCTCTGCAGCCTCAGGCACAGCCCAGCTCCATTTGTCACTGTCACCCACAATCGTCCTGCTCACTGACACCGAGCTAGCCCACGGAAAAATGAAGCCAAGGTTTATTTAGCAGGACTTAGGGGCACCCTTCCAATTATAAGTTTGGAAACAAAAGTTCCAAGTCAAACGAACACCAAACTCAATCAGCCCCTGTGCAACGAGGACAATCCTTTCTGGCTGCCTCACCTCTCCTGCTCTGGGCTCCTCAGACCAGCCACAGCCACCAGACCTGCTGCTTTCCAAACCCTGCAGCTGTGGGCTCCTTGAGCCAATTTGCAGCCCCAGTGAGCAGTGCCTTGCCTGGATCCTGCTATTCCATATTACTGCCTCTTTTTCCTCCAGCTCTCCTTATTTCCTTCTTTTTTTTTTTTTTAATTTCCTTTTTCATTTTCTTCCCCTTGTCCCCAAAAAACAAGCATTGCTGATTTTCTGCTCCACACCAGGGCTGACCAGCTTTATTCTGTTTAATCTAGGACACATACTTGTTCCCAACTGAAAGATTTTAGCATCCACTCATGCAATTTCCTAATCCCAACAATAATCGGAAGTTTGGCTCGCAACTGAGCACAGGCACCACAGAGCATTGCCCTGCTCTGCCCATAAAACATTACAAGCAAACATTACCTGTAAAGCTGTTTTATGAGCTCGTGATCTCTGTGAGTGATCAGCTTTCTGTCTGCCCTGATCTACGAGCTGATGGTGGCCACGGCTGAGCCAGGAACAAGTTCTTTTGGGCAAGCTCTCCCTTCCCAGCCCTGGCAGGGGCTGCTGAGGGCTCAGTCCAGCTGGCTGCCCCGAGGGAGCAGAGCCAGTGCCAGGCAGGGAGGCTGTGCTGGGAGTGCTCTCCTGTGTGCCTTTGGGGACCTCTCCTTTGCCTGGGCTCCCCTGTGATGGCTTTTCCCCCTCACACAGCCTGGCAAGCATCACCCAAGCAGGGGCTGGGTGCTGCTCACATCCTGCCTTTCCCTTCTTGATCTCCTGGCAGGACCAGCAGCTGCTGCCCGGGTGCTGTCACTCTGCACTGTCTCTAATTCCCATTTATTTGGCATTTTCCTGCTTGCTAATTAACTTTTTCTGTTAGTCCAACTCCATCCCAAGGTGTGACCTGCTCACAGCTCTCTGCTCTGGTCCCTGCATCCTCCCCTGCCTCACTTCTGCACCAGCAAGTCTCAAAAACCCCTGGGAACCCTCAGCTCCCCCCGGACAGCAGGCAGGGCTCCTGCAGCCAGCATCTCCCTCCAAACCTTGCCATTTCTCCCCTCTCAGGTTGGCAGCGCCTGAGCACAGCACCGAAGCCAGCCTGGCAGCAGCCAGCTGTGCCTCCAGCTGCCAGCCAGCAATTCCTTCTGCCCCTCCCTTCTGGATCTGTGTGCCCTGGTGAGCAGCAGGAGACACGGGGAAGGGACAGTCTCCAGAAGGTGTTGATGGCACAGAACCCCAGCATTGTTTGGGCTGGAAAAGGCAGCCAGGAGGATTGAGTCCACCCTGTGCCTCATCCCCAGCCCAGAGCACTGAGTGCCTGCCACTGAGATTATATTATATTATATTATATTATATTATATTATATTATATTATATTATATTATATTATATTATATTATATATTATATATTATATTATATTATATTATATTATATTATATTATATTATATTAATTTACATTATATTAATCTATATTAATTTATATTATATATTTATTATATTATATTATAGTATATTATGTATTTATTATATTATATTTATTATAGTATAGTATAGTATAGTATATATTAATTTATATTACTATATATTATATTAATTTATATTATATTAATTTATTATATTATATGTATTATATTACATTACAATGCTATACTAAAACTACTCTAAACTATAGCGAAAGGATACATCAGAAGCCTTAACCAGAATGAATAATAAAAACTCGTAACTCCTCAGAGCCTCCACACAGCTGGACCATGAGTGGTCATTAAATTAAACCAATTCACATGATTAATAAGCAATCTCCAAACCACATCCCAAAGCAGCAAAACAGGGAGAAGCTGAAGCTTCTCCTCCTCCCAGGAGAAGAATCCTGGCGAGGGGGTTTTTCAGAAGTCTCTGCTGGCTCCAGGGCTCACGGGGAGCAGCACTCACCTGGGTTGCTCTTGGAGGTGCGCACGGGGGTGTAGTGGTTCTTGGAAGAGCTCCTGACTGGGGTGTTTTCTTTGGGGGAGGTATCTATGGCCGAGATTGTCTCTCTTTCACAGTGTCCGATTGGGATTGGTCCCTGCTGCCTTAGGATGTCGGCCAGAGCCCTGGGGAGACAGGGAAAAAAGGGGGAAAATGTATTTTAACACAGCTAGAATTCAGTATTTCAGAATAGAATAGAACAGAATTCAGTACTTGTACTTGTGAATCCAAAGCAGCTGGGTTCATACCATAAACAGAGAAAAAAAGCAACATTAGCAGTAATAATAAAATTTAAAAATATGGCTTAAAAGCTCTGTTTCTTTCTGTGCATCTGCTGCAAGTATTTCCAGGCTTGCCTGGCTATTGTTTGGTGTCTCATCTGCTCTCCCTAATTCACTGCAGCCCTGGGTTGTGGTTCCTCTCCATCACCTCCCAGAGCACACAAACTGCCCCTGGCACACTGAGCCCTGCCTCCACCAGGAGCCACTGCTGGCCCCAGCCTGGCACCTCCCAAAAGTGACACCAAAACCGCCCTGCCCGAGCCAAACTCCCTTAAAACTGCCTCAGATCAGGATCCCCACGTCCTGAAATCCCTGCTCAAACACAGCTCAAACCCCAGCAGTGCTGGGAGTGGCTTTTAAGGGAGAACCACGAGCCAGAAAAATGGATTAACCAACTTGCAGGGCTCGGCGTCAGCACAGCTCTGAGCCTGTGCTCAGCAGGGATTGCTTCAATGGCTGAGTTCTCCCTGCCATTCCCAGGAAAAGCAGTGCCACCCAGTCCAGCTGCAGCCAGTGCTTTCCCCTTGGATGCTCCAAGATCCTTTTGCCCCCTCTGTGAAAATCACGGACACGTGAAGTGCAGTGCCCTGATTTTCCTTCTCTGCTGGGCCTTAGGAAAAGCAGGAAAGGGGTGGCTTGTGTGGGCTGTAAGGGACACAAGCCATTTCAGTGGCGCTTAAAAGCTGATGAAGATGGAAAATCTATTTTCTCCTGGCAAGGGGAACACGTCTGGAGTCACCTGGGGTCCCAGGGAAGGTGTCAGGAGGAGACATCCCCTCACTGCACATTAACGAGAGGGATGCTGGCATTGCTCACACCCACTGGCATCCCTTAAATGCCACATTTCTGGGCTGTCATATGAGAAATAGTTTGGGCCCTGGGTCCGTTCCATTTTCCAAATCATTTCCTCTCCAGACTCCTGTCCCTGTGCATAATGGATTGCAATACTAATGTGCTCCACAGAAGGAACTCTTGGAGGATCTCAGAGGCTCCTGAGCAGGATCACATTAGTTCAGCACCAGCCTGTACAGAATAAGGATATTTTTACCCTTTTTTTGATTATTTCTTGGCTGTAAAAAAAGCAGATCTGAGGGCTGTAACCAACCAGGGGATATCTGTGTGTGCACACAGACTGATCCTCGTGGGGTGAAGGGATTGTTGTTTGCAAGGACAGGAGAGCACAGACTGGGCCAGGCCCAGAGAGAGGTGAAGGAGGCAGCCATGGAGAGGGGTGCTGAGCCCTGGGCCAGGCCAGGACTCCTTCTGTCTGCTCCTGGGGAAAGGAGGAGCTCGTGTTTGGGGAGGAACTGGTGTTGAGGAACTGGTGTTTGGTGAGTGAGAACTGGTGTTGGGTGAGGAACTGGTTTTTGATGAGTGAGAATTTGTGTTTGGTGAAGAATTGGTATTGAGGAACTGGTTTTTAATGAAGAAGTGGTATTTGCTGAGGAATTGATAATGAGGAACTGGTGTCTGGTGAGGAATTGGCATTGGGTGAGGAAGTGGTTTTTAGTGAGGAACTGGATTCTAGTGAGGAACTGGATTCTAGTGAGGAACTGGTGTTTGGTGAGTGGAAACTATTTTTTCATTAGAAACTGGTGTTTGGTGAGGAACTGCTGTTTGGTGTTGTCCCAAAGCTCCTGGATTCCTCCCCCCGACTGGGACAGAGCTCCCCACCATGCCCAGCCATGCCTGAGGTGTCCCTAACTGGTCCCCAACCTCCAGGACACTTTTGTCCCTTTGTCCCCTTGCCCAAGGTCATGGACATCCCCCCAGCAGGGATCTCCAAGGTGTATTAAGCACCAGATGACCATTTGATGGCATCTGCAGCACTAAGGGTCATTTTTCAACCCCACACCTTGCATTAGCTCTGTTATTTACTGGCCCACAGTGGCCCGGGCTCGTTTGGAACACTCGTCCAAGACTCTGCGAGTGCAATCACTCAGGGAGCAGGGAAAACACCAAAGCAGGCTGGAGAACTCCAGAACACCTCGTTCCAGCTGTCCCAAGGGAGAGGGCAGGGTGGGCAGGGCACACAGGGGGAGCTGCAGGGGCTGTGGAAATGGGCCAGAGCAAAGCAGCAAGCCAGCTTGGATGGAGCTGGTTCGTTCTGAGCCAATTCAGTCACGGTGCTGTGGGAATCCAGAGAGTTTCCATAAAGCCCTGAGGGCTGGGAGGTCAGTCCCACTTAAAAGAGGCAGATTTGTTGGTGACAGTCCCCTGGGTCCAGCTGGCTCACGGCCCCAGGAGAACAGGCTCCCTGGAATATCTGGGCGCTGTGTGTGCAGCCATCTGGGTACAATTAGTGCCACTGATGTCACCAGCCCCCTAATCACCTGCACAAGGATGTGAGACACTCCAGGAGCCTTCCTGTGACGACAAGTCTGTTATCTGAGGAGCACAAGCCTCGCTGCTGGAGCGTGGCACTGATAAGGATTTGTGACACCTTTCCCTCACGTCACAGCCATGCTGAGTCTCTGTGCCACCCGCACCCAGAGCAGCCCCAGGACCAGCTGGGACACTGCTCCAGGGGGCTGCACGGGCCTGGGGGAGGGAAACCCACGAGGCTGGACAGCCCAGGCCAGGCCCTGCTCCCTGGGATGGCTCTAGTGGCACTCAGGACAAATTTGAACACCGGGGTTCATCAATTTTCAGAAGGAAAAATCAAAAGGATTTGGTGTAAATCCAAAGGAAGCGAGGGAGTGGATGGAAGCAGTGGGGCAACAAGGCTGGGCATCAGCTGGGGCCGGGTGCTGGAAATGACAGACTTTGATCCCAAAATGTGGCTGTGCAATCAGGGAGCAGGTGAAGCTGCAGGGCTGGGAGGGAGCAGCTCATTGCAGCTCACCCTGCCCCTGTAACCCAGCCCAGAACCTGGATCTGCTCCCTGGATTTCCCACAAGGACTGCTGTCCTCCCCAAAGCCTTTTTGGGAAAGCATTGCCCACTTTCCCCATGCCCACAGATTCCCAACACCAGCTAGCAGTGTGAGTGTGGGCACGGGTGTCCCTGCTGCTGGAGGCCAGGGGAGCTCTGGTGACAGCTCCAGCAGGCTGGGAGCAAAATGAGATTGGGCTGGGTGGGAATGCACAGGGAGGAGCTGCCTGTTCCCAGCAGTGCACCCCAAAACTTCACTGATTCACCTGCTGAAAATCCCCTCTCGTGCAGACCTCAACAGCAGTGCTAGAAAACAGAACTGCCTGCTCCAAGTCCCTGAGACTTCGGGGAGGGATGGAAGCAGAATGACCCAGTGGGGCTGGCAGAGCACAGTGAGGAGAGCAGTGCCTGGCTGAGCTGCAGCTGCTAAAAGCAGAGCGGGGATGGAGCTGGTGGCAGCACTCCAATGGCTTCAGCACAGCCAGGATTCCACTACAAAAACAGCCAGGTTAAAGACTCCCCTATGCTCTGTAACTAACTGGGGAAGAAAGAGGCAGTTATTCCAGGAGATGGATTTGTCCAGCCTGGAGCCAGCTCACCTGGAAGGGACAGCTCCCTCTGAGGGACAGCACTTGGGTCACAGCCACTGCCACAGAGAGCAGCCATGCATTATTCATGGCCTGCCTGCTGTGCCCACACCTGCTCTGCCCTGGGAAGCTCCAGGCTGACCACACCTGGGGCTGGCCACTCCTGGGGCATCCCCACACTCCGGGGAGTTTCACACCAAATCCTCTGCTCTGAGCACACCTAAGGGGCTTTGAACTCACTGGAAAAAGCTGAGCTTCCTCTGAAGAGCCTTCACAACAAAAGAGGTGGTGGTGAGAGCACAGCTCAGCATTTATTGTGAAGAATTGTGTGTTTATCCACTGGGGAAGGAGCTATCTGAGCCCTCCAAGCAGTGCAGAGCACACAGATCTGAGCCAGCCCGTGTGAGGGGGGGAAAGGCAAGCAGCACATGCCCTGGCCTCATCTTCCCCAGAAAGTTCAGATCTTATGTGAAACAGAAATTTTAAAAGGCATCTGATCTCCAAAGGCACAGAGATCAACTGCTACTTAAGGATATCAGAGATTACAAAACCAAAAGGAAGAGAAGTTCAGAGCTGCACTGGATTCCCTCGACACCTCGTGATGGAGCTGGACTAACAGAAAAAGTTAATTAGCAAGCAGGAAAATGCCAAATAAATGGGAATTAGAGACACTGAGATGATTTGGTGGAGGCAGCACGGTTTCTGAGTCTGGCCTCTCTCGTAATGGAAGAAGTTCAAAAGGAAAGGAGAAGCCCAGAAGCATCCAGAGGAAGTGAGGCCAGGCAGCCACTGCTCCCACAGAGTCAATCTCTTCATAAAATAGACTCAGAGAGGAAAATACAGCAATAAAAACAATTATCAAACTGCAAACCACAACCAGAGCTCCAGACTGGAGCTTTCCCATGGAAGTGAAACAAAAGGAGAAATGTTTTGTACAGGTACAGGCACACAGGGACACACCTGGCCTGGATCTGGGTCTGCATCTGGACAATTCCCTGCAAAAGGACAAGATCCAGGTGCTCTCCTTGCTGAGGAGTTACCCCAAACCCAGCCAGGTGCAGGGTTGGTTTGAAACAGAACCAGTCCTGAGGAACTCCTCTGAGGTCACAAGTGAAGGTGTCCCTGCCCATGGCAGGGGGTGGAATGAGATGATCTTTAAGGTTCCTTCCAACCCCATCCATTCTGTGATTTTATGGCTGCACTTTTTTTGTTTTTTCTTACTTCAGTCTGACCTGCAGTCTGTGCCTGTGAGAGGGACAGGGCGCTTCAGAGGAGAGACTCAGAAACCACCAGGATTAAACAACTCAAAGCAGGGCAAAGAGCAGCTGAAAGGCACCCGAGTGAGTCCGAGCAGAGTGAAAAAAGGCAGAGCATAAAAACACATCAGTGGAGAGAGACTGAAAGCAGGAACAGCATCCAAGAAAGAAAACCTCCTGCAGAGTCCCTGTGGCCAGGAGTGTTCACAGCACTCCCTGCCTGCCCTGGGGACCAGGGGTTTGATCCTTTGGCTCCAGCAGCACAGAGCAGAGCTGAAGGAGCTGCCTGTGATCCCCGCCTCAAACACCAGGGCTGCAGAGAGGCACTGCTCATAACCTTCACACCTGAAAGCAGCTCCCTCCAGCAACCCCTCAGCAAGCACAGGGCCCCGAGCAGGGGGGACGCAGCCTGCAGGAACACAAACCCTGCTGCATTTCACACAGCCCAGCAGCTCCTTGGATCTGTGAGCAGACAGATCCATTGCCTCCGGTTCCTGCTGGAATTCAGAGCCATGGAGCAGAAACAAGGAGTGGATCAATTAAACTCTGGTCTCTACACGGGCAAAGGATGTTGGTTTACAAAAGCTGGCAGTGATCACTCACAGAGCAGGAGAGGCAGAGGCTGGAGAGAAGAGCAGCACAGATATCTTCCCTCTTTGCAGCAGCACAGATGCTGTGGGAGGAGGGTGAAGCGAAGCACAGCTCAGAGCCTGTTTCCCTTCTCCCTCTCCCACCCCTCAGCCACGCTCCATGCCAGGCCAGATAAGGCATTTTAGCAGCACACAGAGCTGGTTTGCTGGGAAAAAAATCCCTGTGCTGCTTCCCAGGAGAGCAGCTGGGCTCCCACCAGTGCCCCAGGGGCAGCTCTGCCCCTGTGTCCCTCTGCCTTCAGCTGACCAGTGGGATGCACTCGGGATATTTCAGTCCAGGTCCCAATCTGTGCATTCCCAGCTCGGCAGAGTGCAGCGGCTGCTGCTGAGGCTAAGCAGGGGTCGTGGAGCAGTGCTACATCTGTGAGTTATTTGTGTTCTGTAGCATGGGGATGCGGGGTCACGGCCACGGAATGAGAACATTCTGTGTCACCCTTTCTTGCTGCAGAAAATCTCACCCAGCTTTGGAAAGGACCAGCTGATATTCCCTGCTCAGAGATTCCTTAACACATCCCCAGACTGGAAGTAAAGCAATTACTTCTTAAATTTCACTTAAGAAATGCTCGTGAGAAGAAAACAGCACTGGCAATGAGACAAAAACAAATCATCCTCACCAATGCATGAGAGAGCATCAGCACACACAGCACTGCTGGGTGAAATTCTCAGAAACCAGCCCCAGCTTTCACCTGGAGCCCAGCAAAGTTCTGGCTGTGCAGCCCCCAAAGCAAGAGGCAGCTCTATACAGCCAGGCTCAAAGATCCTATAATTGCCAAAAAAGAAAAAAAAAATCATTTCCTTTGAAAGCACTACAAGCGTTTCTGTACAATAGGAATATTTCAGCTCCTGGTTTTCAAAGCACTTCCACTTAACTGCTGTTAGAAACGCCTGTCTCAGTGATTGTGAGCCCAGAATCTCAGCAGTGCCTTGCTTTAAAGGGACGTGGCAGTGCCTGGAAACTGGAGCTGATTCCAGCTCGGAGCTGCACATGCACAGCCAGCCCTTCCTTCCACCGACAGCTCTCAGGGAATTTGTAAACCCTCCTTCCACCAAAAGACATCGTAGGAGCCCTGCCTCCCTCAAAATGTTCTCTCTAAGCGAGTTCACGAGGATTTGCTGTAAAAGCTGGACGAGGAATGGGCAGAGGGATAACATCCACCCACAGCACTGCTCAGCGAGCATTTACGAGGAGGTAAAATTTACAGTGTGATGCTGCTGGTGGGGAGGTGCAGGGAACTTCTGATTGATCTTCCCTGCCGTGGGATAGGAGCCCAAGAGGCTTCCTCCAGCCCCCTGTAGCAAGTTGTGCTCATGCTGCTCTCTCCCCCTCCCAGAGGATGCACACTGAGGTTTAAAGCACTCGCCATCACTACAGAATTATTCTGGATGTCACACTTCACTCCAGCTGACACGACCTCAAACAGACAGAAATACCTGACCCCAGCCTGCTTTCCTCCTTCCCTGTTCCTCCCCAGCAGCTGTCAGAGACAAAGACAAACCATTCCTCTCCCCGAATTTACATTCTGCTTAGAGCACCCAGAGCATTCAGCCCAATGCAGGAGATGCACTTCAAAATATTTAAACCCTCGTGCGATGTTGATCAAGTTCAGGTAACACAGCTCTGAAAGGTATAATCTTTTACCAGCTACCATATTATAGAAGTCAATCAACTCCTTAAAATGCTCTGGAAGTCAAGCTTCCTGAGCACTCAATCTGCCATTCATACTTCTACACCCAGGTGAATCATTTCACCAGAACTTATCTAAATAAAGCAAAGCAAGCATCAAAGAAATGAAAACATCAGGAAGAATCCAGACAAGTCTGGCAACACTGGCTCTGATTTCCAAGGGTGAAGGATCCAACCCTGCAGCAGGCTGGAGCTGGAGCAGAAGTAACATATGGACATCCAACCCAGATTTCCAAATTTAGTGTGAAGATAAGGCCCAGGCAAAGTTGCCTTGAAGCCAGAAGAGCTGGGCAGCTGGGGAACCATCCCTACAATTAACAAAAGACTTAAAAGAGATCATTTTCTGGCTAAGCCACTTGCAGGACCCTTGCCTCTACACAGTTGTGTGTAATTTCTAACACTGTGGAGTTACATTCTTGCAGGGACCAGAGGCAGGCGGGATTTGGAATGGAATATGTGGGCCAGACCCTCAGCAAATGTAAACCAGCCTCACTGTTTGTCCTCACTTCAGGGAGGAGTCTAAATAAAAAACATCTTCCCAAATAAATAAAAACTGCGTCATTCATTTCTTTTTCTTTGTAAAAAACTAATATTTATCTCCCCATCTCTGCTGATTGCAGCTCAAGTTAAGCCTTAAAAACATGGTCAATGATTTCAAGAGTTCTGATTAAAAATCTTCATTAAAATAATTTCAGGAGGCATTATCTGCTAGAGTTAAGGTCTTTCCCCCTGGTGCTCACCACTGCTCTTCTAAAGAAGCCTCTCACCAATTTTTATGTTCAGACACGGGGAGCTCTCGCATTCGCGGCACGCAAGCAGCACTCATCATTTGGAGGGACTTTTTCATCATAAAATAAATATGAACCGGGAGAGAACACGCATTTGTCCAGAAGGAGGACTGCTACAGAGCCCGAGCTTTTGCTGTGAAGCAGGATTTTGTGTGCCACGCCGAGCGCTGCCGAGGGAACAGCGAGCCCGCAGGGACAGGCACGGGCTGCTCCCACCGGAGAGGCACCGCACGAAGAGGGGAAAGGACAGAGCTCTGCCACCAGCAGCGCGTCCCCGCACAGCCCGGCCGCCCCCGGGGAGGAACCGCCCCGCGGGTCCCCATCCATCCCTCCGCACTTCCCAGGCTTCCCCTGGCAGGACAGGACAGGACAGGACAGGGCAGGGACAGGGACAGGGACAGGGACAGGGACAGGGACAGGGACAGGGACAGGGCAGGACAGGGCAGGGACAGGGACAGGGACAGGGACAGGGACAGGGACAGGGACAGAAACAGGACAGGGCAGGACAGGGACAGGGCAGGGCAGGACAGGACCCGCGGGGTCCGAGCGGCTCTGCTGCCCCTGGGGGGTGCTGGGGGAGCTCTGGGGAGGCTTGGAGGGGAGATGGGGGGGTCTGGGGGCTACTGAGGATCCCGGGTGCAGGGAGGGAATGCCAGAGGCAGGAGGGGCATGCCTGGGGGCAGGAGGGATGTGGGGGGGTCCCGGGGAAAGGAGGAGGGGTGCAGGGAAGCCAAGCCGGGATGCTGGGGGACACTCCGGGGGACAGGAGGAGGGTGTCGGGGTGCCGCAGAACAGGAGGGGCTCCGAGGGGTGAAAGGGGGTGCCGGGGTGCAGACGGAGGCTCTGGGGGGTAAGAAGGGGTGCCGGGATGCCGAGAGGAAAGGGCGACGTTCTCTGATGTAGAGGAGGATGCCGGGGGACAGGAGGGGAATGCCGGAGGCAGGAGGGGGTGCCGGGGTGCCGGGGGAGGATACGCGTGGAGCTCCGGGACTGACTCTGGGCAGAGCGGGGCAGCGCGGAGCTGTCCGGGAACAGCCCGGGAATTATCCGGGAATTATCCGGGAGCTCTGCAGGAACAGCCAGAGGATTATCCGGGAGCTGTCCGGGAACAGCCCGGGAGCAGCCCGGGAGCAGCCCGGGAGCAGCCCGGGAGCTGTCCGGGAATTACCGGGAATTTTCCCGGAGCTGTCCCGGAGCTGTCCGCGGAGCCGGTGCTGAAGGCGCGGGGAGCAGAGCACAAGCGCGGCCGCGGGAGAAGAGCACGGGGCAGCCGGACAGGCCCCGGGGTGGGCAGTGGGATGGACAGAGGGGTCCGCGTGGCCCTGGTGGGACCGTGGGAAGGAGGAACACCTAGGCAGAGGATGGAAAGGGAAAACCCTTTGGTGGATGGTGCAAAGAGGGAAGCCTTGGACAGCTCTCACAAAGGGGGAAACCCTCGGATAAATCACTCAAGAGGGGACTCCTCGAAGCGGCAGCACAATGGGAAATGGTTTGGAAAGGTGGCACAGCCGTCAGAGAGCCGTGGCACTGGGGAAGGAAAGCCTTGGAAGGGTTGGCAGGGGAAACTCATGGAGAGCCAGAGCAAAGCATAGAGACCCGAGTGGGTGCTTCACAGGGAGACTCCTTGGGCACAGAGTGCAGCAGGAGAACCCCTGGACAGCGGTGTAAAAACTGAGCCCTTGGACAGCAAATCCAAAGGGAGAATCCCTGGAGGAGCCATGCAACGGGAAACTCTCGGACAGGCTGCACAGCTGGGAACTGGTTGGGCACTCAGCAGGAGAACCCTCGGATGGACACTCAAAAGGAAAACCTTTGGCTGGACACTCAAAAGGAGAACCCTTGGTTGGACACTCAAAAGGAGAAACCTTGGCTGGGCACTCAAAAAGAACACCCTTGGCTGGGCACTCAAAAGGAGGACCCTTGGTTGGACACTCAGAAGAACCCTTGGCTGGGCAGCGCACTGAGAATCCCTGAGCACACTCTGCCAAGGGGGAGCTGGGTGAGGGCGAGCAGGGGAAGCAGCTCACCTGTGAATGTTCATCTCCCGGGGCGGGCGCCGCGCCTTGTCGTAGGCCACCTTGGCAAAGACGCCGGCGATGAGCACGAAGGCGATGGCCCCGCACGAGATGTAGACGGTGGCGTTGGTGCTGTCCTTGTCCGGGTCGTACTTGTTGGCGTCCCCGTCGCCCCCGTCGCCGCCGTCGGCGGGCAGGGCGCCGCTGGCCGTGGTGGGGTGGGCCCACTCGGGGCTCTTGTAGTTGCGGCACAGGCTCTGGTTGAGCTTCTCGGCGCGCTTGTTGCAGCAGAAGCGGTAGAAGCAGGTGCCGCAGCAGTAGCGGAAGCCCGTCAGGCTGTTGTTGCACTCGAACTCCTTGTCCCACTGCCCGCTCACGTCGTAGTACCCCCAGCAGGTTTCGTGCGCCGGGGCCGAGCCCCCGCCGCCGCCCCCGCCTCCGGGGGCTGCCTTGCCGCCCCCCGCGCCCTTGCCGCGCCCGGGCAGCGCCGTGGGGGCGGCGGCCCCCGGGCCCGCCAGCGTCTGGTTCAGGAGCTCCTTGCCCGGCTTGGGGGTCCGCCGCGGCGCCGCCGCCCCCTGGGTCCGGTTGCCCTTGGCGCGGGGGGGCCCGGCCGCCTGCGCGGGCAGCAGCAGCAGCAGGGCCAGGAGCTGCAGGGACAGCAGGAGCAGCGGCAGCAGCAGGTGCCGCGGCCCCATGGCGAGGGGCGAGGCGGGGGCGCGGCGCGGGGGGCGCGGCGGGCGGGGTGGGGGCTCAGCGCTGCCCCATGGAGCGGGGCGGGGGCGGGGGGTGCGGGCGGGGGTCCCGCTGCTGCCGCCGCCGCTCTGGCTCCTCAGCGGCGGCTGCCCGGCGCCGGGCGCTTCATGCCGGCGCGCGGCGAGCGGCGGAGCCCGGCGGAGCGCGGCTGGAGGCGGCGGGGTCCCGGCGCTGCTCCGGCGAGGGGCTGCGAGAGACGGGGAGAGGGTGAGAGCGCGCCGCGCCCCGGGCAGCCCGGCCCGCCCGCCCCATGCCCACGGCCTTACCATGCCGGAGCGGGACTGCAGCGGGGCCGCGGGGCTGCCCGCGCTCCGAGCCGAGCCGGGGGCGGAGCGGAGCGGCGCCGAGCCGGGCGCGGAGCAGGGGCGGGCGCCGAGCCGAGCCGGGAGCCGGGGAAGGACCGCCCACCGCTGCCGGGCCGCTCCTGACATCACCGGGACCGCGCCGCGCCGCTCCGCTCCGCCGGCAGCCCGGCACCGCCGCCCGCACCGCCCGGGGCAGCGCCGGGCACCGGGGGGCTCCGGAGGGGCGCGGGGCGGGGGGTACGCGGAGGTGTGTGCGCGGTGCGGAGCCTGTGCGTGCCCCCCGGGGTGTGCGGGTCCTGGCAGGGATGCGGTCCCGAAAGGTGTGGGGGGGGTGAGGACCCCCTACCTGTCCCCCGGGATGTGGTCCTGGCAGGGATGTGGTGAATGCCACTGTAGCTGTGCCCCGGGGATATGATCCTGGCAGGGATGGGCAGGAATGTGGTCCCTAAAGGTGTGTGTGGGGTGTGGATCCCACACCTGTCCCCGGGGGTGTGGTCCTGGCAGGGATGTGGTCCCTAAGGTGTGTGTGGGGTAAGGACCCTGCTGCTGTCTCCCGAGGTGTGCTCCTCGCAGGGATTTGGTCCCTAAGGTGTGTGTGGGGTGAGGACCCTGTGCCTGTCCCCGGGGCTGTGGTCCTGGCAGGGTTGTGCTCCCTAAAGGTGTGTGTGGGCTGTAGATCCTCTACCTGTCCCCGGGGGTGTGGTCCCCGTGGGGCTCGGCAGGAATGCAGCCCCTTCAGGTGTGTGTGACCCTGTCCCTGTCGCAGGGCAGTGCCTGGGCACAGCCACCACAGGTTTGTCTGAGCAAGATCCCTTCAGGCACAGCAGCTTTCACTGCTGTGAGCCACGGCCACCGAGGCAGAATTTCCTCAAAGTCCTGGTGCTTCCTCCGTGTCCCACTGCAAACCCGACTAAAGCCTCTAAGGGCATTTCCTGAAGAAGCCAAGGTGCTGCCAGCTGAAAGGACACGCAGAGGACAGCGAGGAACCCCAGCAAGGAGGTGGGAACAGAGGGGAGCCCTGCAGCTGCGGACAGTGTTCAGGAGAGCAGTGCAGGAGGAAGGGAGCAATGGAAAGGGAGAACCATCCCTAAAAATCCCATCTTGCACCCTGTGGGAATCATTTCCTCAAGCTACCAAGGTGTGAGTGCCCACAGCTCATTTGATAAGTCCCTTAGGAGAGCCCATGGACTGTGAGGCTGGCAAAGAAAGCTTCAGCTCTGCCTTCCAAAGCTGCTCTGGTGCTGGGGAGCACCTGGGGAAATGGAAAACCCTTCATTGCTCATGGCAGAGAGGGTTGTTGCCCTTCTATGGCTGCTGAGAGCTGCAGCTGAGGGAGGTGCCCAGGTGAATGCACACCACGGGCAGTGCCCAAGCCTGAGGCACAGGGAGGCAGCCTGAGGCCAGCGTGGCCACCCAGGGCCAGCCTGAGCTGCTTTAGTGCAGGCACCCCTCTGAACCCCAGCACCCTGAGCCCAGCCCCTCCTGGGGATGATTCCCCTGCCAAACCCTGACACCAAAGGCTGCAAAGCACATTTCACTGCTGTTGTAGGGAGGCTGTCTCCAAACGCTGTGGGCCTTCCACGTGTCCCCATCAAATTCACCACAGAAAGCATCCTCAGCCCTGGCTGCCTTGAGGCTCTGACCCTGCTTCTGCAAGGCTTTGCAGAGTGTGGGGGCACCCAGAGGGAACAATCCAGGTCCTTCCCTCACCTGGCTGATCCCTGCACAGGGACTGGGGTCTCTGTAGGGCTCTGCTCAGGGGAGAGGAGCTGCCACTGGAAAACCCAGCGTCCTCTCCCAGCTGGGCAAGGCTTCCTGCTGCAGGCAGTCCTTGGGGAAAAGATCCAGTGGTTTTGAGACAGAAACAAGACAGACCTCTGTCCTTACACCAAACAAGGGCACAGAGAGTGCCTGGTGAAGCGCTGAGGGTCAGGTTTTCTGCCCCATGGGGTATTTGGGGGCTGAGATTGTCTCTTCCTCCGTGCCTGCCCAGCCTCCTGAGCCGGCTGGGCTTGGACTCCCCGTGCTCCTGTGGTGCCAGCACAGCTCTATCGCACCGAGGGGACCACGAAACCCCACCCAGATGCCTCTGCCGCCTGCTGCTCAATTGATCAACGCCAGAGCAAGCTAAAGAAGGACAGAGCTTCCCTGGATGCCCGGTATAATCCCATTGCCTTGCCTGGGGCCAAAATACGGGAGAGGAGAAGCTGAAGCAAATGTGAAAAGAAGGGAAGAGTCCCTAAGGAGCAGCGCCGGATTTCTGGGACTTTGCTGGGATTTGGAGCCGCGCTGCTGGCTGTGGAGGGAAGGACAGAGGCTGAGATGCTCGTGGGGGAAAATGCCTGAGCTGCGCTCCCCCCGTGCCCGCCGAGCTGTGTGACAGGGACTCTGTGACAGCCCCATCCCCACCTGCAAGTCACTCCAAAACCTCCAGCGCTTTCTCTTTCATCTCCCGTCCCATCCTCCCCGGGTTGTTTTTTGGCAGCGTGACTGTTCCAGAGCTGTTTTCTTGTTTATCTTCTTCGCCGGGTGCTTTCATCTCCGTGCCGGAGCTGCCGCGGCCGCAGGCGGGGAAGGGAAGTGCAGGTTCACCAAGTCCCGAAATCCAGTTCCTCCCCAGCATCCCTCCCTCACCCCTCATCGGCCTCTGATGACTTTGAGAGGAGTTTCTGAAGACTCTGATGTGCTCAAAAGCTGATTCCTTCTCGTCAGGGGATTCAGTTGTGACCGTGAATCTTCATTAAAATGAGCCCAGCACTTCGGACCTAATTTTCCTTCTAAAATTAATGTAGCTACAAAAAGCTCCTAAGAGGAGTTTGGGGGGTTATTTCCTTGGAGCTGGATTCCTCCTTGCCTGAAGAGGGGTGGGTGGATCCCGGCTCTGTCCCAGGCAGGAGCTGCTTGTTCCAGGTACAAAACTGGCTGAGCAGCAAGCACGGGAATGCCAGGGGAGCAAACGGGCACAGGGGTGGCAGGGCCTCACACAGGCAGGGCCAGACGTGCTCAGCTTCTCCTGCAGCTTCTGAGCAGCCGTCCCAGAGGACAGGACAAGAAACCGGAGTGAAACAGGGACATTTCACCAGCTTTTCATGGTTGGTTTGCTCCCTGCTGCCTGAGAGGGTTCTGTGGTTTGTATGGTTTTGTACAATTTGAGGAGCTGGGATTCTCCTTCCCCATGGGGACTTCTCGTTTCTTTCTCCCTGTTCCCATTGCTCAGCCGGGTGCAGTGGCTGTCACAGCTCTGTCCTGCAGCTCTCACCTGTCCCTGCCCTGCAGCTCTCACCTGTCCCTGTCCTGCAGTTTCACCTGTCCCTGTCCTGCAGCTCTCACCTGTCCCTGCCCTGCAGTTTCACCTGTCCCTGGCTCCTGTTGTGTCTCACTCAGGGGCAGGAGGCTGCCAGGCCAGGCTGTGATCTGCCCAGCTGGGCAGATAAAGTGCCCACCTGTGCAGGAAAGGTGCCACCAGCACTCCTGGGAGAGGTGCAGGGACTTCCCTGAGCTGTCCCCAGCGTTGGCCAGGCACAGCAGCAATGCACTCCCTTCAAATGGAGCCATCTGAAGCAGAAGACAAAGAAATTTCTACAGCAAATGAGAAATTCCTCGTTATTTATCCAGCTCTACTCACAGAGAAACCTTTAGAAAGTGCTTTTACCACTGCAATTCTGCAAAACCCCAAATTTTTCTAATACCCAAACTAAATTTCTCCTCTTTTGGTTTGAAGCCATTCCCCCTTGTCCTGTCAGTCCAGCCTTATAAATCACCTCTCCATTTTTCTTGCTGGCTCCTTCCTGACATCAACAGAAAATCCAGCACAAAGGAAACCCTCCAAACATTCTCTGCAAACTGTGGCAGCCCTGGGGACACAGGGAGAGGGAGGGGATTGGAGAGACCTCAGTGTGGGTTTCTCTTCTCTTTCTCTCCAGGTCTCCAGTCTGGGGAAGATCATTAGATCTGCTTTGCCCCCCTACCTTTGCCACTGCAGTTTTGGGGCTCCCCCAGGGCTGCTGAGCCCCAGAGGGCAGCGCACACCTGGGGGCACAGCTGGCTGTGCAGGGCCCGGGGCTGTCAGGGGTTAATTTCCTTGATCTGGCCGCATGTGCACAGAAGGGAGAGCAGTGGGAGCTGTTCTTTTCCGTGTCATTAGAGTCCCTGTTGTCACTTCCATCAGCAGCATGGCACAGCCTGTCCCTGCCACCAGGGCAGCTCCTGTCCCAGCTCCCAGGCAGGCGCTGCTCCATCAGTGTCCCGCAGAGCTGCTTTTCCCTGGGATCTGGCACACCCAGCACCTCTGCTCCGTCCGGATCGCCCTGCAGCTCCAGCCTGAGCCGGGAGGAGCCAGCAGAGGAGCAGATGGAAGGAGCCAGGCTCAACATCCCCACCTTGCACGGTCATTACCAGCCAGGCCTGGGCGCAGGTGATAACAGCAGAGAGATGAGAGTAATTAGCACTGATTAGCTGCCTCCAAGCCCAGCAATGTGACACTCAGAGGGCTCCCAGGCTCTGCAGCCTGTCCCTGTGTCCACCCCACCTCAGGCAGACCTCCAGGGACAGCGCAGGACAACCAGCCTTGAGGTGACGTGTCCCCACACCTCTCACCCTTGGCTCAGACCCTTTTATCCGGATGTTTCCATCAGCAGCAGGAGCCAGGAGCTCATCTGCAGCCTGCCAGGGCTCACAAGATGTGTGATCCCAGAACTCGTCCTGTCTCAGCTCAGCCAGGGCTGTCCTCACACGGGGCAGGGCAGCCTGAGGGACATCGATGTCATCACAGCCTGGGGGACATCAATCCGTCACAGCCTGGGGACAGCAATGCCATCACAGCCTGGGGACACCAATGCCATCACAGCCTGGGGACACCAATGCCATCACAGCCTGGGGGACAGCAATGCCATCACAGCCTGGGGACACCAATGCCATCACAGCCTGGGGACAGCAATGCCATCACAGCCTGGGGACACCAATGTCATCACAGCCTGGGGGACATCGATGTCATCACAGCCTGGGGACACCAATGTCATCACAGCCTGGGGGACAGCAATGCCATCACAGCCTGGGGGACACCAATGCCATCACAGCCTGGGGGACATTGGTGCCATCACAGCCTGGTGACATTGGTGCCATCACAGCCTGGGGGACACCAATGCCATCACAGCCTGGGGGACACCAATGCCATCACAGCCTGGGGGACATTGGTGCCATCACAGCCTGGGGACACCAATGCCATCACAGCCTGGGGGACATTGGTGCCATCACAGCCTGGGGACACCAATGCCATCACAGCCTGGGGGACACCAATGCCATCACAGCCTGGGGACACCAATGCCATCACAGCCTGGGGGACATCAATGCCATCACAGCCTGGGGACAGCAATGCCATCACAGCCTGGGGACAGCAATGGCATCACAGCCCTGGGGACACCAATGCCATCACAGCCTGGGGACAGCAATGGCATCACAGCCCTGGGGACACCAATGCCATCACAGCCCTGGTGCTCTCAAGGGGCTGCAGCTCCCTGGGACAGGGACAGAGCCAGGGAACAGCCTGAGCTGGGCCAGGAGAGTTTTGGGATGGATTTAGGGAAAGGTTCTTCCCCAGAGGATGCTGGCACTGCCCAGGGAATGGGCACAGCCCCGAGGCTGCCAGAGCTCCAGGAGCTCCCAGGGATGCCCAGGGTGGGGTTTTTGGGGGTCTGGGCAGGGCCAGGGCAGCACTGGGTGATCCTGGGGGTCCCTCCCAGCTCAGGAGATTCCTGGATGCCAAGTGCAGGGCTCACTCCACGGCCTGATAAAGACACAGGGGTTTTCCAGGAGAGCTCCTGCCAGGTGCCAGCCCCTCCCTCAGCCCCTGTGCCAGGCAGGCAGGTTTGTCCAGAAAGCAAATGAGTTCCTCAGGCATGGCAGGGATTTCAGAGAGTGACACATCCGCTCCCAGGCTCCCTGAGTCCCTCTGTTTCTCTTTACAGGTGAATTTTATTCATTTTCTAAAGCCCCCAGGGACGAGCCAGCTCTTGCCAGTCGCTCACGGGCCGGGTGAATGGCTGGAAAATGGGAGGATTCAGAAGTCCTTTGAATAGAGCTGAGAGCTCTCTGAAATCAGGATATTTTTCAAGGCTGAGAGGGAGACCAAAGAAAGCAGAACCCCAGGCTTGCACATTGAGAAAAGAGCGTGGGCTGGGAGCACGGTGTGCACGGCAGGCCAGGGCAGTCCTTGCCACGGGCACGAACAATCACACATCCCGAGCAGGGGGCAGTGGGAGGAACAGCTCTGGGGCTGGGCAGGCACTGCTCAGGCAGGGTGCCCCTGCCTTAATGGGAATTATTTCCCTGAGGTCTTTGTGCTGCTGCCAATCCACTCCTCCGAGCAGACAAAGGAGCCCTTCAGGAGCCCAATTGTTGCTGCCTGCAGCCAGCACCGTGGCCCAGGAGAGGAGGAAGGAGCATCCCAGCTGGGCAAGGAGCAGCTTCTGCCTGGGCTTCCGGCCCTGGGGACTCCAAACTTCTTCAGAAAACGCAGCAATTACAGGAGAAATTATCGTCAAACTCCGGGATGGTTTGGGTTGGAAGGGCCATCAAAGCCCATCCCACGAGCAGCACACAGTGGGTAAAGGGGGGGACACAAGTGACACCCCAAACTCAGAGCTGGAGGCCCAGGACCCCCGGTGTGGATGGGATTTTCTTTGCAGAGCTGCGTGCAGAGGGAGCCAGGGAATTGCAAGCACTCCTCCCTCCAGCAGCTCCCTGCTTCCCTCTGCAAGGCCTTCCACAGGATTTCTCCTGTTTCTCCGTGGAAGCAGGGAAGGAGCTGCTGGGACCCCAGGCTGCTCTCCCTGTGCCTGGGAAACGATTAGCAAACATGCCTGGCTCTGAAACTTTCCCTTTCTGTTTTTATTAATTCTCCCTTTGCAATAATCCTCAATATGCTTCGTTTACATTCAACGAGCAAGAGGGGAGCACTGCCTTAGTTAATTTAACTCCCACAAATTCCCATCTCTGCTGGGGAGAGATTGTGCTTCCTCGCAGATAAAGCAGCTTCTTCATATTTCAAAAGGTTAGAGATTAGATCTGCTTACTGCTCTACTTTTATTAAAATTCCTATTTACATTTTTTTTTCCCCCACATCGATACAATTACAGAAAAGGCAGAAAGAAAACCTTTGAGCCAGAGCAATCCCTGAGCACTGGAATATCCCTCAGCCTGTACATCCATGGGTGTGGCAGGGGACAGCCCTGTTTGCTGTCCCTGCAGGTGGGCAGGAGGAGCTGCTCCTCCTCCTCCTCCTCCTCCTCCTCCTCCTGCTCCACTGAGGGCTCAGAAGTAGCACAAAACCTGACCACAAAACCTGCCCGAATTCCTCAGGCCTGTAGCAAGAGGGAAGCTGAACAACAAGGCTCCAGGGGGACCTTAATGTGACCTTTCAGGACCTGAAGGGGCTCCAGGAGAGCTGGAGAGGGACTGGGGACAAGGGGTGGGGGACAGGACACAGGGCATGGCTCCCACTGCCAGGGGGCAGGGATGGATGGGAGATTGGGAACTGGGAATTCCTGGCTGGGAGGGTGGGCAGGGGCTGGGATGGAATCCCCAGAGCAGCTGTGGCTGCCCCTGGATCCCTGGCAGTGCCCAAGGCCAGGCTGGACATTGGGGCTGGGAGCACCTGGGACAGGGGGAGGTGTCCCTGCCATGGTAAGGGGTGGGGTGAGATGAGATTGAGATGAAATGATGAGATGATGATGATGATGATGATGATGATGATGATGATGATGATGATGAGGATGAGGCCCCAGCTGATGATCTGGAAGGGTCCTGCTGTCAGTGAGGAGTGAGGTGCCACCTCTGACTGCCCAACTCAGCTCAGATTTCTCTCCACAACCTCTTAACTCCCAGGACCGAGGGAATCCATCAGGAGAAGAGTTGGGTGCTTGGCACAGACATTTTCTGAGGTGTCCTGAGGTTTGCTCTGTCATGCAAAGCCAGCAGGAAAACAAAACCACCTGAGCGTGGCAGGCTCCAGAAAGGAGCATTTATTGAACACTGCCTTGGTGGGGAACTCGTTGCCACAAGAAATATAGACAGGTTTAAAAGGCTGTCAGACAAATCCACCCCGAATGACACCCCCAGGGCTCTCAGGCACTGCTGCAGCTCCTGCCTGAGGAGATCTCTGAAGCTCAGCCTGCCTGGAGCCTGCAGGCTGTGAGGAGCTGTGGATCCCTGCTCTCCTCCTCTTTCCCTAAGAACTGAACTGCAGGGTGCAGAAAACTCCCAGGATTTTGTTGGGCCCAGGGCTCTTTGTGCTCCAGAGGCAGGGGAGGCACATCCAGGGATTTGTAGGATTCCTTTCCTCCTGTGACATGAGGGACATGGAGGTTTTGAAAGGGGCAGGAACCACCTGAGAGCCTTGTTGGGACCCCTTTTCCCAGAGTGCTGGAGATCTTCACCCTGCAGATCTTCACCCAGGGGTCCCCAGGACTTTTTGCCCCGCTCTGGGCTCAGCTCAGTGGCTCTGACAGAATCAGAGCACACAGCCTTGAGCTGTGCCAAGGGAAATACAGGCTGGATATCAGGAAAAAGTGTTTTACAGAAAGGGTGATGAAGTTCTGGAATGGCTGCCCGGGGAGGTGGTGCAGTCACCATCCCTGGGTGTGTTCAACAAAGCCTGGATGTGGCACTGGGGGCCAGGGTTTAGTTGAGGTGTTGGGGCTGGGTTGGACTCGATGGTCTTGAAGGTCTCTTCCAACCCAGTGATTCTGTGATCCTGTGGATTCTGTGAGTTCTGTGATTCTGTGATTCTGTGGCTCTGTGATTTCTGTGATTCTGTGGCTCTGTGTCATTCTGTGATTCTGTGGCTCTGGGCTCAGCCCCTGTGCCCTGCTGGCCCTGCCCTCCCTCTCTGAGCAGCATTAACCCCCAGGCAGCCTCTCAGGCAGCAAACACCTCCTGCACTGAGCCCTTTGCAGGAGCCTTTCCCTGCACTGGGAGTGCTCCTTAGGGCGAGCAGACAGGCTGGGACAAGAGCCCATCACACAGCCCAGGTGAGCTCAGCTTTGCTCCTCAGCTGTCAGTGCCAGACAATTCTGGGCCTGACAAACCCAGTGCCCAGGACAGAGCAGCTAAAAGGCTCCTTCACCCCAGCCCTGTTTCCACTCTGTGGCCTGCAGGAATAAAGCTTTGACCTCTGCTGACAAATCCTTTTCCAGGGAGAGCAGCAGAGCTCCTGAGGCCGTGCTGGGGGCACTGCCCACTCCTCGAGCTCCCAGCAAGCAGAGCGAGACTGTTGGTAAATGTTATAAAACACAGGAGCCATTGGAGTAAATCTTTGCTGTGATGGAGTGATCAGCTGTGGGATGAGTTCCAGGGACAAAATGCCATCAGCACAGGCAATGTGTTTCTGCTCTTCTCGGAAGAGCAAGCACGAAGCTCTCTTCCCACCCCCAAAAATAACCAGCTGGATTTTTCAGGATGCACAAGCAATAGGTCTTTTCTAGCTTTACTAACCCCAGGATAGCAATGGTCTCTAGATTTTCATTTTTCTCCAGAAAAACCACTAAAACCACAGATCTTTAAAGTCCTCCCTTAAACTGCCAGGACACTCTGCTCCACCTTTCCCCACCAGCCTTATTCCCTGCTCTCCTGCATTTATTTTCCTATTTACTTTTTAAGGAGACACCTTAAATTTCCAGGGGTGCTCTGGGGCGCAGCAGAGGCAATAATTTGATTTATGAAATGCATTTTCCAGCAGTGGCGTGCCAGCAGCCTGTCCCCAGCCCTGTGTCACAGCTGCTGTCCCTCTGGGCTGCAGGGACACGTGGAGAGGGGCAGGTGTGGGGGAGCACATCCCCTCTGCTGCTGCTGCTGCCCACGCAGGCTGGGCTGGGGAAAGGGCACGGGGGGGACAAGGAACCCTCTTTTCCCACTCTGAGTTGCATACAGGTGAAGATACTATAAAAAATAAGATATTATAAAAGATAGGATACTCTAAAAGATAAGATACTATAAAAGAAAGGCCTTACAAAATATGGTTTAAGCCCCAGGAGTTCCCCACATCCCCCGCCCCCATTGGCAGCCCTCGATATTCAGCCATTAATTAGTTATTATTTACTTATCAGCCCTTTATTAGTCACACACAGCCCGGTCCCCTCGACACTTTCTTGGTTCTTTTATGAGATTAGATCAGCCTGTTTGTTCCCTTGTTTACAGACGAGCTGTAATCCCGGCCCCTCCCTTCGGTGTTTAACGAAGGGATTTACTCGGAATTGTTTTCTTCTACAGCTGAGGGATAAGAAGGGTTTGGAGCACGGTTGTTTCATTCCAGTCATTTGTATTAATTGATATTTAGATCAAATGGAGGAGACTTAACTGGCCTAAGTGCTTGTTCCCTCTGAGTCAGTGGGTCCTCTTGGAGGAATGAAACCCATGAATTTTGTGACAGACACTAGCAGGGATGTGTGGAGCTCAAACCACAAATCCTCAGTGCAGCCACAAGAACGAGACCCAGGGAGATGGGAACGAGCCACTACACCCCTGCCACGGCCTGGAGATGGGAATGAGCCATTCCACCTTGGACTAACCCACCCAGGGTGTCACTCCCAGCGCTGGGAACATTCAGAAAAGTTGTTTCCACCACGAAGCTCGGCTGCCAAGAGGCAGTGCTGCTTCCTCAGCATGACCTGGGGACAGCAGGGGTGGTGGCTGCCCCTGCTCAGGGGGCTGTGGCCCTGTGGGGGACACTGCTCTCCCCTGGCTCCCAGCAGCTGTGCCAAGGTCACTGTCCCCAGGTGGCAATGTGTCACATCCAGGAGTCCTCTGCAGCTCCTGGGAAATCCAACAGAAGCTGAACCACACAAAGTCAAAAAAGGATCAGCCCCTGCTCTTCTGGGCTCCAAAGCAAAGCCAAACCATTCCTCAGGGGCACAGCATCCCAGTGGGACTGTCCCCTCCCCTGGGCACAGCATCCCAGTGGGACTGTCCCCTCCCCTGGGCTGGGACAGCTGCACTCCCCCTCCCTGCACCCTGCAGCTTGTGGCTCCCCCAGCTCTGGACATGGGAGGATGTCTCCAGACAGGTGTCACCCCCGGTTATGGACAGGTGTCACCCCAGATTCTGGACAGGTGTCACCCTGGGCTCTGGACAGGTGTCACCCCCGGTTATGGACAGGTGCCACCCCAGATTCTGTACAGGTGTCACCCCAGGCCTGGGACACATCCAGACAAGTGCCACCAAGACTTGGGATAACAAGTGGACCCAGCCAAGTGACAGAAGCATTGGCAGCCCAGCCAGGAGCAGGATTCCATGTGCTGATGAGTAAATGCCTGCACTAAGAATAGCTCCTTCCAGCCTCGCTGCTCACCCACCTTATCCTGCTCCAATTACCTGCCTTAATTTACTCCAGCTGTTCCTCCAGAGCTCCATGATCTATTTTCTACCCCCTCCTGGTTCCTGCTTGATTTCCCTGCGTATTTGAGCATTCCCCATTGGTTTCAGTCTGGAAGTGCCTCTCCTGACAGGAAGGCTGCTGCCAGGCTCGCTGTGCTCCCGCTCTCAGCAGGCTCTGCAGCACATCCAGCTGCTGGCAGCACGCTGGATCCCTGCAGAACGCATTCAGCCCAGGAAGCACTTGTTCCTGAATGGAACTCATTGTCCTGACCCATTCCCGTCTCTCTCAGCAGACAGGTTTGAGGAGGAAAATCGCACTCTGAATTCCTGATGCTCCGCTGGAAACCTGGCTCAGCTGTTCCTTCCCAAATAAGGGAAATTTCTCCTCTCCCGGTCCTGTCTGGGTGGGAATCCTTGTCCTCAGAGCAGGGCCATGCCACTGTGGCTGTCACTTGGAGGGGCAGGGCCAGCTAATGGTGCTGTTCCCTAATTTCCTCCTTGGAGAGGGAAAAAATGGTGTTGGGGACAGATTTGGGTACAGGCAGAGCTGCTCTGCTCCAGGGATGAATCCCAGCACGGATCTGATCCCCCTCCACAAACCTTTCCCTGTCAGGCCTGGAGCAGGAGGAAATGAAACAATGGGGGTTGCAGATGGGAGAGGCCGGGAGCAGGATGGGATTGGGTGGGATTGGGTGGAGCAGATGGGAGTGGGGGAGCGTAGGGTGCAATCCGGTGGGGTGGGATGGGATGGGAGTGGGTGGGAGCAGAGTGGAACATATGAGAGTGGGATGGGATCAGGAGAAATCGTGTGGGAGTGGGAGGGACCGGGAGGGAGCTGGTGGCAGGATGGGAGTGGGTGAGATGGGAATGGGATCGGGATGAGAGTGGGATGGGACTGGGTGGCGTTAGTAGGGATCGGGGGTGGGATAGGGGGGGATCAGGGGTGATGGATTGGGATCAGGGATGGGATCGGGTGGGATCAGGGGTGATGTTTGGGATCAGGGATAGGATCACGGGTGGGAGCGGGTGGGATCAGGGGTGGGATCGGCGGTCCCAGAGCAGCGCCCGGAGGCGGCGGCCCGCGGCCAGCACCGCTAGGGGGCAGTAACGCACCGCCCGCGGCACCGAACGGAACCGAACGGAACCGAACGGAACCGAACGGAACCGAACGGGACCGAACGGGACCCAACGGGACCGAACGGGACCGAACGGGACCCAACGGGACCCAACGGGACCCAACGGGACCCAACGGGACCGAGTGGGACCGAAGGGACCCAGCACTGGCACTGGCCGGGACAGACCCACTCGGAACCGAAAGGAACGGACCAAACGGGACCGAGCGGGACAGACCCACTCTGACCGGCACCGACCAGGACCGGGACAGACCCACTCGGAACCGAAAGGAACGGACCAAACGGGACCGACCCGCTCGGACCGGCACCGACCGGCACTGACCAACGGGCACGGGCAGATCCATCATTATTGATTCCTTTAGAGGCACCTGCTCCACCCCACAGCTCAGCTCCCTGGGGGATGCTCCTCCTCTGCAAGGAGAGTCTGGGCTCGCGCTCTTCCAGAGCGCAGAGCAATGGGAATTTTCTGACGGAAGCCTGTTTTTTTGGGACAATCCTGTCCAACTCTGCAGGCTGGAGACGTGGCTCGCTGCAGAACTGGCAGCTCCCTGTCAAGCAGCCAAGGGATTACTGCTTCCCTTCCTGCTGAAGCTCCCCGGTGTTTGTTCCCTCTCCATCCCTCCTATCTGGAGCTTCACACACTCCGTGCCTTTCATCTCCTGTGGCAGGGTGATCCAGGGGCCTGGAGCTCTCCAGGCTCAGCAGGACAGCAGGACAGAGGTGCTGGGCACGGGTCCCACCTCGGCAGGGCTCTCCTTGTCAGCCCTGGCCAGCCTGTCCCACTGCACCCACCCAGGAAATCATCCCCAGCCTTAGGAATGCTGCTTTCCTAAGGAGTGAGAGGTGTTCCCATCCTGTCCTTGGGCTGCGGCTCTGGGAGGTGCCCAGGAAGGCACAGCCAGGGCAGCAGGACGAGGGGGCTCTGTTCCAAGCCCTGGCTCCCAGGGTGCTGGAAATGGAGCAGAACCGCCTTGGGTGGGTGAGGACACTGAGCCAAGGGGGTCAAAAATCCTCCTGGAGGCTCTGCCTGCAGCCTCCTGCTCGGGGACACCCTCGCTGAGCCATCTGGCCAGGAGGCTGAGGATTAAAGCTCTGCAGAAGTCCTGAGCCAGAAGCTGAACCCTGAGCCGTGGCAGCAAAGCCAGCAGTGGTTTCCAGAAGCTCCAGCCCTGCACTGACCTTGTCCTGTGACTCCCACCTGCCTCCAGGAGCTGTGTCCCACGCAGGAAGGCAGGGGTGATGCTTTCTCACAACTGGGAAGAGGTGACCCGGGTCTGCTGACCCCCTCAGCACCTGGATCTCCTCCCCACTGAAATCAGGCCATGGAAACAGAAGCAGAGGTTTCAACAAACAAGAATTTCAATGGGAGGGAAAGGCGTGGGCAGCGGGGAGGGGAGGGGGGATTCTGCCCCACCTGCAGAGACCTCACCTGCAGAGATCTCACCTGCACAGATCTCACCTGCACAGATCTCACCTGCAGAGATCTCACCTGCACAGATCTCACCTGCAGAGATCTCACCTGTACAGATCTCACCTGCACAGACCTCACCTGCACAGATCTCACCTGCACAGACCTCACCTGCACAGATCTCACCTGCAGAGATCTCACCTGCAGAGACCTCACCTGCACAGATCTCACCTGCAGAGATCTCACCTGCACAGATCTCACCTGCAGAGAGCTCACCTGCACAGATCTCACCTGCAGAGATCTCACCTGCAGAGACCTCACCTGCAGAGATCTCACCTGCACAGATCTCACCTGCACAGACCTCACCTGCACAGATCTCACCTGCACAGATCTCACCTGCAGAGATCTCACCTGCAGAGATCTCACCTGCACAGACCTCACCTGCACAGATCTCACCTGCACAGACCTCACCTGCACAGATCTCACCTGCAGAGATCTCACCTGCAGAGCTGCCCCAGCCCAGGAGGAGCTGGAGCTGCTGCAGAGCCCAGAGGAGGCTCCAGGGTGATGCCAGGGATGGAGCAGCTCTGCTGGCAGGAAAGGCTGGCACAGCTGGCACTGCTCACCTGGGCAGGAGAAGCTTTGGGTGAGCTCAGGGTGGCCTTGCAGGGCCTGAAAGGATCTACAGGAAATGTGGAGAGAGAGAATTGGCAAGGGCTGGGGACAGGACCCAGGGAATGGCTTCAGACTGACACAGGGCAGGGCTGGATGGGATAGTGGGATCAGGAATTGTTCCCTGGCAGGGTGGGCAGGCCCTGGCACAGCTGGGGCTGCCCCTGGATCCCTGGCAGTGCCCAAGGCCAGGCTGGACAGGGCTGGGAGCACCTGGAACAGTGGGAGGTGTCCCTGGGACAGTGGGAGGTGTCCCTGCCATGGCTTTAAGGACAATCTCTAATGTCCCTTTCCACCCATCCCATTCTGGGATTTATGTTCTGTGAAAGCCCCCCAGCAGCTCGGGGGGCCTCATGCCCTGCAGGGGAGGAGCAGGAGCTCCCTCCTGGTGCCCCTGGGCTGGGATGAGCTCTGGGGGAGCATCCCAAGGAGCTGGAGCCTGCCCAGCTTTGGGAGCAAGCAAAGGAATCCCAGCCTGAGCTAATCCAGCCTCTGGTCAATATTGGAGTTTTGCTCACCAGGCATTTTCAAATATTCACTCCAAATATTCACTTCCCAAACCTTAAAGACTTTAGAACGACATAAAAATACACTTACCTGGGAAAAAAGAACCATGAGAAAGGTCACTGGTGTTTAAAAGGCACCAGTCACTGTTTTGTTTAACTCTTAAAGGATCGTTTAAGAACACACTGGAGGAACCTGGATTTGCCAGAGCTTGTTTGCTTACACGAAGGATTTCCTGTGAATTCCACCAGCTGCACAGATTTTAACCTGTTCCTGGCTGGGCTGTGCCTGTCCAGGCTTCACCAAATGCTCCAGCCACAGATTCACCCATTTTCCTGGCTTTTCCAGGCACTGAGCAGGATGGTGGGGAGGAATTCTCAGTGCTGCAGGGCACAGAAGAGCAGATCCTGTTTCTGGAAGGACACCAGAACAGTGGCTTGTGTCTCACTGGGTTCAAAAATGTCAAATTAACAATAATCTATGAAGAAAATAACCTTTTTTAACTTCTAGCTTTCCTGGATTTTTCCTTCTCTGCTCCTTGGGGTGCAGTGCCACTCTCCTAAAGCTCCTGTCACCCCAAGCCCTGAGGGTGCTCAGCGCTCCTGCAGCCACCAGCCCCGTGCCCATGTGCCAGCCTGCCCTGGGCTCTGTCACTCGTGGGTGACTGAATCTGCCCGAGCAGCCAGGCAGAGCATTTCCACATCAGCAGCTGCACTGCCAGCACAGCCACAGCCGTGGCACGCCTTGCCTGGGCTCGGGGTGACAGGGACATTTCCTGCTCCTTGTGTCAGGGACATTTCCTGCTCCTCGTGACAGGGACATTTCCTTTCTTCCTGTGAGGGACATTTCCTGCTCTCTGTATCAGGAACATTTCCTTTCTTCATGTCAGGGAAATGTCCTGCTATTCATGTCAGGGACATCTCCTTCTCCTCATGTCAGGGACATTTCCTTTTTTCCTTTTTCCCTGTCCTGCTTTCTGTATCAGGAACATTTCCTTTCTTCATGTCAAGGACATTTCCTCTTTATGTAAGGGACATTTCCTGCCCCTCATATCAGGGACATTTCCTTCTCTCCATGTCAGGGACATTTCCTGCTCCTCCTGTGAGGGACGTTTCCTTCTCTTCCTGCAAGAGACATTTCCTTCTTGTGTCAGGGACATTTCCCTCTCTTGTGTCAGGGACATTTCCCTCTCCTCTTCACAGGGCAGGCCCTGGCACAGCTGTGGCTGCCCTGGATCCCTGGCAGTGCCATTCCTAACCCAGAGTCCAGGCTGGGGGTGCTGATCCCTGGGGGATTTGGCTCCTGCTGGCACTGGTCCTGCAGCACCCAGCAGAGCCCTGAGCTGGAAATGTCGATATTCCCAGGGACAGCAGGAAGACTGGGAATTTCAGAGCTTCCCATGGCTCAGCCCTGCCCTCAGCTCCCTCCTCCTCTGCCACACTTGGATCTTTGGGCTGAAATTTTCCACCTCGGGGTTCTGGCAGAGGCTGAAGCATTCTGCTGTGTCTCATCCACACAACTCTGCTATTTCTGAGCCCGAGCTGGAGACAAAAGGCCTCATTTTGATAAGACAAGGAACACTGGAGACTCATTCTTTGAATAATTCCAGCTCTTGTGTGCTTTGGAGCAGGGGCTGGAAATTTCACAGAAAGCTGAAATCTTTCTTTCATTTTTTTCTGTGAGAGGAAAGCGTGGAGTTGAGTGTTCTCCAAGGAGCTGGTGTTTTGTAGCTGGACCTTCTCTGCCTGGAGGCAGACAGACACACCTCTGGTAGTGCCCAGAATATTCCCCTGCTGCTCCTCCCTGCATTTGTGCAGCTCCTCCATGGTGCAGACTCTGGATTTGATGACCCCTGGGGGATTTCCCAGCTCCAACAGCAGAGTGTGGGGCTCTTTCCTGCTCCCTGAATTGCATCCCTGCTGCTCAGGGGTGCAGGAGCCTGAGAGGAAGGAGGGAATCCTAACCTTGGTGGGGAGGAGAGCAGATTTGGGGTTTTTTAACCAAAACATGATTGAGGGCCGTGGGGCCAGGGGAGCTCTGCCTGCAGCTCCTTTGCTGGGGGACACGAGGGGCAGGATAAGGTGACAGAGGCAGGGGGAGCCCTGGTTTGCAGTGACAGCCCTGGGAGCAGGCTGAGCCAGGGATGGAGCAGGAGGGAGGTGGGAAATGCATGGATTTACAGCCCTTGGCTCCAGGCCCCAGCTCTGCCCCTTCCCCAGGAGCTGGGGCTGCTCTGGGCTCAGGGGATGGGCCAGGGACACCAGAGCTTTCAGGACATCTCTGAAGGGGGGGAATTGGGGCAGCAGTGCCTGCACAGCTCTGGGGAGGTGCAGGCTTCCCAAAGTGTGGGAAACACGGCTGGACCTGCAGGCACTGAGGTGGCAGTGCCTGGGGAGTGCACAGGAACCAGGGGAGATTCCCCAGGGATGTCTGCAGGAAATGTCTCACATCCCTGGATGTCACACCCCTGACCCTGGGGCTGCCACCTCAGCAGAGGACACCCCAGCACGTCCCACACCTCAGGCTCTCCATTCCTTGGAGCACTGTCCCTGATCCCAGCAGGGCTCTGTGGCTCCCACAGCAATGCTCAAACAGCATTGCCCTGTCCCCACGCTGGGCTGGCAGGTGGCACCCTCCGTGTCCCGGTCCTGTCCCATCCCTGTCCTGTTTCTGTCATTGTCCCTGTTCTGTCCCTGTCCCTGTCCCCTTCCTGTCCCATCCCTGTCCTTATACCTGTCCCTGTCCCCTGTCCCTGTCCCTATCCCAATCCCTGTCCCTGTCCCATCCCTGTCTGTGTCCCTATCCCTGTCCCTGTCCCTATCCCAATCCCTGTCCCATCCCTCTCCCTGTCCCAATCCCTGTCCCAATCCCTGTCCCTGTCCCTGTCCCTCCCCCTGTCACTGTCCCTGTTCCTGTCCCACCCTCCTGGCAAAGCCAAGGCCACAAGGCTTCTCCCAGGGCTGCTCAGGGGGATCATCACATTCCTGAACACATTCCTGAACACATTCCCGAACACATTCCCATTCACCTGCTGGCAGGGCTGGGAGCTTCGTTTATTGAAAATAAAAACATTCACTGCTTCAAATGCTGTGCAGAGGTGAGGCTGGGGACGGGCAGAGCGCTCGGCCTCTCCCTGATAAATTACTTCCAGCAGCTCTCCCTGCACGGAGCCCCTCAGAGCAGAGGTGCTGCCTTGCTCTGCTCGCTGGGGAGGAAGGAGAGGCTGTGCAGGCACCACGGAGCGCCCAGCTCTCAGGGCTCCCCTTCCTGGCCTCCTCTCACACCACTTATTAAAGCATTTTTCACCCCAGCTGTGGCTCAGGCGCCTTGAGAGCCCTGGCTGCAGACAAAACCTCAGACACACTTGGCACAAGGAGTCAAAGGGAGCGGGGGGTGGAAGGGAAATTAGAAACGTGGAAATGTAATAACTTTCCATTATGCAAATTTGATTTAATCAGAGATGAAGTTGAAGTGCAATAAAAACATACTTTCATTAAGTTTATGACTTTCAGACTCCATAATCCCCCAGAAATGTCAATTATGATGTTACCATAGTGATCCATGGCTCCAACATCCAAGGGATCAGCTTTCCCACCAGGAAGGGCACACTGAAGATGGGCCAGGACTTGGTTTCTCAGCTCCTGAAACTGGTGAGATCCACTGAGAAATGGGTTTTTTTCAGCTTGGATGAGTCTTAGAAGTTAAGCCCAGCTCAAATCATCTGAGAGAGTGATGGGATCACCCTTCTGGCCTGGTGGATGTACCAGGCATGGATGTACCAGCTCCTGCTGCTCAAGCTCTGTTGTAATTGTGCAGTCCCTGAAAGGAGCAGCCCAGGGAGGGCAGAGCAGGGGTGTCTGAGCTGCAGCCTTGGCCACCAGGACCTGAAAGGAAGCTGGAGAGGGACCTTTCATCAGGCACTGGAGTGACAGGAATGCCCTGGGAAGGCTGAGCTGGAGCAGAGGCTGGCAGAGTCACAGAATAAAGCAGGGATTTATTCCAAGGATCTCCTCCATGGATCCACCTTGGGCAGCAGCAGAGCCCAGCCAGGGCTGCACCCGAGATGAACCCAAATGGCCCCAAAATGCACGAGCGCTGCCGGGGTCTCTCCCTGGGCTCAGCTCTGCTCCATGTGCACATTGCAGTTCATTGTCCAATCCCAGCTGCAGCCCCTGCAGTCCCATCCTTTTTTTTCTCTCTGCAGCCCACGTTGTTTGTGCTCTTGGACCTGAGGTTTGGATCATTTGTCCTTGGTCCCCAGCTGGAGCAGGAATTGTTTTGTCTCTCTACTCTGCGAAGGGAGTGCACCAACACTTCATAAGAAGCTCAGAACTGCACACTAGAGCAGTATGGAATCTGAAAAATAGAAAAGCTAAAACCTGAGGCAGAGACAGGACAGCAGGAATGGCTTCAGACTGAAGGCAAGGAAATTCAGGTGGAATATCAGGGAGAAATCCTTCCCTGGGAGGGTGGGCAGGCCCTGGCACAGGGTGCCCAGAGCAGCTGGGGCTGCCCCTGGATCCCTGGCAGTGCCCAAGGCCAGGCTGGACACTGGGGCTGGAGCACCTGGGACAGTGGGAGGTGTCCCTGGGACAGTGGGACATGTCCCTGCCATGGCAGGGGTGGCACTGGAGGGGCTTTGAGGTCCCTTCCCACCAAACCTGTCCTGGATTCTGGGATTGTGGACTCTCCAAGCACTGTCCCGTGACAGGAGCTTTCTCCTCCATGCCTGCAGGGGCTCAGTGAACACTGCATTTCCCCAGCCCCTGCAAAGGCTCTGGTTCTGTACAGACACAGGAGCAGGGCTTTGTCTGCTGGATTAGGGCCTTGATATTCCTAATCACACCCTGCTCATCCTTTTGGAGTGCTCAGAGCCCTATTCAGTGGCATTCAGTGCCTTCTCTGGGTGCTATTTCAGATGCAGAATAATTAGCAACACGCAGGAAAAGCAACAAAGCCATGAATGGTATTTAGAGACAATTATCCCACCGAACCATTCCTTACTATTATAAATGGAGCTTATTAGCACGAAATTGTTTCCATAGGAAGCAGCATCAGCAATAAAAAGAATGGCTGCAGGCTGGCTCTGCGGCACGGGAGGCAGCACAAAGGAGCTGCCCCTCTCCTCCTGCCTGCAGGGACAAACCCACGGGGCTGGCATGGTTTGGGGAGCATCAGCTGGGCACTGCCACCCCCTGCCCCAGCCCTGGCACGGCATGGTGGTGTGCTCCCTGCGCTGGAGAGGGCTGGCAGCACTGGGGTGAACTGGTCTGCAGTGGGGAGGGAGAGCTGGGGGGTTCACCTGGGGAAGGGAGGGCTCAGGGCTGATTTAGAGCCCTTTTGAGGGCTTAAAGGGGCTCCAAGAGATCTGGAGAGGGACTTTAGTCAAGGCCCTGGAGTGGCAGGACAAGGGGAATGGGTCCAGACAGAAAGAGGAGAAATTAAGCTTGGATATTGGGAAGAAATTCCTCCCTAATCCTAACCCTAATAGTAACCCTAACATGCAACCTAACCAACCCTGAATCTCACCTTAAACATAACCCTAACCTTAATCTTGACTCTAACCTTAACCCTGGCCCTAACCTTAACCTTAATCCTAATCCTAACCTTAGTCCTAGCCCTAACCTTAATCCTAGCCCTAACCTTAGTCCGTGTTTGTCCATCCACCACTCCAGATTTGTGTGGAATTCCCTCCCCCTCACCATAAAGCAGCGCTGGTGCCATTTATAAAGAGTGGCCATGCTGGTGAGAGGCCCCAACCCCAGCAGGAAAATCAGCCCCGCAGGGGAGCTCAGGTGTCTGTGCAGGAGAACATTCATTTCCCTTCTCTGCAATCTGATTTCCCTCTCTTTATCAGGACGTGATAACGGCACCAAGCACTGCAGATCTGGAAGGGCTCTGGATGAGTCTCCAAAGGCTCTGGATGAGTCTCCAAAGGCTCTGGATGAGTCTCCCCTCTGGCTTCTGAAGGTTTGGGATTCTGTGCAGGGCCTGCCCCGTGCCATGAGGGATTTCCCTGTCAGCCCCTCAGTTTTCCCACTGGGATGTGCCGAGTGCTCAGCACTGAGTGCTTTGTGCTGTGCTCAGCAATCAGGGCCATTCACGAGTGACAATTTTTGGCCATTTCTGGGGCAGATCAGGGCGTGTCACCCCGTGTCCCTCGCCGGTGGCCGCTGCCTGAGCGCGCTCATGGATCAGCAGCTGCCTGCAGGAAATCCTTTGCTCCATCAGCTGCACGTTAACATTTGCCATCCCTTCGAGCTCTGCAGATGAAGAAACATCTTCAGGAAGGGGCAGGGGGAGTCAGGCCAATTACTGGTGCCTCAGTGAGGGGAAGGGGAAGGAGCTCCGCGGGTGGCCAAGGCTCCCCCGGCGGCGGAGCAGAGCCCTGGTGAGCAGCACAGAATTAATTAGCGCTAAAGAGCAGCAGCCACAGAAACTCCGCGAGTAAATGTCATTTTCAAAGTAGGGCAGGAAGGTAACTGTGGACTAATTACCACGTCTGCAGTGCAGGAGAGGGACACGGCTGCCAGTGCAGCCTGCTGTGGGTACCCCAGGCAAGGCCACCAAAGGTTAACGTGGACTGAGACGAGCAGGGATCGCTGCTGTCTCCCAGGAGCAGCTCATCCTCCTTCCAGAGGAGCTGTGCTGGTGACAAAGCACAGCACAGAGCGCTGCACATTGTAACCAAGAGGTTAGCAGTAGCCGCTGCAGCACATCTGTCACACGTGCTGTCTCCTCGTGGCTGTGCAGGGCTGCTGTCAATAATGCTCATAAGCACCGCAGCCAGGTGAATGTTTCCCCCAGCCTCTGCTGTCTGTCATCACGCACAGGCGAAGCTGCTTCAGGAGCCAGAGCTGTGTGCAGAGCGCCCAGGCAGCCCCAGAGCCGTGCCAGGCTGGGGGTGCCGTGGGAGTGCAGCCTGGCAGGGCTCTGTGACATTTGGGATCGCTGCCATCCCCGTTTGTCCCCAGGACCCTCCTGGCCCAGCACGTGGGAGGTTTTCCCACGAGAAATCTGTGCAGAGCATTCCTTCCAAAGGGGGCTGGCAGGAGCAGCCCAGCGAGGAGCCCACGGGCAGAGAAAACCTGCTGGGGTGGCACCGAGGGCTCCTCCAGGCAGGAATGGCCCTGCCCAGTGTCCCCTCGGCTGCCCGAGCTCGGTGACAGCCTGGGAGAAGCTGGGAAAAGCAGCGTGGGGATCACAGCCTGCTCAGAGAGACTGAAGGGCAGATCAGCCTTCCCAGGAACTGGTCTGGGAAGTTTCAGGGAGGCAGAGAGAAAGAATGGTAAACGAATGGTAAATCTGCAGGTGGTGTTTGTAATAAGCTGTTTTTCTCATGAGATGTTTACAGAAGGGTGTCTTCTTTGGGCTCTTACACCTCCTGCTCTTTGTACACCTCTCTCCAAAGGGGGCTGGGGAGGGATTTTGTGGGGACACATCAGATCTGGGCTTGGCTGAAAAGCACCATAGATAAACCAGAGATAAACCATAGATAACCAAAGATAAACAATGGATAAACCAGCATAAAACCATAGATAAACCAGCATAAAACCACAGATAAACCATAGATACCAGAGATAAACCATAGATAAGCAGAGATAAACCATAGAGAGCCATAGATAAACCACAGATAAACCTCAGATGAGCTATAAATAAATCATAACAAAACCATAAATAAGCCATAGAGAGCCATAGATAAACCAGATAAACCATTAAAAAAACATAAATAAACCATAGAGAGCCATAAACCATAGATAAACCACAGGTAACCCATAAATAAACCAGAGATAAACCATAGAGAGCCAGAGATAAACTACAGATAAATCACAGATAAACCATAGATAAACTATAATAAAACCATAAATAAACCAGAGAAGAACCATAAATAAACCATAGATAAACCACAGATAACCCATAAGAAAACCATAAATAAAGCACAGATAACCCATAAATAAACCACAGATAAACCACAGATAATCCATAATTTTCTGCTAAAGAATTTCCTGTCAGACACTTTTCCAGGGGATTCCAATACCGGTTTCCACTTCTCTGAAAAGACTCTCCATTTTCCCTTGGGCTTGGGGGGGAATATTTGACCTATATCAGATGATTTCATTGCTTTATTCAGACTGAAGCGCTTTGGATCAAATTAATTCCGAATCCTGTCAAACAGAATTTCTCTGCTGCTCAGTGTCTGACAGGAGCTGCTCTGTGCCGAGTCCCAGCTCCTCCTCTGAGGATACAGATGGGGTTTTCAGGAGAAAGGGAGAAGGTTTGCAGCCCCATGAAACAGGAATTGAAGCCAGTGGGGTGATCTTTTCCATGGGTGGCATTTTCCAGCTTTAGGAGTGGCATAACTGTCATCTGGCAAAGGATGTTCTGGCATTGTCAGGGTGTGGAGAGGTGAGAATTTACAGACACAAAAATAGCAGGAGGTTATCCTGAGCATGGGGATCGCTGAGAACCAACCCAGGGAATTTCAGGCTGCCTTAGGATGGGAATTGGGGCTCTAATCTCAAATCTTTTCTCCTGGCTGGTTTGTGAAGGAAACTGGTTTTTGTTTCCCAGGAATCAGTGAAAATCCAGCTTTTACTTCTGTTTGAGAGGCGAAAAAGCAGCTGGGACCCAGGAGCCCCAACCTTGGGCTGCTGTGAGGAGTGGTTTGTGCTGCACCCTGAGCACCCCAGGCAGGGCTGTCTGGATCCTTGGCTCTGCTCCTTCCCTGTGGAGGCACCAGAGCACTCAGAGCCACCAGGGGAGAGCTCAGCCTCCTGCAGGTGCCCTCTGAGATGGTGAAATGGGACCCAGCTCTCCTCAAAGCACTGAACCATCTCCATGGCACACACCCCACACACCTGGGCAAGAGCCCAGCACACCCAGGAGCTCATCAGGTGTTGGGTTTGTGTGTTAGAGTCAGGTTTAACCCCTGGATTTGCCCTGCCAAATCCAACTTTGGTGCTGTGCTCACCTCACGCTGGAACCTACTGAATAAAACACCTGAAACTCTTGGGATCCTACACCCCCCGTTTCAGACTGGTCCTTGAAGCTCCAAATGAAATTTCAGGATGCCAGAGCCCCCCATGATGATTTCCAGGATTGATTTCCTGGCTTTGATTTGCAGAGATGGAGGGAGCAGCATCCAGGTGGGTTTTTTCTGTTTGATTTAATGTCAGCGTGTCAGGAACGGATCCCAGCTGAATTATCATCAAACAGAAACGAGGGTGTCTAGACGGGGGTTTGCATAATTGAGCAACAAAATTGGATGCTGGTTTGAGCCCAGGCCCGCGAGGAAGGACAGGCACAAACAGCCCCTTCCTGCAGGAGTGACCCTGCACAGAGCAGAAAGCCTGGAGAGGGAGCAGAACCTCGGGAGAGGGGACAGGAGGGACAGCGGGGAGCTGGAGAAGTGACAGAGCTGTGTCCCTTCTGGCGTCCCATCAAACAGGGGGAATTCCTGGGCCCCTGCCCATCCCTGCTCCAAGGAGGACACAGCTCCTTGCTTTCCTCCTGCCTCCCACGTGGAGGGAGGGGACAGGGCCCAGACCAGCAAAGAAATAAACCCCCCTCACATTTAGCAGTGTAAAACCAACCTCGGCTGCCAGAGGAGCCTGCTAATTAGCTTAACGAGATTTCTTGGAATGAGAAAATATTACTTATTTCATTAGCTGCATGATAATTGTGCTTCGGGATGAATCGGGAGATGAATCTGAGAATTAAGACGTAAAAAAAAATAAAAAATAACCACTGCCAGAAAAGCGTTTTAACCCAGCAGTCAGGTTAGGTTTCGTATCCAGGGACATTGTGGGGAAGGAATGACACAGAGCTCCTGGAATGGGAGCTTTTAATTCCTCGACAAATGTGGAGAGCTCGTCCCCATGTCCCTGGGGGTGCCAACAGCAAGGAATTCTGCTGTCAGAGCTGGACCCCGAGCTGAGCCTGGGTCACCCAAAGTGTGGGGCCCTGGGAGCACCTGGAGCAGAATTCCAGGGGTTTCAGCAGCACAGAATTCCTGGGATTTCTGCTGGGCACAAAGCTGAGCACACGCCTTGGGCAGGGCTGGCCCAACAGAGCCCTTGGGACCTGAGATCCCAGGGGGTGTCCAGAGGGTCAGACCCCTCCAGGGTGGATTTTTGGGATGGGATCATTTTTTGGACACTGTAGAGCAGCAGGAGCTGCCAGGTTCGGGATGCAGCTGGTGGGCTGGCAGAATGTGGTGAATAATGGGAAAATTACTGCGTGAATAATGGGCATATTGGATGAATAATCCCTTGGCAAATAATCTGGGATCTGCTGGAGCTGCCTGCGTGTGCTGGGGAAGGGCTGAGGAGTCTGCAGCTCCAGATCCAAGCTTTGCTCAACAAAGCCTAACAAAGCCCAGATGGTTGGTGAATAGAAAAGGTTTTCATCCTGTGGAAAAAATGCAAACGTGGAGTCGAGCTGGGGGTGGGAAAGGAGTGACAATAAACCCAACAATCCCAGTTCACTCTGCAGCAAGGCTGAAAGGAAAAATGCAAACAAACAAGGTCAGGAGCAGCTCTGGGACCAAGCAGAAGGTGGAGAACATCAGCAGAACTCCGAAACAGGGGGGCAGTGATGATCTGTCCCTCTGCTGGGTTTTTAAACCTTCCCCACATTCCTGGGAGCTGCCCCAAGCCCGCTGAGGAAATCTTCTCGTGCTTGGGTCAAAGGAAGCAGGAGATGTGCTGGAACCAGGCATCTCCACTGTGGGGGTGTCTCCTGAAGTGGCTCCTGAAGTGTTTGGGCACTGCTCAAACTGGAGTCCAGGCCAAAATGAAAGCCAAATTCTGTTTCTGAGCTTAGAGAATGGAGAGAGCCCTGCCTGGTGTCACAGCAGGGCTCAGCCTGGGGGTGACATCAGGGGACATGAGCTGGTTTCTGTCCCCATCTCCTCCCTCAACCAAAACCTTCTGCCAAGTTTATTTCCATTCTGAATCTGCATCTCCAGCACAACCCCTGTGCAAGCTCTGAGCTCCTCAGCCAGGGCTCTGCAGGATCCCACAGCTGAACACAGGAGCCAGGGACGATTCCAGATGTCCTGGACTTGAGAGCCCCCAGTTCAGCTGAGCCTGTCTGCAGCCATGGCTCCATTGCTGTGCTCCTGGGCACACAGGGATGAGTTCCCCCCTCTGCATCTCCACTGAGCTGCTCTGGGTAATGTACACTTGGAAATTGAGAGCCAGCAGCTGCAGGGTTTCTTTGGTCCCCTGAGCTCCCAGCTTGTTTAATAAACTTGTATTTCTGTGAGCAGCACAGCCAATTGTGAAGGTGAGCTTGAAGGGAAAACTGCCTGTGAGCAGAACTGATTAAATATCAGGAAATACAAAGCACCCTGAGACCCAAACGACAGAGCCACCCGATGAAAAATCCACAAAGAGATTTTAATTAGAATTTATTACAACCGGCAAAAATAAACATCTAAAAAGTCAAGATTAAATCCTTCAATCAATACAGAACTTCACAAAGAGAGAGAACTCTTCCTCATTTCCAGCGTCAGCACAGTCCCATCTCTGAAGGCCCCTGGAAACAGAAAGACAAAGAAAAAAGGGGTGATGCAGCAGATTTAACATCCAGATGTAACCAAATATCCTCACCCCACCCAAGCATTTTCAGTGTGACTGGCCCAGTTCACAGCACACCGACATCCTGCACCCATGTCCTGCATTCCATCCACGTCCTGCATCCCCTCCATGTCCTGCATCCCATGTCCTGCATCCCTCCACATCCTGCATCCCATGTCCTGCATCCCCTCCACATCCTGCATCCCCTCCACATCCTGCACCCATGTCCTGCATCCCTCCACATCCTGCATCCCATCCATGTCCTAGATCACACCCATGTCCTGCATCCCTGTTTTCTGATGCCCACCTCCCCTTTGCCCCAGGAAATATTTGCTCCCCCTGCCCCCAAAGCCTTCACTTGTGCCAAATGAGGCACAATAAATTCCCCTCTCCACGTAAGAAGCGTTTCCTTTGCTCCAGCACCGTTCTGAGTGCAGCAGTGTGATCCCAAACCCTCCTGCAGGTGGGGAGGAACACTTCCAGGAGGCCCGTGGGTGTCAGCTCCACTCCAGAGCAGAATCAGTCTGCTGAGCAGCTGGCTCCTGCCCTGGGAGTGCTCCTGGTTTGCTGCTTCAGGGGAAGTGAGCAAGGTGTTAACGAGGGCAACGAGCCCGAGATAAGAGGCAGCAAGAGCAAGGCAGTTTCCAGAGACAGGAGCTGGTTAAGGCCAGAGTTTTAAGTGTTCCCAGGCAGCTCTCCCGGGCTCTGAGGATCAGCTCAGCCCGCTGGAAGGGCAGCTCACCTGGGATTGAAGGTGTCAGCCAGGAGGAGGTGAGCATGGTCTGAGTCTTTGCTGTGCTGGATGACTCTGAGAATTTATTGCTGGGAGCCCACCATGGGGAGATTTTCAGATGGCACCATTTGGGTGTGAGTGTGGATCTGCTGCAGGGCAGGAGGGCTCTGCAGAGGCTGGATCCAGGGCCCAAATCCAACAAGGTGAGGTTTAACAAGTCCAGGTGCTGGGTCCTGCACTTTGGCCACAACAACCCCTGCAGTGCTACAGGCTGGGGACAGAGTGGCTGGACAGCAGCCAGGCAGAAAGGGACCTGCAGGGACTGATGGACAGCAGGCTGGACATGAGGCAGCAGTGTTCCCAGGTGGCCAAGAAGGCCAGTGGCTCCTGGCCTGGATCAGGAATGGTGTGGCCAGCAGGAGCAGGGCAGTGATTCTTCCCCTGTGCTCAGCACTGGTTGGGCAGCACCTCGAGTGCTGTGTCCAGTTCTGGGCCCCAATTTAGGAAGGACTTGGAGGGGCTGGAGCGTGTCCAGAGGAGGGCAATGAGGCTGGGGAGGGGTCTGGAGCACAAGTGCTGTGAGGAGGGGCTGAGAGAGCCCCGAGATCCACACCCACCATCTTGTGGTTCTCCAGTTTGTGACAGCATCCATGACAACATTTACTTCAGTCATGGATTCAAAGAACATCAAGTATAAACTCAGAAACAAAGGACTGTATCAAGTGAAAACATTTGCACTTATAGTGAAGTGAAAAGGCTTTCAAAGGGGGGAAATGATAGTAAAAGATTTTAAAATCATAGAAAGTCATAGGGACTGTAGAAGAGAAGGCTCAGGGGAGACCCCATCACTCCGTACAGCTCCCTGACAGGAGGGTGCAGCCTGGGGGGTCAGGCCAGGTCTCCCAGGTCTCTCCCAGCCTTCCTCTGCTGCAGTGCCACCTCTGCCCCTGGGCCATGGCAGAGGGAGCCTGGTGGCATCTGGTGCCTTCCAGAATGGAGTCAGCTCACAGAGGTCAGGAGCAGGCAGGGTTTTCCTGTGGTGAGAAGCTCTCTGTGACATTGGAGAGGCTGATTCCAATCTGGGCACCACAGAAGAGTTGTCTGCAATATTTTCCAGGCTCTTTATTTTGCTGGGAAGCAGTGAAATGGATTTTCAAGCAATCCCTCCTTTCACCCGCTGATTCGTTGCTGGTAACATGTATTTAATTCCAGAGCAGCGTGTTCCCAGAGTGTCTGGAAGGTAAATGAGAAACTTTTGCTATTCAGAAGGAAAAATAAAATGTCTTTCACAGCTGCTGCCTATTCTTACGATTGTTGCAGTTTGCCTGCAATGTGAAATAAATGTCCTCATTTATAATCCTTGGAAATCACAAAAGAAGCAGGTGAAGGCTTCCTAGGAAAGGGAGTGCAGGAACGAGAGGAACAGCAATTGCAGAGAGCAGGGACTGAGCTGCTTTGGGATGATTTTGTACAGGGAAAGTGGAAATAGCCACGAGTGGAACATCTCAGGAAGGGCATGACCCTGGAAATTCCCTCCTGACCTGATCCAAAGGATGCCAGCAGGGATGGAGGAAGAGAGAGGCTCTGAAAGATCATTTTTGGACCTAATGTTTCAACGGGGAAGCAGCAGCATTAAAAACCGGGATGAAAAGTCACACTTAACTCTCAGGTCCCTCCCAGCCCAGCCCACTCCATGACTTTGGCAGCAAAGGCAGCCCTGCTGAGCACTGGGGCAGTTTGGGATGGTGCCAGTGCTGTGCCAGCACTTCCCTGCCTTTGCCAGGGATGCTCCAAAGGGCTGGCAGTGCCACAGGGACAGCCCCGGGCCTCTGCAGCTGGTGCTGAAATTGCAGCAAGATCTGTGGCAATTCCTTTCCCCTTCTCCTGTGAATGGAGCATTTTTAATTAACACACCATTTCAAAGGCTGCAAGACTTCCTAAATCAATGCAAATTCTGTGTTTGTACAGGAGGAGGGGGGGAGGATTTCAGAGCCCACTCAGTGAGGAATGAATTTCATCTCATGGCTGCTTCAGTGCACAGATGTCTGCTCAGGAATGGATTTCTGGCCATCAAACATTGTCTTTGATGCTGTCAGACAGCTTTGCCGTGTTTGATCCTGATTACCCTGAGCATCCTACCGTGGGCTGGGGTGTAATTAGATGGGAAAGGATCCCAGCAATTTATTCCACATTGCAATTGTCCTGTGAAGTGTTCCTGTGGATGAAGTTACAGCTCAGGCAGATTTCAGTCCACAAACTTTGGTGTTTCTGGTAGGTTCTGGGTCTTCTCCCTTGAATCCCTAATCCTGAGCCTGCTCCATGTGCCCCTGCCTGTCGGGGTGGGGCAACTGGATCTCCAGAAGTCCCTAAAACGAGCAGAGGAAGAGCAGCTTCTCTGCTCAAATGCAATGAGAGATGCAGTACAGAACTGGGTGAGCGTTCATTGCACTGTCCACAGACAGAGGGAAAGCATTGAAGGTGTTTCATTTTTCTCATCCCCAGTTCTCCACGAGAGAGAAAATACAGAAAGCAAAGTTCTTCTCGTCAGTCTCAGATGAAGGAATGTATTATCCATTAAATGTCTCAGATTTAATGATCCTGCTTTCTCTGCACCTCTTTGGCTCATCACAATACTCTCATTTATATTTATGAGATTAGAGGGAGATTTAACATGTTATGAACTTCCCAAATCCTTGGATTAAAAAAAAAAAAAAAAAGAGCTCTTTGTTTTGAGTTTATGAACAAAACAAACCAAATATCGAGGGGAGGGGCAAGAAGGGAGAGTTTTGGTGGGCAGAGAAAAGTGGAAAAGGACAGGAATTCCATTCTGGCTTCAATTTGGAAATGTCTTTCAGGAGGCCAGTTTAGCAGTGCCAGGTGAACTGCTGGGATTAAATGGAGTGATCTCCTGGTGGAACGGGGCATGGATGAACATTCCTCCTCACTGGATGATTTCCCCTGCCTGATGTGTCACCAGGAGCTCCTGGCCTGCTCCTTTCCCAGAACTCTCTGCCAAGGAAACTTCCCAGGCCTGTCACATCCTGCTTGGCATCTTCCCACTAATCCTTTGGCCTTTTTCCAGGTTTTTTTGGTCAAAAATATGGGAAAAGCCTAACAGCTGATGGCATGGGTAACTCAGAGCCAGGCTGGTACAAAGGAGAGGAGCACTGAATGTCCCCGCCTTGATTTCCTCACTTACTCATCCACTGCATTCTACCGAACCACCTCTGTTCCTTTGACCAAAAGCATCTCCTGAAATCCCAAACCTTGGAGATCCAAACTCTTGAGTGAAATCCCCAAGGTCTGCCCAAGGTCTGCCCACCTTCTCCTGGCTGTGCCAGGCCCAGCAGCCACTCCTGGGGAGCTGGAGGCAGAGGAAGGTCCCCGTGCCTCCTTGGCAAGTCTTCCACACCAGGGCCTGGGACAGGGACTTTTGAAGGGTTCTGAAGGGCTGGTGACCACAGGAGTGAGGGAGAAGACAAATTCTGGGTTCTGCAGCTGGTTGAAATCCCACCAAGTGTCCTGCCAGGCCTGGACCTTGTTCATCCTTTGCCTTCTGTGGGTGCAGCAGCCACGATTGCCCTCCAGAGCTGCTGTTCCTTCCCGACCATGGCGGTGTCAAGGACATCTCCACCATCCTCCTTCAGGCTCTGCACATCCTGCCATCCCAGGTCACGGCCCTTTGGATCAGTCTGGAACAGCACGGGCTCTGTTTCTGGGTCAGAACCTGAGGAAATCAGCATCTTCCACAGTCAGGGCTTTGAACACTCAGCTCCAGCTGGGAGGGGAGTGACCTTTCCAGAGCAGAAGGATCCTTTCGGAAGCTGCCAGGAGAGCATTTTGTTCCTGCACTGCTGAGTCCTTCACAGAGGGCTCTGGGCTGACTTTTCTCCTTCCCCTACTTTAATTATTTTCCTTACCTTGAGATGACAGCCAGACTTGGAAGAAAAAAGCAAAAAACGAACTTTTTTAGGTGAAGTATGAAAGAAAACGCAGCAAAGAGGTGCAGAGCAGGCCTTGCCTGTGTGATCAGACCTTCCTGAGGTTCTCCAGCCCTTCCTGGAGGGACAGGGAAGGGAACAAGGAGCCTCTGTGTGACTGGGAATATTCCTCCTCTCCATCTCCATGGGCACATGGACCTGCAATGGCTCCACAGGACACGTGGCCCTGCCACACTGACAACTCTATTTTGCTCCCACTCCGAGATGATTTACAGCCAAAAAAAAATAAAACCCCAAAAAACAGTTAAGATGCAAAAGCAAGAAAATTGTGTCAATGGTGTTTGGCTGTGGCCCAAGCCCAGGAACACAGCAGGCGTGGGAGCTCCCTTGGATGTTTGTGCTTGATGAACACCCACTTGAAACGGCTGAGGAATTTCAATATTTGGACAGATGGCTGGATCCCAAAGCCGAGTTTAAAATACATATGGAAGCTCTTCAGAAATCACAGTCTCTTCCTTTGCTGGGAGTTATTTCTTGGAAGAAAACATTCTTCTTTTTTGTTTTTTGAATGACCAGAGTTGGGGACCTCTTCCCACCATGGGCTGCACTGGACCTGGGATCATTTCTTTACTTTGTCCCCCTCCAGGATATTGGGAAGGGCCATCCTTGGGGTCACTGCCTTTAAAACAGACTGGGTTTTGTCTGCAGTCAAGGAGAGCTCTGGTGTCACCAGGTAACAAACTCTGACAGGCCCATTTCCACACTCCAGCTCTCACCCACCCACCCGCAAGGTGCTGCTCCTTCTGCTCATCCCAGCCTGGATGGACCCTGGGGGTTGTTCCCAGCCCAGGTGCAGCCCTTTAAGGTGGCTGTTGGCAGGATCAAACCCCAAGCAGGTGCCTCCAGATCCTACAGATCCCATGGATCCTATGGAGCAGAGCCCTGGAGCCAGCCCTCCCTCCCAAGCAGAGTGGGACCCTCACAAATCACCCACTGCAGACAGAATCTCACTGAGGATGGAGATATTTGCTCTGTTAGCATGGCAAACATGCACTCCTAGTCTTGTTGGCGTGTAAACTGCCTGGAAGCTCTTTTTTCCCAAGGAATGTATTATTCAATCCCTCTTTGATCATCCAGGGATAGAAGCCTCAGCTATGTTCTGTGCACATAAAACAACTATTTTTTTTGTTGCGGAGACCCAAGCAGGTTGGTTTAGTGACAGTGATTTATGGAGAGCTCCCTTTTTGCAGGCTATAATGTTAATTAATTGTTTCTGGAGGACTTGGATAAAAAGTATATTTACTCCTGCCACAGTCAAACGCTCAATATTTTGTGCATTCCCCAAATCCTTCCCATGGATGTCCACAGAACAATGGCCCAGCAAACGAGGCAGCTGCAGGAGGAGATCAGACACAATTCTGAAATGGTCAATTATTTAGATTAATTAATGAGTAATGCCTCTGCATGCATTTTGCATGTCATTTGAATATTCCAAAGCCAGAGCTTTCAGCTGTTACTGTGCCTCTGGCAGAGCCACATTCCTTGCAGCAATCACAGGGAATGCTGCTCTGCAGAAACTTTGGGATTTCTGTGTGCCAGGAGTCCTTGGGAAACCCAGCAGCATCTCTGAGGACCAGCAGTTCCTGCTGTTTAAACTGCTTCCAGGGCAGAGAAAGCTCTGTAGGTATCTCAGGAGTAGGGAGCATCCCGTGGGATTGGTTCTGTAAATGCCTGGAACCTGCACTCAGATCCTTATCTGTAGTCAGGCACCTCCCTCCCACAAAATTACCAGGGATTGTGTGCTTTTAAGAATCCTACCGGGTGCTTATTTGCATTTTTATGTGCCTGGCTGCATTAAAAAAAAAAATAAATAAATAAAAAAATAAAACAAAAAAATAAAACAAAACATTCCTGGCAGTCAAGTTGAAGGGAATCCGAGGGGAATCCCCTGGTCTCTGCTCACTCCAGGACTGGGGACAGATCCACGTGTTTGGTGACATTCTGCTGCTCTTTTCTGGCCTGTGCAGCCTTTAGGGGTCATGGTCCAGAGATGCAGAATGGTTTGGGCTGGGAGAGAACTTTAGGATCACCCAGTGCCACCCTTGGGTGATAACGATCAGTGTGAGAATGAGCAGTGTGATAACAGTCAGTGTAAGAATGAGCAGTGTGGTAACAATCAGTGCAAGAATGAGCAGTTCCCAGACAAGTTCCTGGTTTTACTGAGCTCCTTGGCCTGGATTTAGGCTGGAATTCCCCAAACCAGGCTGTTGGTTCTGGGTTTTCTCCATCCAGGCCTGCAGAGCAGCCCAGAGAGCCAAGGGGGAGAGAGGCTCCTCCTGGCTCCTCCAGGCTCCCTGCTCAGAGTCACGGAATTGTCAAGGTTGGAAAACACTTCTAATTCTTCACCAAGGCCAGCTGTCAACCCAGCACTCCCAACCAAGCGATTCCTTCCCTCTGCCTCACCAAGACAGAGGAGGAAACCATGCCAGGAGATGTGGGAAGACTCCTTATGACAAGGCACCCTCAGCTTTCAGAATTCTCCTTCGCAAGGGGACCAAAAATAATTTAAAATCATTCTACTTAGAAATGCCTAAGAAATAAAATGGAACCTGCAGGAACCAGCAAAGGCTGAGGGAGCAGAGAGACCAGACCAAGGCTGTTCCTGGAAGCACTAATGCTCTGACTAGACGTGGGAATGCCCTTCAGGAACAAGAAATGTAGAATACAATACTATAAATTTATATATCATAACACAATTAACTTAAAAATCTTACATTATAACATAAATCCAGAAAATGAAATATTTAAAGGTTAAGTCAAAACCATAAATATCCTTATTAACAGTATTTTATTAATCGATAAATCCTTTAAAAATCTTACAACCAAGGGTTTTATGACCTTCTGAATCATACAATAAAAATATAAACCAAACTCACCATTCTTATCTATATAGAAAATTTAAAAAATAAACCACATCATCTAAAACCCTCAAAAATCCCATCTCTAACTCATTCCAAATTACTTCAGAAATCCCCATCCTGACCCCCACTGTCCACCCCTTCAACTCGAATTTTATTCCACTGACAGGATGAGCCGAGAGCTCAACGCTGCCTGCATCCCTCATCCTGCTGAGAAGGAACTCATTAGAGGGGATTATGGCAAATAAAGTGCAAGGAAATGAAGGTAACTCATTAACAGGAGGGGTTTGCTGGCTGCTCTGCAGAATTCCAGCACTCCTGGGCTCTCCGAACTGCTCAGAGACCCCCGGGGGGCTGGGGGCTGCTGCTTTTCCCCCCAGCCAGTCCCTGTGGGAGCAGGGCAGGCTGGGGCAGAGCTTCCCACAAGGGAGGGTCCTTGTGGATGGGAGAGCCTGGTCAGAGAGACAGAAAACGAGATTTGTTTTCTCACGCGGACTTGTGAGACTTCTAGGGAGTTGTAGAGAAACGATGATAGCTTGTTATTATAAATAACCTGCAGGTGATGGTTTCCTGCTCTCTGTTTTCCTGTTCTTCTCGAGGATTGTTTGTGAGAAAAGTGTTTTTATTAATTAGACAATTAGGTGAAATGTATTGATTGACCAATCTGGTCTGAATGTATGGGAACCGTCTATAAAAGAGAGAAGTTTTTGTATTAAAGCTGCTGTTGTGCAAAGCAGCCTTCCTGGAGTCTGGGCCACTTTCTTATTCAACAGTGGCAGGTCCTGCCTCAGGAGCTGCCTCCTGGACCAGCTGGAGGAAGAAAGGTTTCACCTTTGGCTCGTTCTGCCCAGTGGATCTGCAGCTCGCCTCCCCAGCAGCAGCTGCAGGTGGCCTTGCTGGGAGGGCTCCGAGCTGGCCCTGCACAGCTCCCCAAGGAGGCTGAGCACAGCAGCTGCCTGCAAGCCAGGAAACTTTCAGCTTTTTATGGTTTTTAATCTCCTTGAGGGTTTGGAGCTCTGTGCCAGCCAGAGAATGCAGGTGCTGCAGCAGTTGGGAGCGCAGGACTTGCACGGAGCCATGGAACATCCCAATTATCTGCTCTGACACAGGCTCAACTCCTCACATCTGTTATCTCCGTTTCCAGGAGCTCCTCTGGAGCCCTACCCACGGATTGCTCCTGGCTGGCTCCTCTGGGAGATGGGCTGTGTCACTTCCAGCTTTCTGGATGCCCAATTGCCCCCATCCCATCCCATCCCATCCCATCCCATCCCATCCCATCCCATCCCATCCCATCCCATCCCATCCCACCCCACTGATCCATTCCCTGCTGCACAGGGCGTTTGTCCAGCCCCTCCCAGCCCTGCCTGCAGCAAAGCCAAGGCTGTGGGAGCAGCAGAAGTCCAAAAGGAGACGTGGAACTTGCATCAGTCCCTCGGGAGCAGAGGGATTAAATCCCAGCTTGGTGAGCACTTTTTGGGAATGTTCCATGCAAGAGACAGCTGAGGGCCAGGACAGACAGGACACAGGGAACAGCTTCAGACTGACAGAGAACAGGTTTAGGCTGGGATTTTGGGCAGGAATTGCTCCCTGGCAGGGTGGGCAGGCCCTGGCACAGGGTGCCCAGAGCAGCTGGGGCTGCCCCTGGATCCCTGGCAGTGCCCAAGGCCAGGCTGGACGGGGCTGGGAGCACCTGGGACAGTGGGAGGTGTCCCTGGGACAGTGGGAGGTGTCCCTGGGACAGTGGGAGTTGTGCCTGCCATGGCAGGGGTGGCACTGGGTGGGCTTTGAGCTCTCTTCCCACCCAAACCAATCTGGGATTCAATACTGGCCTCAAAGATGCCTCAGGAAGGGAAGAACTGAGCGTTGCTTTCCTTGGGTTTTCATTTTGTTTTTTCATAAACTTCACGTTGCCAGAATTTCAGTCTCATCACTACACCTGCTCCCACAGCTGCTGGTACCTTCTGGTGGCAGAGGCATCTCTCAGTTTATAAAAAAGCCAGTTCAGTACGTTTCTGCAGAGTATGATGGGACTGGAATTGAATCTCCTGTTTGTTTGCGTTTCCATTTCACTACCAATCCACTTGGCAAAACTGAGCACATTTATTTTATACATTTAGTGTCACCACACCTCCGTTTACCTTCCTCCTTCCAAACGAGGCATGAGAGGACTCTTCAGTCATTTCCCAGGTGGATTTGGCTCTTTCTGCCGGTCCTGGGGCAGGAATTCAACCCCTTCCCCTGCACTGTGAGGGAAGAGGGGGCAGCCTGCAGTGCTGGGGTGGGGCCGGCACTGCCCAAGGACAGAGGTGTCACTGCCACGGCAGGCAGGGATGTGCCTTGTTTACAGCAGTTATCTCTGGTGTCATCTTGGAGACAGCAAACACAGCAGGACAGAGAGGAGAAGGAGGGAACGGGAGGAGGATGGAGTTTTAGATGATGCAGGAGCAGGACAGAGCAATTCTGGGTATTTGGGCAGAGCCTCTGAGCCGATTTGCACAATTCCTTCCTCACACCTCTCACCTGTTCCCTTCTGCAGGAACATGGGAGTGTCCAATGGACACAGCCAGAGGTGGAACTTCAACAGACCTGCCCAAATATCCAGAACTGGGTTTGGTGTCTTCAGACTGACACAATCCCTCCTTGCTGTGATTCCAGGGCTGTCCAAACCCTCCATTCAGCAGCGTTCCCAGGGAGCTGCTCCAGGATTTGGAGAGAGAACCTCACCCTCTCTCTCACTGCCTGCTTGTGGTAAGGCTGGGATGAATCTCAGAGATGCAGGGAGCTCCTGGGGCTGGGAACCCACGGGAACACTCATTTCCAAGGGACCAAGCTCAGGTGTTTTGCACATAAAGCACTTCCCTCCCCTCTGCTGACTCATTTCCCTGGGTGAGCGGCACAAGAAGAGCCCTGCCTGCATTGTTAGGTCAGCCCCTTCCAAAGGAACGATCTCTTTTTCCAGCTGACACTTGCTGTGAGCACCTGGAGCTGCCAGAGGGGCTGTCAGGCTGCCAGAGAGCTCAGCCACTCCCCAGTGCTCCCGTCAGACCCTGCCCAAAAGGAGCAGCTCAGGAATAATCAGGCAGAGCTTCCTGCCAGGAGCGAGCCCAGAGAGCTCCAGCTGCCCTGGGTGTGCTGCAGGAGCCCTGCAGACTCGGATGCTGCTGCTGCTCAGCCTTTCATTTGTGATGCTGTAATTAAGGACAAATGTGGGGAATTCCTAATGATCCCACGATCCTCAAGACCCAGAGATGTGAGAATCTGGATAGCATGGAAGGCAACAACTGCTCTGCCAGGGCCAGGGGAGTTGTAGCCCAATTAAGGGACAGTCCAGGCTGATTCCCTCTGGGCAGAAAGGGGAGCTGCTGGTGCTGGAGGAGGAAAGAAGCTTTGGGAGTGCTCCTGCACTGCTGCCTCACTGGGTGTGGATGTGGCCTCTGAGCCAGGACCTCCCTCCTGCCTGGGGTGAAACCACAGAACCCTGGAGTCCAACACAGGCTTGGTGTTATCCTGGGAAAGGGGGGCACTGGTGGAGCACAGCTCGGAAATGGGATGGGCTGGACCCCTGGATGGGCTGAACCCCTCTCCCTCTGGAGCCTCACTCAGGGATTCACATTTAGGGCAGCTGGTTCCTCTCCTCTCCCCACACCACCCTGGCCTGGAGAAATCCATCCAGCAGCTCATCCACAGCCTTGTATCATGGATATGTTTGCCCCAGTGAGCTTTCACAGGGTTCTTTTAAAAGCATTCAGCTCCCTGTAAGTAGTGTCTGTTAATTTCTCATGAATAATGATTAGTCTGTAACTCCAATCAGTCCTTAAGATCCTGCACCTCATCAGGAAGTTAATTACACTTAGTTAGCAATTGCAACAAAAGACGTGCTTCTTGTTGACTCTGCTCCAAATCCTCATTTCTTCTCCTGACAGGCCTTGTCTCATCTCCCTGGGAAGCATCTTGGCCTCCATTTATTTACAAGACTGTCTTTATTTCAAAGAAATTCTAAAGTGACCTGACAGGGAGAAATCTGAGGAAATTAAGAGGGAGGCCTGGCTGATGGCAAGAAAACAAGCTGAGATTTCCAGTAATAAGTGTCAGCTGGAGCAAGGAGATGTCAGATCAGCTCATTAGAGTGCATGAAAGGCCTTCTTCCCTCCCAGCCTGGCTGCATCCCCAGTTACTCAAGGACTGGTTATGGAATTGGTTTTGATTCCTGATTTGCAGGGGGCACTGAAGCACGTGCAGGTTCCTCAGCATGGATCCCTCCTGGCTCAGGCTCCTCCAGGAGCATTAGAAACCTCTGCATCAGCTGCTCCAGGCCCTTTTCCAGCTCCTTTTCATGCCCTGAGGTCTCCAAGCACTGGGGCCAAGCCTTGGCCACCACCTCCATCCCTGCCACGTGTCACACACGTTTATTATATAGAAATGAGTCACATTTATTATATAGAAATGTGTACATTTATTGTATAGAAATGACTCACATTCATTCCTGAGGAGCTGCTGCTGCTGTGCTCTCTCTCCAAAGAGAAGGAAATACTCATTTCAATCCCTTTTATTCCTGTTTATTCTGTGCCCTTTACGGGTTGGATTCACTGATGCCCTGTAGAGGCGATTCCCTCCCCTGCCCTTTAGAGGTTTCTCACCAACATGACTCACATTTCTGCAGGAAATCTGCATTTTTTGGCATTCCCAAGGGGCTGCTGATGTGCTACAGGTCTCTGTTTTCCTGTCTGGAATGCTGCTAAAGAGCACTGAGGGTGATTTATAGCTACCAACCCTCTGCAGCGCTTTTTCTCTTGAGCTAAGGATTTTTCTCCACAGAATCTCCACCTCCAAGTGGTCCTGTGGCTCCTGCAGTTGTGGCTTTCAGCTGTTTGTCTTGCTAATGCTGATCATTTTATTTGCATCTCATGTGCTACCACAAGAAATGCTTTATCTTCACCTGCCTGGTGACAAAGAAAAGGCAGAGAAAAATCAGATAAAGCCTCCCTTGGTGCTCCTGAGCACTGGAGCTGCCACAGGGGGACTAAAGATGCCCTGTCACAGGGGAAGGGTGTGTTCTGAAGTGATCACATCATCCCAGCAGCCTTTTTTGGGAAGTGCCACCACCAAACCTCCTCAGGCAGCACCATCCAGCCCATCCAGCCTCCTGCTCTTCGCAAACCCTGTGGCTTTACCTGGGCCTGGCTCTGGAGCCAAGCCCAGCTGTTCCTCCCTCCCAGCTTCCTCCTTCCGTTTGTTTATAAAAATTCTCCGTGGCTTCCACATTCATTAGCAGTTTGCCATCTGCTGTCTTAATAAAGTAATAAATGAATGTCGTGGTGAGTTTCTTGACGGGCTTGAAAGCTTCATTTGCATAAGTATTTTCATCCATCTCTTCTAATTCTGCTCCCCTTCATCTGCAATATGTCCTGACTCTTTCTGTTCCTGGAGGTCTGTCCCAAAACACTGCTAATGCTGGGACAGGTGTTTATAAAAAATTTTTTAAAAGCCATTGCAGGGTCCCAGCTTGGTGTGTCCTCCATGACTTTCAGAGCAGAGCTGCTGCTTTCAGGGTATTGTTCTTATTAAAGCAACAAGAGGCTTCTTCCCAGCACATCTGCCCCTTCCCAGGCCTGGGGCTCAACCAGAGCAGGCTTTGCTTGGTTTCAGAGCAGAACAGGGGTTGTTCACTGGGTGCTGCTAATTTGAGGTCAGGTATGGGGAAAAAAGCCCATTTTAGCTGCTGTCATTCCTCCCTCCAGGTGGATTTATGGAGCAGGGAGGGTTGATGCAGTCTCACAGCGCTTCTGAAGGAGTTAAAGGAGCAGCAGAGGGTGCAGGACTGTTCCCTGCTGGTTTCCTCTCTGCTTATCAATTATTCCTTGCTATGGATGAGCTGCAGTGTTTAAACATTCAGTACAAGGCCCCTCCACACCTGCTGTGGGACAGGAACCAGTTTTTGCAGGCAGGTTTACCCTCAGGTGTGTGAGGGACGGGTGGGAATCAACTGCAGCCCAAGAACCTTCCCAAACTCAGCTAAGGAGCTGCACAGAGCAGGGTCCCTCCCTGCTCTCCATTTTAAAAGCTGTTTTCATGGAATTTCCTCACCTAGAAGGGACCACAGGGCCGCTGTCACTGCACAGACCCCCCAGCAATCCCACCCTGGGAGCTCCTGGAGCTCTGGCATCCTCAGGGCCGTGCCCATTCCCGTTTTCCTCCTGGCCATCCAACGCCTGGCAAGGAAATGTGGGAACTGCCAGGATGGGCCACACACAGCAGGCAATTCCCTGACCCCCAGTTCATTCCCAGATGCTCCAAAGCCAGCATTTCCCTCCCCTGAGCATCCAGGGAACTGGATCAGAAGTGCCAGCTCTGCTTTCCCATCCATTAAGTGCTGGGCTCTGGGAGAGCTGACAAATCACAGAGGTTTGCAGTGCACACGGATTTCTGCTGCTTCTGCAAACTCCAGGAGGATAAACAAGGACATTTTTCATCCACTTTAGGAGCACTGAAAGCAACTTTTGATTTTAATTTGAGCTGGGACTTTGCCTGTGACACAACCTTTGACTCCTACAGCTCTGGTTCTGCCTGGAAGGGCTCTGAAAGCTCCATTCAGAACATCCATCCCAGCATATTTTGAATTCCCAAACGTGCCAGGTGGAAAGGTGATGTGGTCAGGAGATAAGTGTGCTTTAAAGACTCCCCATTTTCAGGGTTTCAGGCAGTTGCACCTTCGAACGCTCTCAGTTACAAACCACGAGTCAGAGGCATCTCTGCCTTAGTGCCCGGATTGGAACTGGCAGGATTTAATAGAATTGACAGGATTTAATAGAATTTCCTATCACCTCGGGCAAGAACAACTCAGACATCTCAGATATTTGAAAACAATTAATACCCCTGGCTGAGGACAGGCTGCTAAAAAGAGCAGCTCACAGCAGGGCTGCGAGGTTTCACTGCCAGGAGCACCCGTGCAGCCTCCCCCCTCCACAGGCACTGGCACAAGGATCCAGGTCCCAAATCAACCTGCAATCAACACTTCTTCTCTCTTTTCCTTGATGAAAATGACACAGGTTTATCTGGCCTGCATAGCTGGCAGTTTCCAGCAGAGAGGCAAAATCTTGGAAGGCGGAAAGAGGCGGTGAAAAGGGAAAATTATGAAGGTGCACAAAAAAATAGACTTGAGAGTTGTCTTTAGGGGGAGGAATAGGGTGTCCCTCTATTCCCAGAGTCATGGGATCTCCTGATGGAAAGGACCAGAGGGATCATGAGTCCAGCTCCTGGCCCTGCCCAGACCCCCAACAATCCCACCCTGTCCAAAGGCTCCTGGAGCTCTGGCAGCCTCGGGGCTGTGCCCATTCCCTGGGCAGCCTGGGCAGTGCCAGCACCCTCTGGGGAAGAGCCTTTCCCTAAATCCAACATAAATCTCTCCTGGCCCAGCTCCAGCCATTCCCTGCCCCCTGTCCCTGTCACAGAGAGCAGAGATCAGCGCTGTCCCTCAGAATTCCATGGATTCCTGTCCAGCACCTGCTGGCAGGGTGGGCAGCCCTGGCACAGGGTGCCAGAGCAGCTGGGGCTGCCCCTGGATCCCTGGAATGTCCCAGGCCAGGCTGGCCAGGGCTGGGAGCACCTGGGACAGTGGGAGGTGTCCCTGCCATGGATGAACTTTAAGATCCTTTCCACCCCAAACCTTGGGGATTCAGCTCAGTGGGGAAGGCCCCACACCCGGCTCTGGGTCTCTCCCTGTGGGAAGGAGCCAAGGCCAAAAGCACTGGATGTTCTCCTTGGCCTTCTCCTGGAGCTGTCCTGAGCACAGACCCCGCTCCTCTCTCCATTCAGGGCAGAATTTGTCTCCCAAAGCTGCTCCTCACCCGAGTTTGAGGCAGGTCGAATGCTGGGACCTTTCAGGCAGGCCAAACACCAGTGGTGGCACTTTTGTGGGAAAAGCCTTCCCAAAAGGAGAGAATAAAGCCCTTTTCTAGAGGGGAAACCTCCTGAGGAGCAGCTGAGGGCTCCTGGTCTGTCCAGCTGGAGCAGAGGAGGCTGAGGGGAGACTGGTCCCAGTTACAGATTCTTGTGAGGAGGATGCCTTCAGTTTTATCTTTCACATTTCCAGACCCTGCACTGCAGTGGCACAGAACTCTGAACTCCACACCAAGTGCCAGCAGCTCTCCTCACAGCTCAGGCACACAGAACAATCCTTTCCCAGCCCCACAACCAAGGACAGCGCTGCAGCTTCAGCCCCAAAAAGTGCAAACAGCAGGGGATGGAGGAGAGCAACCTGGGAGGGTGGGACTGCATCACCTGAGCTGCAACTGGACAGTGAACCCAAGGTGGGAATGGACCAGAACTGATCAAAGTGTGAGAACTCGTGCCTCTGAGTCCATCCTGGGTCCATCTTGGTGCAGCCCTGGCTGGGCTCTTGCACTGCCCAAGGTGGACCCTTTGAGGCCTTTTAATAAATCCCTGCTTTATTCTTTAACTCTGTTCCAGGAGCTTCTCCAGGTATCAAGGAGGAGAGCAGGGGCAGGGGAGGGTGGGGGATGACCTTGGCCACGGGCACAGAGCTCCAGGAAAATAAAAAAACCTTTTTGCATTTCAAGGCACGGATTTCCATCTCCTGAAGAAAAGCAGACTCACATCCTGCTGCAAATGGCTGACACGCAGCTTCCAAGGGCTAATGAATTTCCCAAGAACTCATTTGTAAATCCAATAATTAGTTTATGAATAACAATTAATTAAAACTTGGATCCCCCCAGAAATGTAGCGTGTCATCCTGTCCTGGGTTCTGATTGATCTTCCCACAGGAATATTGCCAAGGCCTGAGACACATCTATGGGAAAAATGAACTGGAATCTGGCACAAAAGCTATATTTTAGTAAAAATTGATTGAAGGGAAATGCAATTATTAATGATTGCCATGTGTAATTGCTGTGATTATGGGCTGCATTCTGGGGGAAGGACACATCACTCAGACAATTGGCACATCTCAGAACTCTGCTTGTCACCAGCTCCCTCCAGGGCTGGACAGAGTGGGGGTCCTGCCAGGACACCCCAGCCCAGCCTGTCCCCAGCAGGTCAGGATGGACTTTGGGAAGGGGAGCTGAACTTCCCAGCCTGGAGCTCTGCTGGGACTGTCTGCTGCTGTCCTGGGCACAGAGAGGGTGTCACCTGGGGGCTGGGGGCACCCTGACCCAAATCATCCTAAAACATGGTCAGACTTCACTGCTCTTGTTTTTACAGGATGTGAAAGCACAAAACACCTGAAATTCTCAGGAGCAAAATCCTTTTGAAAATGGCAAGAAATGCTCCCAAATCTTTCCCCCCCTCCCACTGAAGGAAAAACACTGAGCAGGAGGCCCAAGTTCTGAAAAGGAGACAACATTTCACTTCATGTCAATGGCAAATTTTAGTTGACTAAAAATAGTGTTTTAAAGGAGTCTTCATCCCACTTACAGAGAAGCAGCACCAATCTTGTTTCAATGTGACATGTGCCATTTTGCTTTGGAATTTTTTGGTGCAGCAGCTGAAGCAGAATATTCATTATTTCCCCAATCTCTACGCAACCAAGCGTTAGTTTAAAAATTAAATCTGAGCTAGACCAATACCTTTTGTCTGCTTTTCAGTAGCTGAGATAAACCTAGACCAGCTCACAGCTGTACTTGCTCTGCTTTTTAGTCTGCCACTGAATCTGCCTTTATTATTTTCGAAATGATTTCAGGCTGATTCTGCACTTCTTCCCATGCTTAAAAAGGAGACAATTTGGGTTCTTGATTAGTTTTTGTGTACAAAATTTTAAATTATTTCGAGTAAGTGAGGCAATTCCCAAAGAAACAAACAGTAGCAAGTGAGCAGTGGCTGCAGCAGCAGCACAGTCAGGCTTTATCCCTGCTGTCTCCAGCAGTGCCCTGGCTCCTGGACAGGCTAAACAAGGCCCCGTGAGGGTGTCTGCTGTTGATCCCATCCCTCAGGGGCCCCTCTCACTGAGGATATTCCATAATTCCAGCATTCCCAAAGCTCTTCTGTACCCCAGGCACCCAGCAAATGGCCACTGTTACCAGGACTATTCACAAGTTTCCTTTTTTTCCTTACAAACTCTTTTGTGCTCACTGTCCTCAGCCTTCTAAAACCTGAGGATTCTAAAACCTCACAAAAAGCTGAGAGTTCCCATTAAGGAATTTCATGTTGAGGGCAGAGCCCGGCACACATGGATGAGCTCAGAGCCAGGGCTGGGGATTTTTCCCAGCAGGATCTGCAGGCAAATACCCTTGGGGAGCTTTGCCTTGCCTTCCAAACCATTACAAACCCAGAAATTCTCAGTTTCCCACTCCACATAGGAGAAACACTGGCGTGCTCCAGTCCAGAAAAGCACTTTAAATCACTAAAGCAGTTTTAATTCTGCCTTTCAGTAATGATGAGGAATAACATGTTATTGTCAGAAAGCTTCTGAGATCACACACAGCCAGGTTTGAAAGTTTATTTGATCTTCTCCTTATTTTTCTCCCAATCCTTAAACTTGGTGCTCCTTCCTCTGTGTGAAGAATTCTTTGAACTGCTTGAATAGGACAGGCCATGCCCCCCTTCTGTGATGCCAGTGAAAAACATCACCCCAAGACTCAGCCCCTCTCTGATTGGCTTCCTAATGACCTGGGAAACTGTTGCTCCAGGCATCTTCCAATTCTCCCCACTCGGGCTGGAAAATAAGAAATAAACACTTGTCCATCAAAGGAAGAGAGAGGAAGATGAACACAAATTATCCACAGGGGTTCCTGGGAGAGCCACCTGCAACCAGACAGGAGGTGAGACCCAGACACCAGAACTCTCTTACCTGGCTTTTCCTTCAGCTCTAAAGGAAGTTTGTCAGTTCCCAGAAAACTTCTGAGCTGTTTGGGCAGAAATCCTGGGGGAAATGGCACAGCCCAGAAAGCCAAACAAATCCTGGTGGCATCCAAAGGAGTGTGGGCAGCAGGGCAGGAGGGGATCCTGCCTCTGGGAGACCCCACCTGCAACAGTGCCCAGCTCTGCTGTCCCCAACATCAGGAGCACCAGGAGCTGCTGGAGCAGCTCCAGAGCAGACCTGGAAGTTGATAAAGGGGCTGGAGCCAGGCTGGGAGAGCTGGGATTGCCCAGCCTGGAGAGGAGAAGATTGTGTGGGGAGCTCAGAGCCCCTTCAGGGCCTGGAGGGAACCCAGAGAGGGACCTCATCAGGAACTGAGTGACAGGACAAAAGAGAGAGGGTGTAGACTGAAAAAGGGAAATTTAGGTCAGATGTGTGGAAGAAGAGCTGAGGTTTTCACCTGAAGGGGTGTTCATCCTGCTCCTTGTGAATTTTGTGCTTAAATAAATCAACTTCTTACTTCTCTCTGAGAAATCCGGCTTTTCTTTTCCTTTCCCTAAATACCACACATCCTCTCCGAGTGCCAAATTAATTGTATGAGCATTTAGTATTAAATATGTTAATTGGTTTACAATTTTAAATTAATTAAAGAGTGGTCTTCTGGGAAATTTAGCATCTCCTGTCAAACCACTTTATTGTTTGTAATGAGTCCAAAATCAAAATATCCCATCATTCTTCAGCTTTCTGTGGAGTTAAAACTCATTAAATTGTATTAATTTCTTTATTTTTAATTTAGCCATAGATTTACTTTTTTCCCCCTCAATAATTGGCTGCAGCTGTTTGGTGCCTTTGTCACCAGAACTGAGGATATATTTGAGTTATTAGTGAGGAATTCTTTTTCCTGCTAAATCTGTCACCTCTTCTTTGTCTGGATGGAGTTTGAGCTGAGGGTTCCCACTTAAATCCGTGTCCTTGAGCCCCTCCAATATTCTTTTGGGAATGAAAAGTGCCCTTCATCCCCTCCTGGGGCAGATTTCTGAGGGAAGCTGTAGAGGTAAAGCTGAGATAAGTTTTCCCTGCTGATTAAAAAGGAGATTCAGTGGCCAGAGGGGTGAAATCTCAACAGAGCTGATTGAGAGCCCATTCCTGAGGCAGTGGAGCAGCATTCCCATCAAACCAGGGGATGGATCTGTCCACACATATTTCATAACAACTCACAAACAAAACAAAATGCTCCTTGAGCCCTGAACTCTGTCTCATGTGAATATAAATTAGGAAACAAAAGCAAACAGCAAAATGAACTTGAATCCCAGAAGTTCTGCTCGGTGGAAAGGAGCAGCTCCCTGGAAATGGCCCAACCAACTCCCTCAGCTGTGGGAAGGTGGAGAGGGGCCCATTCCAGCCTTGCTCTCAGTTCAGAACTCTGCACAGCCCAGGACACCCTTTTTCCTACCCAGGCTGGGGTCACCATCCCTGGAAAGGTTCCAGAATCGTGTGGATGTGGCACTTGAGGAGAGGCTTTAGTGGTGAATGTGGTGGGGCTGGGGTGTCGTTGGACTGGATGATCCTGAAAGCCTTTTCCAGCCTCCAGGATGCTGTGACTGTGTTCCTGAGCTGCCTCCTGCTCCTCCCAGCTCCTGCTGCTGCTGCTCCATTCCCTCTGCTCCTTCCAGTCCTACCCCAGCTCCAGGCAGGGCTGGCCCAGGCATTCTCTGGATGCAGCACGGAGCAGCCAAGCTCCTCTGCACACACACACACACACACACACACACAAATAAATAAAAGTGGGAAAACGAGCAGCTCTTCAGTGAGAAAACAATCTTTTCCTTGCTCTCAGCATCAGGTGACTATCTCAGAGTTCCACCACCTCCCCACCCAGGAGATCAGCTCTTCTGGCACAGAACAATTCTCCCTCATGGATCAGATAATGGAAAAATAACAAAGAAAGAGGAATTCCCAAGTGGCAGCTGCCTTTATTGCCTGGTTTATTGTCTTCCCCCAAATCTGAGAGTGTGAGAAGCTCACAGAGGTGGGTTTAAATCAAAGAGTGCGTGGCCCACAGACAACAGCAGCCCATCCTTTGTCCAGGATCATCATCTTCTTCTTCTGCTTCTTCTTCTTCTTCTTCTTCTTCTTCTTCTTCTTCTGCTGCTGCTTCTTTTTCTGCTTCTTCTTCTCCTTCTCCTTCTCCTCCTCCTCCTCCCATGTTTCAGAGCCAGGCTCAGAGGGGCTCTGAAGCAGAGGATGAAACAGCACAGGATGGGAGGAGAATGGATTTGGTATTTTCCCTCCTCCTCTGGGGCTCAGCCCAGTTTGGACAGTTTTGAGCCCAAGCCTGGCTTGTCACTGCCCTAAGCCGAGCCTGCTCAGGAGCTGCTGTGCCCCTGAAGGTGCCAGCCAGGGCTGGGTGCCCAGCCCCACGAGCTGGGCTCTACAGGAGCTGTCAGTGCCTCCACGTGGGCACAGCTCCCCCACAGCAGCCCAGCACAGGGGGATGCCTTTCCTCTCCTCCCCATCAGCCCTGTGAGTTCCAAGGCAGAGGGCACAGCTCATTCCCAGGGAAATTGTCTTTTCCCAGGGTGGGTTTTGTCTCCTGGCAGTGCACAGAGGCAGCTCCATTATGTGTTTGTGCTTGTGCTGCTGAGATGGCTCTAATTAAAGACAGGAGATCTTAATTACATGTGTGAATAAAGCACTGAATGAAAGTGAGGGTCCCTCCCCTCCCCTTGGAGCCAAGAGATGAAAGAGCAAACCCACTCCTTGCAAACACATCAGTGTGTGCTTCCTCCAGGGCTGCTTTGTCACCAGGCTTCGCTGGGTCGGTGCCAAACTTGGGATAAATCAAACAAAGAGGGGTGCCACTGGGGCTGCAGCAGGGAGAGCAGCTCAGGGGGAGCCCAGGGATGCCCCCAGAGAAGGATTTTAGCTTTCATATCTTTCATCTATTTGTAATTCTGCAGTTCTTTAGTGTATAATTCTAAACTCCATACCCAGTGTGAGCTGCTGCTTCCCCATTTTGGGCAGACACAATTCCTCTCCAGGCCTGGCAGTCAAGGACACCTCACTGCCTCAGCCCTGAGAGATGGAAACAAAAGTGAGTGGGGAGAGCAAACTTGGGGTAAATTACTTCATTAGCTGAAGCTGGAATTGGAAGATTAACTCCAATATGCAAATGGACCAAATTTATAAAAGTGTGAAAACCCCTGAGCCCCCATTGTCCATTTTTGGGTGTAACCCCTGGGGGCTTCATCTGCCTGAAATGTACCTGAAGGCCCTTCAATAAATACAACAGCTTTTTATTGCCCTAATTTTGCCTGGCCTCTGCTTTTAGGTGGGTTATGGGTTGAAGGGAGTTTCAGTGAAAACAGCACCAAGAATCTGCCTCTGTGCTGATGCAAACGTTCCTGTCAGCCAGCAGTGAGCTGAACCACGTTTCTGAGCACTGTTCAGCTGCTTAGAGTGTGTTTGCACAGGGGAAGGTGCTCAGGCCACCTTTACTGGCTGTAAAACCTCTCTGGAATTTGAAGGAATACACGAGGAAAGTGCAATTCAGGCACTTTGGGAAGTCTCAGCTCAGCTCCCTCCATCCCCAGCGAGGCAGGAGATGCTCCAGTGCCAGCCCTGCCCTCCACGGGAGAGGCAAATCAGCAGCCAAGGTCACTCGTTCTCAGCTTTGCTGCATCCCTGGCCAGGTGCCACCCCAGTGTCCCCAAGTGGTGCTGCTGGACAAGTGTCCTTGGCCAGAGGGGAAGCACACTTGCCTTCCAATGCCTCGGTCTTGCCAGAGGGAATCCACTGGGAGTGAGAGCTCCTGGGGAGCTCTGGGAGCAGGGCAAGGAATAAGGACCCGCTTCACAGGCAGGCTGAATTGCTGTGATTGCAGATCCTTGGATTTTTATACAGTGGACACACCAGGGAAAGCCAACCACAGCACAATTCAGTGCAGCTCTGCCCAGAGATGAGTGGGGAAAGCCCCAGGATGCCAGGGTGGGTCGGGGAGCACAGCAGGTCCCCTCTGGTGCCACCTCCCTGCTCCAGCAGGGCCAGCCCAGAGCACAGGGCACAGCAGTGGCAGGGATCTCCTGCTCCCTCCTGCTTTGGGAAGGTGCTGCTTATCCAGGGGGGCTGCTGCATGTGGTGGGATCTCTCTCCCACCCAGAAGCAACTCAGACCTCACCAGGTTTTCCATTCAAACACAAAAGCTGGGACATGATGGGAAAAGGGAGGGGAGGGCACAAAGCCAGCTGGGATTTCCATCTCCACTTGCTGAGGGTGCTGAGGTTCCTGACAGAGGCACAGACACCTCCGCTCCCTTCGGGCAGGGATAAGTCCAGGGATGGGCAGGGAATCTCAACGGCTGTGGAGGTCAGATGATTCCCAAAGTCAAGGCATGGCATTGCCAGTGCCCAGCTCAGCCTGGCCGAGCTCCCAGGAACTCCTCTGGGCCCTCCCCACCCCCTGCACCACGTTTGCCATCTCCTGCAGAGCTCCCAGGCCTGGATTTGGAGCTGCAGCACCATCCTGGGATGCAGAGAGTGAGGGCAGCTGCTCAGCCTCTCCCTGCAATGCTCCCATTTTCAGCACTATAACAAATAATAACCACTCCTATTTCCCCAGGGTCTGGATAAGCTTTCCCTCTTCATGGCATCACTGTTTTCTCATGGAGCAATTTCTCCCCTGTCTTGGCTCCTTTCTGCAGCGGCTGAAGTGGTTTTGATTAAATGAAAACGCTGGATATTGCCAGGGAGGCTCCTGGATCATCCAAACCCCCTGCAAGGAGCTGGGGAGGACACTGGGAGCTGCTGAGAGGGGCAGGGAGCAGGGCTACACTGAACATTCATCCCCGCACTTCATTAGCTCATGGCCATAAATCCTGTGCCTCAGCTCTCTGCTTTATTGCCATCAAATATTATGGACTCTTTCCAAGCCCAAGCTGTGATGTTGGGAATAATCTATCCAGCAAGCAATAAAGCAAGGTGCTTTTAAAAAATTTACTCTGTTGCTTGAACCCCAGAGAAGCAACCTTTCCTGGAATAATTCTGGGGAAAAGGGGCTGGGAAGTGATGAGTCAGCTCAGGGGTGTGGGGAGCTTTCAGGGCTCTGTGTGTCTCCTCTGGTGAGATGCAAAAAGCAGAATATCTGTTGCCATGGTTACCTGAACACTTTCTGATCATCAATAGGTTTGTCCTCCTGACGCGGCGCCGTGGTCAGGGATTGATGACACCCCCATTTTATGGACAGGAGCCTCAGGCAGGGAGTCCAAGGACACTCAGAGAGGCAAAGGCAGGAGCTGAAATGCAGCTGCAGATCTCTGCCGGACTCTGAGCACAGCCCCGAGCTCCTGCTCTGGCCTGGTGCCCTCTCACTCATGACTTTTCCTGCTCCCAGTGCCTCCAGTGCCTCCCCAGCCCTGGCAGTGCCCAAGGCCAGGCTGGGCAGGGCTGTGGGACACCGAGGGGTGGCCCTGCCCAGGGCAGGGGTGGCCCTGGGTGGGCTCTAAGGTCTCTCCCAACCCCAACCCAAACCCCAACCCCGCTGGGATTCTGTGCAAACTGAACCACCCCCACCCATCACACCTCTCCAGGCTCCAGGTCCACGGCATGGGGTGGGCCTGGACAATCTCTGAGGTCTCTCCCAACCCAAACAATTCCATGGGTTTATGATTCTCTTAACTTGGCCCGTCTTTGATGCTGAAAAATGGGTTCCCACTTTCCCATCCCACTTGGGAAATCCTCTCTCCTCCTTCACAGCAAAGAACAAGTCCCTGCTCAGGACAGGGCACAGGCGGCTCAGGGCCTCCAGTCAGGTATTTTTTGGTGAAGTTTTTTGGTTTCTTGTGATTTTTCTCCCCAAATTTTTCTCCCCAAATCCACCTCTGAGCTCCATCTGGGCAAGTCACACAGAGCACATCATAAATCACATTTTAAATATTCCTGGCTATGCCATCTACAGGGGTCAAGGGAAAGGCTACCAAAGCATTAGCTCTGTCAAGAGCAAATATCACCACCACTAAATCATATTTGTCTTGAGGTTTCTAAAGGGAAAAAAAAAAAAAGAAAAAAACCCTATTTTTGTTGTTGTCTCATCTGGACTTTTTACAGCAAAACAAGCTAAATTTTGTCATCCAGAAGATAAATTGAGCCCAAAGCCTATTGCAAAGTTCATCCTGGGAAGGTCTATTTGCCATAAAATTCTGTTCCTCAGCGCAAGTGGTGAATATTTCTTCTTCCCTCAGATTAATGCATCAAGGTAAAAATCTTCTTTAGCACACACATACACATAATTTTCATACGGATAATATTGATTCAGGTTTCCAAATTGCCCCCCACAATCACAAACTGACACTGGGGCACTGAGAAATTATTATTACAAATAATAATTTCAAATATTACAATATAACAATACTGTTAAATTAGATACTGATATACTATGAGATAGAATAGATTAGAATAGATACTCATCTACTAATATCCTAAATAATAATATATATTAATAAAATACTAATATACTAAATGTAAGAATAATTGCTAGTATAAATGCAAAGGAAATAAAAATAAAAATAAATTAATAAAAGGGAATAAAATGAAATAAAATAAATTTTAAAAACTAAAATAATTTAAAATTGAAATGAATGAAAAGAAAAAGAAATAAAATAAACGTTAAATTAAAATAAATAAAAATAAAATAAATATAAGGACATTTTCCCTTCTCCTCTTCACACGAGGCTTTCCAGGGAAGCAAACCCTGGCAAGGCCTGGGAAGAGCTGAAGGAGTCAGTGGTGGTGTCAGCAGCAAGGTGTTCAATAAATACCTACTTTTATTCTCCTAATCTTCTCTAGCCTCTGTTTCAGGTGGCCACTCCAAGGCAGCAGTGGCCACTGGCACAGCAGCTCCCGTTTGCTCCCTGGCAAAGGAGCTGATTTAAATAAGAACATCTATCTTGGAAATTGTGTGTATCAAACAATCCATCACGGGCAGGCTGCAAAGCTCCCCAAATCTGTAATTATGGTGTCACAGCTGATTGTGATGAAAGCGGAGCTGTCAGGGAGGCATTTGGGAGACAAACACACTGCTCCAGCAGCTCTCCCCGGAGTGCTCACAAAGCTCTGCTGCCATATGGGCCCTGATTAATAGCCCAGCCTCTATGTAAATATTTAGCTGTTTAGGAAGCAACAGGATCCAATTACCTTTCATCCCATCCCTCTCCTCGTGACAGAGCACAAAGCAGAATTTTTGCTTGGGTTTTTTTTTTTGTTCCCTTGGAAAAAGATGACAAGCAAGTGCCCCTGTGAGTCACATTCCAGAGCTGATATTAAAGACATCCTTCTCTGCAGCGAGGTGGCACCGGCTGAGCGCTCGGCTGGCCCGGGCAGCTGCACCCTTGTGGCATTCACATTCTCTGAAAAATGTGAATTTGTCCCAGCATTTCTCTCCTGGGAAGCTGAGAAGCCTCAGAGAAAAAGAAAACAATTCTTATCTCATTTGCTTCTCCTGTGTTTTGCAACTTTGGAATGTGTTTGGAGGTTGTTCACCCACAGGTGATTGTTCCATTGGATTCTGCTGTGAGTTGTTTTCACTCTTTGGCCAATCAGGGCTAAGCTGTGTTGGGACTCTGGAGAGAGTCACGAGTTTTCCATAATTATCTTTTTAGCCTTATGTAAGTATCCTTTCTGTATTCTTTAGTATAGTATAGTATTCTTTAATATAAAGAAGTATAATAAAGTAATTAATTAGCCTACTGAGAACATGGAGTCAGATTCAGCATTCCTTCCTGCCTTCATCAGGACATTCCAAGCAAATGCCGTACACTCTGGGCATTGTCACCCCTGCAATGTCCCTCTCCAAGGAAGGGGACACTGGTCACTGTCCCCGTGAGCACAGCTCCTGCTGCCCCATCACCCACGCTGCAGCAGAGCTCTCCCCAAGAGCCCTGGGGCTGCAGGCACACTGCAGCTGCCAAGGGCATCCCAAGGGGAGCACAAAACTGCCACTACATGCCTTCCTTCACAGCTTTTTCCCTGGAACCAGCCCTAGCCCTAGGCTGATTTCCTGCCTAGGGCTAGGGCTAGGGTTAGGGTTAGGGTTAGGGTTATAATTTAAAAATACCCTCTCCAATTCCACACTTCCTCATGGAGACATAACTCTCTGCTCTGGGCTGAGCCCTGACATTAATTATACGTTGCAGTTTGGATCTGCCTTTGGAAATTTAGAGGGATGATTCATTTGAAATTAGCTTACAGAGGGTTCTTCTACCCCCGACAATGGCTGTGGAGCACTTTGGGGTCACCTGAGGAGTGACATGCCTACATAAGTCAGCACTGTTTTACTGCAGGCAGAGCCAGAAATAATTTGCCTCTGTCCAGCAGCCACCAGGCTCCTGCTTCCTCAGATCTAACCCTGCTTAAGCCATATGTACCTTTTATTCCCAAAACATGTTCAAAAAATGCAGATACTTCAAATAAGGAAAAGATGTTGGAATTAGCACATAAAAACCAAAAGGATGAGGAATGTGTGAACAGCACCAAGCAGCCTCAGCATTTCCCATCGTGCAGGTCTCCATGAGGGAACCCGGGCTCTGTGAGACTCCCAGGCACAGCTGTGGTTATTCCCCTGCTGTCATTCCAGCCCCTCCTATTCCAGCATTTCTTGTCCCTCAGTCCTGCCAGGTCCCCTCTACCCCTGATCTGCCCTGTGGGGCCTGGGGGCACCGGGACAGATGAACAAAGGAGGGTGACGTGTCCAAAGGAGGGACACGAAGGTGGTGAAGGGTCTGGGGGAGCCATATGAGGAGTGGCTGAGGCATCTCCAGTGCTGGGGACAGTTCTGGGACACTCAGGACAGGAAGGACACCTGGTTTATCCAAGGGGATGCAGGAGTTTTCTCCTAAGATATTCTCTCTGAGAATAAAGAAATGAATCAGGCAGGATCACACATAAAGAAACAGTGATGACAAGTAGAAAATTGCAGAGCTTTGGAAAGTTATGGCCAGATAGAAACCATCCAGCACGGAAGTCTTTAGGTGACCTAACCCAGCTGCTGCTAACGTTCCAGCAGTAATAAACAGGAGCCACTTCCCTGGCTCCTCTCCTGTGGGATTCTCCATTGCAACACTGGTTGGTACTTGAATGCCATCGTTTATAGCAAAGCTGTTGTCTGTTATCACAAACACAGGGACATTATTACAGAACTCACCCTGCAGCAGGATATGAATCAGAGTTAACCTTCGCAGACACCAAATATTTACTTTAGAAAAGGCAAAGATATTATTTCATAAATCAGAAATTGTTCCCTTGGCCCGTGAAGGACTCTTGAAAGCAGATTTGTAATTACGAAGCACATCCTGGGCTGCCACAGCAGTTGAATCCATGGCTGCCCCGTGGCTCTGGGCTCCCAGCTCGGCTGTGCCTGAGGCCCTGGATGGGAATCCCTGGTTCCACTCACTGCTGTCCTGCAGTGGTGCTCACTGAGAGGCTGGCTCGCTGTGGGAATGGAACGAGGTGGCTCAGGGGTGTTGCTCAGTGAGTTTTGAGCAGCCTCTCTTGTGAGCTGGGCCTTCCAAATGTGAGCCAGTCCCCGGATTCCTGCTCCAGAGCCTTCCCTGTGCCATGCTTCCAGCAGAAGGGACAGAGAGTGGGATTCTGTCATCACACCTGTGTGCCCAGGGATGCCCTGGGAGGGCTGAGCTGGAGCAGAGGCTGGACAGGGTTACAGAATAAAGCAGGGATTTATTAAAAGATACTCCATGGACCCACCTTGGGCAGCACCAGAGCCCAGCCAGGGCTGCACCCAGGATGAACCCAAATGGTCCCAAAATGCACGAGCGCTGCCGGGGTCTCTCCCTGGGCTCAGCTCTGCTCCATGTGCACATTGCAGTTCATTGTCCAGTTCCAGCTGCAGCCCATCCAGTCCCATCCTTGTTTTTCTCTCTGCAGCCCACGGGGTTTGTGCTCTTGGACCTGAGGTTTGGATCATTTGTCCTTGGTGCCCAGCTGGAGCAGGAATTGTTTTGTCTCCCTGCTCTGTGCAGAGAGCTCACCAACACTTCATATGAAGCTCAGAAATAAACACTAGAGTAGTACAGAATCTGAAAAATAGAAAAGCTACAACTTAAGGCATCACCAGTGTCAGCCCATGGCAGGCACAGCCTGATCCCTCCTGCCAGCCTAGAGCTTTCCAAGGACCTGTCCCCTCCCATGGAAATTCCCTGCCAGTGCCCTCCAGGACCCCGCACCCTCGGAGGGGAGGTGAACAACAGAGCCAGTCCTGGGAGAAGGACACACCAGCCTTTGGGGCAAGGTGAAAACCCTGGCCAGGGACCAGCCTGGAGCAGTGGAATTCTCCCAGTCAGCATCCAGCCCTGAATCCCCCTGGATCACTCCCCCTGAGGGGGAACCAGCCAGGTGCTCACCACAGTGCCTTGGAATGGCCCCTTGGAATTGTCCCTTGCAATTGCCTCCTTCAATTGCCCCTTGGAATGGCCCCTTGGAATGGCCCCTTGTCATTGCCCCTTGGAACTGCCCCTTGGCTTTGTCCCTGGCATTGCCCCTTGGAACTGCCCCTTGGCATTGCCTCTTGGCATTGCCCCTTGGCATTGCCCCTTGGAATGGCTCCTTGGAACTGCCCCTTGGCATTGTCCCTGGCATTGCCCCTTGGCACACCAGCAGTTCTGTCTGGGCATCACTTCCCAGTGATGGAGGAATGGGAATTTAGAGCCCAAAGAACAGAGCAGGGTTATCCAAAAGCCCAGATTAGCAAGGTCACCCAAAGCCCAGGATGCAGGTGATGCCCCTGAGATGCCCGGACACTGCCACCTGCACTGGGCATGGTCACCCCATGGCCATGGTGATATCCTCCCCCAGGAGCTCCTGCAAGCTCTCCTTGTGCTGCTGGGAACATCCCAAGGGAGCCAGTGACATTGGCAAGCTGAACTTGTGTCCCTCTGCTGCAGGACCCTCCCTGGGGCTCCCCTGTTGGCACAGGACAAGCCACCAAACAGCCCTGTGTCCCCAAGGGACATCAACCATGGAGTCAGGGCTCCCATCCTTCCTGGGTCTGCATTTTAAACTGATTTTCTGCAGCTGTCCACATTTTTCCTGTTGCTTATTATGGTTGGAAATATTCATTTCCAGGCTCTGCATGTTAATTCTCCCTGCCACACTCTCCCCGCTCCCGTGCCTCTGGCCAGAAGATCCCAAGGTACAAATCTTTTGTTTCCCAGAGAATACTCGCTGGTAAAAGCTCATCTTTATTTATCAGGAGTTGTGTCAGCAAGGCTTTAAAAACCCAGCTGATCTCCCTTGCCTGCGCACTGCAAATCAAAAGAGCCTGCGGGAAATCGGGTAGAACAACCATTCGATTAAATAAAAGCTGCCCCTCCGCCTCCTGTGCTTCCCTAATCCTCTTCCCAGGAGGGTAATGCCCACTGTGCTAATCCGGGGGACACGGGGGCTGGGGGATCGTGGGCTGGAATTACAGCAGCTCCTCTGCGGGATCACTGAGCAGCGCATTTTATTGTCCTCATCATTCTCCCAGCCTGCCGAGCCTTCGGGGAGAGGTGGGCCGAGGGGAGGGTGGATTTTCCACAGAGCTGGACTTGCAGTTCCTCCCTCTGTTCCTCCAGCTGTGCCCAAGGGAGCAGGGAAACTCCAGCCGGGGGAATTCTCACCCTCTCCTCACCTGCAAGGTGCACACAGCAGCCAGAGCACGTCCGGGTTGTTGGTGGAGTCAAAAGTTCAGAGGAGCCGGTAAAAATGTCTCAGTGCGAGTCACAGGAGCCTCAGCAGCTCTGCTCTCCTCCCTGCAGGGGCACAGGGGGATGCCTGGCTTTGCCCTTCCACCTCTCACTGGCATCTCTTTTTCCAGGTGCTGCTGTTTTTCTGTGCTTCTGGAGCTCAGATTCTCTCTTCCCACTGCTGTGTCCTGAGCAGAGCAGGACACGCTGCTGTCACTGCGCTGTGACAGCAGAGCAGAGCGTCCCAAAGCCCTGGGACCTGGAAAGTGAGACCCTGGGAAGAGAGAGAGCAGTTCTCAGGGCCTGCTCAACTGCACAGGTTTAAGGATGGCAGCTTTTATTGCGGGCACAGGTTTTCTGTCCCCAAGCAACACTGTAAAACTCCAGATGCTGTAAGCATCCCTCAGAGTCCAAGGCTACACCCACCCCACACTGGGGAGGGTGGAATTCTCTTTATGGACAAGTTCCTAAACTGTGCAGCCAGAGGGGAGGCAGGCAGACCTTACAGCACAGGAATTTGCATTATTGCTGCTGCTTTGAGCACTCAGCTCTCCCTTGGTTCAGGTGCTGAGTCCTGATCTCTTGGACATCCTCAAGCTCCCTTTGTGCCAGCTAAAGTTGGTGCTTCACCATCTGGGCACCTCAGGCAGTGCTGTGACCAGTGCTGGCCATGGGACACAGCTCTCCTGGGCTCCAAGAGCTCAGCACTTTCTTTTGCTTTGCTTCGTTGGGTTTGGTTTTGTTTCCAAAGGCATCCTCTGCTGGAGCTTCCTCTGGTGCTGTCACCCCAGCTCCTTGCACAGATGAGATTTTATTTGTGTGAAATGACTCCTGGGGGTTTGTTGTCATTGCTCAGGTCTGGGAGATTTATTATAAAACAATTTCTCCAGAAACTGTGACGAATGAAAATTTCCATTCTATGTATTTCAATGCGAAAACGCTGGTGGGAATAAGCCAAGCAAAATATTTCTTGAGTTTTCTCTTTTTCTCCAAATCCTAAACTGGAGAAATCCAGGTTTTTTTCAACTGGAAAATGAGAGCATTTGCCTCGACTTTCTGTGTCCATGACAATGTGAAGAAATATTTATTGTAGGGAGAGAGCAACAGGCTCTCCACAGTGCAGAAGCACTGAGAATTTATTGGGAAGTTTCCTTTTCATGGGGGAAAACGTTGTTATGTTATTTCTTCAGCTGCTCTCCCTGTTTTGCTGTTGCTTCTGTGGTTTCCTCACAGAGGGAAACACAGAGGAGGCAATGCAGAAAAGGAACTTTTCTGTTTGAAAACAGAGCTGGCAAAAAAAGGGAAAATCCTGGGTTGGTTTCAAGCTGCTGCCTGGAAACTTAAATGCAGAGCAAATGACAATTTTGTCTCACTTAGAAATTTCCCTGGGGAAAAACTCCCAGTTCTCACTCTGCTCTGCGTTTTGAGCTTTCCAGATCTCTAAAACCTCTCCTGACGAGTTGTTCCTGGAGGGGTTTTCATAATCCTGGTGCTGAATTGTCCCTGTCACACACCAAAGCCACCAACAAAGGGCAGGGATCGACTCCTGGCACATCCCACCCACGGCTTGTTTCAAACCCTTTGGACCAGAGATTGGTTTTAATGAACCCTTCCCACACACGAAATGCAGCAAATTAAGTTTTTGGATGTGAAATAACAGTTACCAAACCCTGCAAAAGCCAGGCTGGCAGAGCAGCAGTGGTGGAGCCTGGGGGTGCAAAGGGGACAGGACCCCATTGTCTCTTGCCCCTGACATCCCCAAATCTGCACATTTTTATCCCAGCTCTAAATTCTGCCTCTTTTTCTGGCTTTGTAGGGCTTTCCTGGCAATGGGGTGGGTGAGAAATGATTCCCCTTTTCCCCAGGGACCCTGTCTGAGGTTCCAAATCCTCATTTCCACCTCAGCTTAATGGAATCTGAGGTTGGTCCCTTGTCCATCCCTGATGCCACAAAGCTGGTTCTACACAGCCTGGAAGAAGAGCTGGACACTGCTGGGGAATTTGCTGCTGATAGTGGGGCTTTTAGGAAATACTGGGGCTGAAAATGGAGAATTGCAGATGGATTTGATCAGTGGAAATGGCTTCTGAAATCCTGGGTAAATAATGGAGAGGGGAAGAAGGGAGGGAGCCAGACCAGAGTTCCTGAGCCAGGTCCTCCCCTGTGTCCCCCTCTTTGCTGTCAGTCTGTAATTCAGGCAGGTTTTGGGCAAGAGATTAGAAATTACTATTTAACAAGTTTTTAATTGCTTCATGAATCCATGCATCATTTCAGAACTCACAACATTTTGCAGCAAACAGTTCCACGCATTAATTAATTAGAAGCTGAACGGGAAATGCACCTTTTTCTCTTCCCCCTAACTTGCTGTGTTCAGATTATTCCTTCTTGGTTTGAGGTTATAAAAACCAAATTATTAATGCCTTTTTCATCCATTTGCAGCCACTTACAGTCTTCAGGACTGTTATTGTATCTCCCAGGATATTTTTTCCTGATGGAACAGTTCCCTTCAGTTCCATTTCCCCCTGTGGAGATCACAGTGCACTTTGGAACATCCTTTTTGCTGTTCCCTCTGCTTTTCCAGCTCTGCACCTGATTTTGCTGCAAGTTTTTGGATAATCCATTGCTTCAATCAAATCACCCTCCTGCAAAAGCTCAGCTCCTCCTTTAAAGAGCACTAATGGGTGTGCAAGGCAGCCCTTGCCCTGATAAATGCCATGCCCAATCCTTTACTTTTATCATATTTATCCCTGAGCCTGCCACTTCCAAACCCCAGTGAGGATTTCAAAGTGCTCATTCCATTAATTTGAGACAGTTCCTCCAATTCTTAACCCATAAAGAAAAGTTCCACTGGCAGAATTTTCCTCAGTTCCTCCCCAGCAAACATCAATGTGAAGAATTCATCTGGATTTTCTGCTCCAGCCTTATCTTCCTTGAGCTTTTCCTCCCATGCCTGACTCATTCAGTGGCCGTGGAGCCTCTCTGGCAGCGTTCCTGCTGCTGCTGCTGCTCTTCAGGAGGATTTGTTGGTATTTCTTGTACAGTTAGCAAGTTGTTCCTCGAAATATTTCCTGGCCTGTCTTGTGATGATTTCCCAAGGATCTTGCCAGAGCTGATGTTCCTCCCTCGTTCCCCTTTTAGACACAACACGCAGCTGAGGACTTGCAGGGAGTTAATGCTGTGTGACAGGAGTGACAGCGGGGGGAAAGCACAGCAGAAATGTGTCACAGCATCCCTCAAAACCTGCGCTGGAGGTGGGACCTGCCACAGCTGTCCCCAGCCCCGGCTGTCCCCGTGTCACTGTGGGGACGTGGCTGAGCAGAGCACGCTCACAGGGAGCAGAAAACCCAGCCTGGAACTCACTGAGACACCAACCAAGAGCCATGGGCTGAGTTATTCCTTTGCAGATGAATCAGTCACACCCTGGCAATGCTGCTGTCCCAGGCTCCTCCAGCCCTGAGCAGGGGAGGCTCCCAAGGGCTGTGAATCCTCCAGGAGCATCTTGGGTCTGTGTGCTGGGGTAATCACACATCCTCTGAGCAGAGAGAGACACAATTCCCTCCCAGGATCTTCCTGGGAAGCTGGGAGAAGGCTCAGAGAAGAGAATGAGAAACAATTCTTACCTCCACTTGCTGCAGCTGCTGTTGTGCACGTGTGGAAAGTGTTACGGAGATTGTTTAGCAAAGGGTGGTCTCTTAACGGGACACTGGCTGGTGTTTGGATTAGGTTAAACCAATTTAACCTAACCTTTAATTAGCCTTAACCAATTAGGTTAAAGCTGTATTGGACTGTCTGGAAGAGTTACGAGTTTCTTAATAATACAGTCTAATATAGGATAGCTTAAAAAAGCAATCAGCCTTTGCAATCATGGAGTCAGTGCTAATTATTCCCCTTCCAGGGGACCATTGCCATGATCCATCTGCTGCTGCCAGGAGGGACTCCCTTCAACCCAGTCAGTCCCACAGAATCACAGAACAGTGAGGTTGGAAGAGACCTCTAAGATCATCGAGTCCAACCCATGCCCTCACACCTCAGCCAGACCACAGCACCAAGTGCCATGTCCAGCCTTTTTTAGACACATCCAGAGATGGTGATTCCACCACCCCCCTGGAAGAGCATTCCAGTGCTTTATTATTCTTTTGGTGAATTTGTTTTTCCTAATATCCAGCCTATGCCTTCCCTGACGTAGCTTGAGCTTGTCCCCCTGCATCCTGGAGCTGTTCCAGCCTCCCTCACCCTCCCAAAGCTCCTTTTCCACCACAGAGGGAACTGGAAGGGCTTTCTCAGCCATTCTCAGTTAATTTGGCAAAGCCTCTCCAGGTAATTGGCCCTGGGGGCACTCCCAGACTCCGGGGCCACCTGGGCTCTGCCTGGCACCCTGTGGGCACAGAGCCACTGCCACCACGAAGTGTCCCAGACAATCTAAAATGAAGCGAAAATAAATGTAATTAGTTGTTACAGTTTATTAGCAGCTCATGTCCTTCGGCAGATCCTGTCTTTATTCGCTGTTTAATGGGATTAATAACTCCTTAAGCAGGCATGTGACAGCCAAGAGCAGTGAAATTCCACAGCTGGGACACAAATGTTCTCCTGCTTCTTCATTTTACCCCTTTTTTTTTAGAGAGGGACATTTTTTCAGGCCCTTCTTGACAGTTTTCTGATTTCTTGACAGAGTAAATGGATAAGTTATTGGGACAGGAAGAAGGTATTGGCTGCTGCTGGGATTCTCAGGCAGGATCAGCCACAAAACCCACTCAGGGCACACAGGAAATCCAGGAGTTTCTTAACCAAAACGTCTCATTCTGCCCCATCCTTGTGCAAGTTCCTCCTCTGCTTCATCCCAAAGGGCTGGAGAGCTTCAGCAGACACTGAACTTCCCAACTCAGGAGGATGGGTAAGGTCAGTTAATACGAAAGTAAGTGCCTTGTGGCATCTGGGTCCAAAAGTTGAGCATAAACAACAAAACAAACTCAACTCTGCCTCATCTTCATTCATTCCTGACATAAACAACAAAACAAACTCAACTCTGCCTGATCTTCATTCATTCCTGACAGAATAAATGGCCAGCAAACTGCAGCCTGAGCAGAAGGCAGAGCAGTGAACCCAAAGCAGGGCATGCTGGTGCCCTCAGAGCGGGGAGGGTGAGCAGGGAGAGCCGGCTGCCTGCTCCAGAGCCATTGCCCAGCTTTGCCCAGTTTCCCAGAGAGCAGAAAGCGCCGCTTGGCAAACTCTGACTTTGCGTTTGTTATGGTGGCAAACCCCACCCTTGAGAGGGACCTGGGTGAGCCCAGAGAGCCCAGGGTGGTGCAGACACTGCAGATCAGCATTGCAGGGGGCTGAGACCCCCCTGGGCTCCCTGGGGGCGCACAGGGGACAGGGCTGAGGAAGAGGAGGGAGGCAGGCAGCACCAACCTCCCCAGCACTGCAGTGGGGTGCTACCAAACCAGCCAGGATCTGCCAGCGAGGGCTCTTCATGGCTGGAAACAGCTCCAGGGCAGGGCATCTCCTAAATGTCCACCTCGAGGCTTCTCCAGCTTCCCTGGGGAGGGGCAGCTGCTCTGGGGGTCCCTCAGGCTGTGCTGGAAAGGTTTGGGGCAGGCTCTGCATCCATCCAGCCTGCCCCGGGAGCCTGCTGCCATCACCACCTTCTCCTGAGCTCTGTAATTGATTAACTGCTTAATGAAGCTCTGCATTTCCACCCCCCACTGCCCCGAGCTGCTGCTCTGCTCCACCGGCTCCTGTGATCTGTCAGGGTCACTTTGGAGGGACATTACTCAGCTGACAAGGAGGAATGCCCAGGTGCTGACAGCAGTGGGGTGGAAAGGAATGATGGCAGGTTCCTGTGGCAGCCCCAGCCTGGGCTGCAGGGGAGGCTGCTCACAGGGCTGCACAGCCCAGCTGTTCAGAGGGCACATCTGCAGCTCCAAGGGCACATCTGCAGCTCCGAGGGCACATCTGCAGCCCCGAGGGCACACCTGCAGCTCCAAGGGCACATCTGCAGCTCAGAGCCAGGCCGGGGACACCTGAGCCTCTGGGCTGCAGTGCCAGACTGGGGTGAGCTGGCTGAGAGCTGCCAGGGATTCACTGGAGAAAATTCCATCATCTTTCTGGCTGTTTCAGTGGAAGTTCCTGCCCATGGGTGTGGGGTTGAAGCTTTAAGGTCCCTTCCAACCCAAACCATTCCATGATCCCATGATTCTAGGGTGCTGTGATTCCATGACACTCATATCCCAGGTACTGTGTGGATCAGTTCCAGACGTGCTCCAGCTTTGGCCTTGGCTCCCCCACTGAAGCTGAGGTACAAACGAAATCTTCCAGCCCCAAGAGTGGCAGCTGAGGTGGATGTGGCAGCAAGAGCTCGCTCTTTGGGGAGCAGGGTAATTTCAGAGCTCTTCAAACAGTAAATGAGGTGTCCTTCTAGGAAGAGATAACCAGCAAAATGACATTTCCTAGAAGACAGAGAAACGCAAATAATCTTGGCACTGCACACGGTGCAGGCAATCCACCTTCCCTCTGTGCTCTGCAGAGTCACGTGGAGATGTTTATTCACACCTGGTGCTGCTGCACAAACATTTTGTTCTCTTCTCCTGTTCCCTGCCGTTTGATTTTCCCACTTTCTGTGTCCCACCAAGACCTGGCCTCAGCCGCTGCCCTCCAGGATCTCACACACACTGTGCTCATCTCCAGGCTGCTGTGTGCCTGCACATGCCGGGCTCTGAGCAGTGTTTTATACAATATTTATGTTTCTCTGAGACGTGAGAGGTCACTGATCCTGACAGAACTGAAGCCTCTGCCTGTGGGAGGGGGGCTCTGCTGCAGCATCAGCAGAAAGTAAATGAGCTCCCAAATGAGAGTTCAGAGAGATCTGGCTGTCATTTCCATACAGCTCTGGATGCTGCTTCTTCCTTCGAGGGAGGAAAAGCTGCTGCAAGTGTCTGGTCAGCAGCAGGCTGAGGCTGGAGCAGAGCACCAGGGGGATCAGTGTTTGCTGCAGCTGCAGCGAGGCTTTCCTGGCCATTCCTGCTCACCTGAGCAGCTCAGGAGCAAACCCCTTGCCCAGAGCAAGTTGAAAAGGTGAAGCCTCCGTTTGGCACCTGGGTTGTTCCCAGAGCTCAGCCCTCCCTCCCTCTGCAGCACTTCAAGCACCTGGATAGGCAAATCCTGCATTTCTTCACCTCCCTCCTCCCTGCCAGGACCCTGGGCACAGAGAGGGGAAATGAGGCCTGGAAGGTCACAGGAGAGGAAAGGTGCTGATGTCAGCTTCCCCTCCCCAGCACTCGGCTGCCTTCAGGCTGCTCACAGCATGTTCAAGGGAAAAAAGGAGTCGTGAGCACCCTGAGGAGCTGTGCTGGTAAAACTGAGCGTGTGAAAAGGCCAGATAAGAGACAGGATAAACATCTGTGACCTGGAGGTGCTTCAGAGCAAAACATCTGCTTGCCTGGGGAGGGACTGACTCCCCTGAGCTGGGGCAGAGTCATTGAGGGGTTCAGTTCCTACAGGGGTGTGGTGCTTTTTGGGATCCAGGCTGGCAGAAGGACACAGCCTGGGCAGGAGGGGCAGCAGGATGTGCCAGGGCATCCCAAGTGGCAGCAGCTGCCTCTCAGCTGGCTCAGCCCTGCCTGCAGGGATGGGGCACTGGCACCGAGTCCTTCCAGAGCTGCTGGCTCCCATCTGGAGCCTGGGATGTGAGCAGGGCTTTGCTGAGCTGGGCTTTGCTGGGCTGGGCTTTGCTGGGCTGGGCTTTGCTGAGCTGGGCTGGCTGAGGCCCTGGTCCTGGGCTTGGATCAGTCCCACCCTGCCCATGACAGTGACAGCCCTGGGGGTCTCCAGCTTCACCCCCTTCTCTTTGCACCTCGCTGGAGGGGGAAGGGTTCAGCCCCACCCTTTGGACATTTTGTGGTGCTGTAGATGTTTGGCATGGACAGATATCTCAGGATGGTATCTCAGGAGATCCACAGACAACTGGAAGATGATTCTTCCTGAGCTTCAAAGCCAAAGAGGGCCACTGGTGCTTGCAGTTAAAAAGAAATTGGGAAAGGAAATCCCAAAAGTGAAGGGGCTGCTCTGGGTCTCTGGCTGTGGAGAGCTTTTAGATGGAGAGGTGGGAGAGCAAAACCTCTTCCCTCTCGACCACTTCCAGCCCTGAAACCCCCGAGGTGCCACAAGAGTGGAGCTGTGCCCCGGGGCTGGCAGCACTCCAAGCATGGCAGCTCTACCCGACCCTGGCCTCCAGGCCAAAAGCACCTGTGGAGCAACTTCCACACCATTTCTACTGCCCAGAATACTTTTGTGTTCTATTTGTGCTAAACCCCAGAAGAACAGTTTTTAGGGAAGATTCAGCACAAGGCTTGTTCACAGTCAGGAGGGAATGAGGCAAGAAAGTGGTTATTTCCCCCTGCAGATTGCTGCCAGCTCTATTTCAGAGGAACCAACCTGTCCAGCCACCTCTGCAGCCCCTTAAACAATTCCCACACTTATTCCCTGGCCTGCAGCACGGTGTGAAGTGATGTGGGCAGCACAAGTTCCACATTTATCCAGGGAGTGAGAGGGCAGGATTACCTGGGGTGCCCTGGAAACAGCAAACGTGGCGTGAAGGAACACGCTCAGCCCTGGGGGCTGGACAGGACAGGGGTGGGATTTACACAGATCTCAGCTCAGGCAGCAGCACTGCAGGCACACTGGGAGGGGTGGCAGGGTGTTTGCTGTCCCTGCTGGGGCAGCCTGGCCCTGCCTGCCCCGGGCAAGGCTGGCAGCTCTCCTGGGGCTGCCAACAGCTCCGGGCTGCTGTGCCCTGCAGGAGCCCAGCCTGGCAGCCCTGGGGAGCAGGAAACTCCCGGAGCCTGCCTGCTGTGAGCTGGCATGTTGGGAACCCCCACGTGTGGAGACTCCGTGTTTCAGAAGCTGGGTTATTATATTATGATATCTATTATATTAAAATATTATATTAAAACTATACGAAAAGAATAGAGAGAAAAGATTGATCAGACAGCTAGAATAACAGGAATAGAATGCATAACAAAATTTTGTGACTCTCAGAGTCCGATGCAGCTGCACCTGTGATTGGCTCTTAATTAGAAACAGCCAACATGCACCAAGCACAGCTGCACCTGTTGCATTCCACAGCAGCACACAGTTATTGTTTGCAATCTTTCCTGAGGCTCCTCAGGAGGGAAAATCTTAGCAAAGGATTTTTCATAAAATATGACAGTAACCCAGGCAGTCAGCTGGGGCAGGATTCCCTGGCAGAGCAGGGGGAATCAGCAGCTCCAGGGGTCCCTGGCCACGCTCTCACACCTCCCAGCTCCCACAGCTCCCCTCGTCCCTCCCTCTCTGTGCTGCTGGCTCCAGAAAATCTGCTCCTCGTGGGGACCCCCAGTACCAGCAGGGATGGAGAGAGCTCCTGTGGATTTGAAGCCTTGCAGATATTCCCAGGAGCTGGAGTTTCTCTGCTTTCTCTCGCTCTGGAGACCTGTCTGTGTTTTTCTGCCCTGGCTGCATCTCCTCGTTGATGCTGCTGCCTGTGCGGGGTTTATTTCCCACCAGGAACTGAGAAATGCTCCCCAGGAATTCCTCTGGAGCATTTTCTCCTCTGCCAGGGCAGCAGCTGCACGGCAGCCCCTTGACAGAATTCCTTTTAACCTCATTTCAGGAGCTCTGCTCTTGTTGAACAATAAACCACACACTCCATTTGCTGCTGTTCTGTAAGTAACACTCCGTGGTTCAACTCAAATTTATTCCATTTCCCACTGGAGCAAGCCTGCTACTCCCCAGCCTGTTTCCTCATGAGCCTAAATGACAGATTAGCAAGGTTAAACATTGTTTTAATTTCAAACAAAATAGGAGAGCCTCTTGCAGAAGGAGCACGATCTGCTGCACTCAGCCTGCTGCTCTCACCACAATTTTCCCCTTTTCCCAGGAGTGGGTGAACAGGGGGGGCTTTACAGGGCGATTTTACACCCAAAAGGGATTATTATTATTATTATTATTATTATTATTATTATTGTTGTTGTTGTTGTTGTTATTGTTATTATTGTCATTATTGTCGTTATTTCATAATAATATTACAAAATAATATAAATAATATATATTATAATATAAAAACAATACACATGCTTTATTATTCTTTTATAGGGGGATGGTGTCAGTGCACTTGGGCAGGGCAAACCATATTTTTCCCTTTCCCAAACCTGCAGAGGAGCCCAGCTGCAAAGGGCCTGCAGGGAGCAGGGCTCTGATCTGCGGGAGAACATTCCTGAGGCTGCAAACCAGATTTTGCAGTGCAAAACTTCCCCCAAATGAGCAGGATTGGTAGATTTATTTTTAATTCCACATTTCTTTGAAGCTGCATTTTTCTTTTTTATCTTTTCATCCCCCATTTACTCTGCTAGCAGGGAGTATTTCCATATTTCCCCCCCTTTTGCCTTTTCTAAATCCTGGCTGTTTTGTGGTGGCAGAGTGACAAGAGAGCTTTGAAACTGCACAGCTATGCCAGTCTGCCAGCACTGGCAAAATTTTGCAGGAAAATAGAGCAGTGGAAATAAAAATTGCAAAGAGGTGGGTGGAAAAAATAAACATTTTGTGCTGCTTAAAAACGTAAAAAACTTCTCTAAGAAAAAACCCTCCAACAGGTGATTTGAAGGCGCTGAGCACTGAAATAAAAACCACCTGGATTGGTTTTAATGAGCAAATATTTAATTTTTGGCCAGTTTTCCTAATCTCTGAGGCATCCAGTGGGTCGGGAATTGATCTTTATTTATGCCTGGGTGTTTCCAGAAGTCTCTGTGGTGAGGCTGGACCTTTCTGAGGTGTGGACACCAGGAAGGTCCTGCCCTGTGAGGTCAGGACAGAGCGGCCAGGGACTCCCCACCTCTCCCCGTTCCCTGGGAGCCCCATCCCTGCTGGCAGCCCCCCACACAGGGCCGAGATCAGGGGGCAGGCAGCTGGCAGCCCCTTTGCTCTGCAGGGAGCTCGGGGGGGTGTTTGCAGCTCCTCTGAGGAGCGTGCCCTGCTCTCATCGCCTGCCAGGAGAAAACCTGCTCCCCTTTGATCCTCGCCTGCAACAGCATCAAACAAAGCAGGAGGAGGCACAAGAGGCAGAAGTTTTTAGTCAGCACCCTGTTCAAAGCTTTTCCTTCCTGAGGGGGGGAAAGGAGCAAAGAAATTGTGCAGACAATGAATAACACAGAGAAGTGCTGTTACAGCATGTCCCCAAACTGGTAATAATTAGCATTAACTCCGTGATTCACAGAAGGCTGATCAATAACTTTTATTAAAAACCCATTGCTTTTATAGACAATTCCACACAAGTGGAATCGTTTGGTCCTTTAATTAAGACACCATCACCACTGGCTAATTAAGGACCCTCCCTCTGGTAAACAATCTCCATAAGACATTGCACATGTGCACAACAGCAGGGGCAGATGTTGAGAATGGTTGTTCATTCTTTTCCCTGATCTTCTCACAGCCCTCCCCAGGACGAGGGAAAGGTTTGTGTTCCTCTCTGTGGCCAGAGAGCTGCTGCCACAGAAAACAGACCCTGAAGAGGCAGCAGGATCGTGGAGGCCACCAGATGGTGGGGAAAGGCATTTGTGGAAGGGCTGAGGAGGCTGCAGCTCCAGCTGAGCGTGAGCGAGGGCACAAACGGAGGAGCTCACCCAGAGCAGTGAGAATTGCAGAAACTCTCATCACTCCAGTGGAGAGGCTTTGCTGGGACTGGGGAAAGGCATGAAAACAGCAGATAGCTGTAAAATATCTGATGATAAAGCTGTGACCCCAGAAGGGTCCCCCTGCCCCAGGATCTTGGGTGGTGAAGTGTCTCCTCATGTCACCCCTGGGCTCAGTGTGACACTGGGGCTTCAGGTGCATCCCAGGCCAGAAGGAAGCAGGCTTGGTCTGATCAGGGGATCTCCAACCCTTCTTTTCCATGCTCTGAAAGGCTTTGCCTTGAGAATTCCCTGGCAGGGAAGAAGAGGCACAAATGAAGGAAGGAACAGTAATGACAGAATCCCAGAATGGTTGGGCTGGAAGGGACCTCAGAGCCCGTCCAGTGCCACCCCTGCCATGGCAGGGACACCTCCCACTGTCCCAGGGTCACCTCCCACTGTCCCAGGTGCTCCCAGCCCTGTCCAGCCTGGCCTTGGGCACTGCCAGGGATCCAGGGGCAGCCCCAGCTGCTCTGGGCACCCTGTGCCAGGGCCTGCCCACCCTCATCTAATAAAACCCTTCCTTATATCAAAATCTCTCCTCTTTGAGACAAGAGCTCTTCTCCTGGCATTCTCCAGAGCACTGCCTGTGGAGCCACTGAAGGTCCCTGCTGCAGGCACTCTCTCTGAAGATCCATGGAGCTGCCCTGCCAGGAGAGCAGAGCAGGCAGTTCTCTCCTCCAGGCAGGGCTGCCCTCGGCCATGCCCTGAAGGAAGGAGGCTGTGCAGCCTCTGGAGCAGTAATTGCTGAGCAGCCCAGCCGTGGGGCTCCTGCTGTGCTTCCCAGCCCCTCCTGAGCTGCCTTGGGGTTTGTTTCTGTTCAGGAGCTTTTGGCAGCCCTGTTATTTTGTGCTCTGCATGTGTCACTCTTTATAAGCTGGAGCTGCTCTGTGTTGAGATAGACACTGATAAATGCTGTAATCACATGGGGCTGTCTGAGCAAAGAGATTTGAAACCACTTTTTTCCTCCTTTTATTTCTTTTTTTTTTTTTTCCTCTTAGTGTCACATCTTGTACTGGTTTAGCTTTCCCTTTCACAGCCTTATTCCTGCTCTGGAAACATCTGCTGAGGGGAAAACGAGGGGGAATGAGGGTGATTTGTGAGGCACAGATGGCTCTGAGGACAGGGACCATGTTTAAGGTTAACCATGTTAAGGGTTTGAGGTCCCTGCCAAGCAGAACTCTCTGTTCTGTGACTCTGCCCTGTGCTTCCCTTGCACTGGCAGGGGTTTGGCTCCTGGGCTGTGCCCGCCCCTGCGTGCTCTCACCAGCCCAGCCTGGGCAGGGGGTCAGCCTGAAAGACGGATGAACCTGCCAGGAGAAAGGAGCCCCAGTCTCCTCCCTGCCCTCAGGAGGGCAGGGCAGCCCCTGGCACAGCCCTGTGCCCTGCCAGCTGCCAGGGAAGGGCTGTGCTCCACCCAGGCCTGGCCGGGCTGGGCTGGCAGCCCCAGCTTGGAGCCTTCAGCCTCACCCCATCATCACCCGCTCCACCTTCCTTTGGGAGACACAGAGCCCTGCAAGGAACAGCCCAGGGGATTTAGGCACCCCTGGGCGGATGGGGAGCAGCTCTCCCTCCTCCTGCTCTGCCAGGCTTACCTGCAACCCCCTCTATGGCTGTGTTTGAGGGTCCCAGGGCGAGGGAAGAGATGAGAATCTCGACTCCATATTTCAGAAGGCTGATTTATTATGTTATATTAAAATGATATACTAAAAAGAATAGAGAGAAAGGATCCATCAGAAAGCTGGAAAGGAAAGCAAAGGAATGGAATGATAACAAAAGCTCCTGACTCCCAGAGAGTCCGAGCCATCTGACTGTGATTGGCCATTAATTAGAAACAACCCACGTGCCCCAATCCCAGGTGCACCTGTTGGTAAACAATGTCCAGAGCACACTCCACAGCCATCAGATAGTTATTGTTTATATTTATTTTCTGAGGCTTCTCAGCTAGAATAGGAGAAAAATCCTAGCAAAGGATTTTCATAAAAATATCACGCTGACACTCCTGCAGACATTTTCCAGGTCCTGGTTGAGTTTCCAGGGTTGCCTGTCCCTCCTGGCCGCCAGCCCTGGCCCCTCAGCGTGCAGTCAGGAATTCTGGGGCTTCTACCCTCAGAATGAACCTGGGAAATGTGATTTGCTGGGGAGGGTTTGGGCTCGTTCCAGAGGTGCCTGTCTGTGATTTATCTGCCTATCCCTGCCCAGGCACTCAACCCAACCCAGAGCCACTTGAGCTCCATTTCCCCCTTGCCGTGCATGACCTTTCAGGAGAGGGAAATGCTTTCCCATTATCTGGTTAAAGGCATCTTTATTTTGCCATTGTATTTCTCAGCCATTTTCCTGTAAATCTCAATAAAACAGCCGGGGTTACTGCAAGAGCTGTTCTAACAATGAAAGCAGCTTTGCCCTAAAAGTTGCATTCAGCCTAATGAAGATCCATCTGCTACAGCACAAAACTCAGGGAAATAATGAGGGGAAATAGGTTTGGTGAGCACATCCTTCACTCTGAGAGCAGCCAGGAGCTCCCCTGCCTGTTGTGAAGGAATAGAGGAACATTTTGTGCCCTTTGGCTTGCAGTCAGTAAATAATGAGAAGCAGGCAGCTGCTGAAGGTTTGCCCAGCCCGAGCTGCTGCTGCGAGCCAGGGCTGAGGCAGAATCACAGGTCAGACCTGAGCCCTGCAGAAATGCCAGGGCAGGTGGCACCTTTGTGTGCATTAGAAATGTCAGCAGCTCTCTGATGTTGGCTGGGCCACACTCAAAGGCTTTGTGGGACATTGTGGCCAAGTGGGAAGCAGCTGAAACCCCGCAGATCCTTTCTCCAGCTGAGGGGTCAGAGCTGGGAGCCTGCAGAGTAGAGGCAGCACTGAACTTCCATGGCCCTGGAGCTCCTGGGGGCTGCCTCACCACATACATCATGGACTGCTCAGCACACACAGAACAGACTGCTCACACTGCTCAGCACTCACCCCACACACTGCTCTCCCCATCCTCAGGGTCCCAAAGGAACCTTCTTTCCTGACTCCTCCAAGCCAGGCTGGACGTGGGCAGGGATTTCAGCTCTGCTGTGCCCCGTGCATCCCCACAGAACCACCTGGGAGGGCTCCAGCCCCAAAGGGAGATGGAGCCCCCAGGACATCCCTCTGTCCCTCTCCATGCTCTCACCCCACCAGCAGCAGGAACAGGGAAGTTTCCTTGGCACAGCTCAGAGTCCAGCTGTCCCTGTCACCTGCTGTCCCCTGGGCAGAGCTGGCACCTGAAGGTGTGTCACTGTTCCCAGCTCTCTGTAAACCCCACCGTGAGGACCCTAAACCATTTACCCAGCACTAGGCAGGGGATGTGACACTGCTGTCATTGCCACAACCACTGCAGCAGCTGCTGGTTCCTCTCAGGGAACCCAAAATCCCAGCATGGTTTGGGCTGGAAGGGACCTTAAAGGATTCCAGTTCCACCCCAAGCACACCTCAGCACCTGGCAGAGGTCAGGCTGAGCCCGGGGCACAGCAGGGGCACGGGAGCTCAGGACAGCACTTGAGCTCCAAGGTCTCACCCCAAGGAGAAGGAGAAGGGCTGTCCTTAAACCAGACAGGAGAAATCAGGAATTGCTCCGTGAAACTTCCAAAATGGGTTTTGGCTTCTGTCGACTTTGTGTCAAGGCAAGAGACAGACAGACAGACAGCCTGTCTGGCATTGCCTTCTGAAGGGATTTATCTGGCCATGCTGAGAATCCAAGCAGAAAGCAGCAGAGGCAGTTAAATGCTCCAACGCTTTGTCTTCTGTCAGCATCAATATCTGCAATTAGGTCCTGAAAGATTCATCCTTGGAAAATATCTCCAAAATGAGTGAGTCCTCCCAAGGCCCAGCTGAAAATTTCATTGTTAATGGAGGTAACTGGTCACTTTTTGACCAAAACCATCAAAAAAAAGCCCAACCAAATCGCATTTGGCTTTCAGCTTTGGCCAAGAAAACACAAAGTTCTTTCTGAGAGTTTGAATTTCCTTATAGAAAATAAACAGAAAGAAAAAGCAACTTGAGGGAAGTAGTTTTTCATTAAACTCTTGGTGTTCCACAAGGCAGTTCCTTTTGGAATTTGAATTCCCAGAGAAAATGTCCAGTCTGTGCAGAGTGGGCAGTTGTTCTCTGTCCTAGGAGCCTTGTGGAGAAGACATTTAGGATCCAAAAAGTAAAGATCATTCCATTCTCAGACTCAGGGTGGGCTCCTTGGGGCTGTCCTGTGCAGGGCCAGGAGCTGGAATTGCTGATCCTCGTGGATCCCTCCCATTTTGGGATATTCTGTGACGGTTTCTCAGTGTTCAGGGCAAAGCTGACACTTGCAGGGGCGTGCAGGGAGATGAATCCCATGGGTTTCTGGAGCATCCCAAGCCATTTTCCATACTAAATAACCCCAGGAAATTGAGGTAATTGGTGCTTTAGCTCCAAACCTGCTGCCCTGCTTTCCTGGGGCAGGTTTTGTCCTCACAGAAAGGAAAACTTTGCCTTGAAGTTTTCCTTTCCAGGCGACTCAGTGCAAGCAACCTTCAGCCCAGACTCACAGGTATCTCCACATTTACATGGGGCTGAAGGTGGATTTGCTGGAGAAGGGTCATTTTCGTGGCAAACCCCTTCTGAACTGCCTCCAAATGCTCCCTGCCCACCCCTAAAATCCCAAAACCCTCAGCAGAAGGGCACAGCCTGGGAGAGGCCGTTGTGCAGCCCCGTCCCTCGCTCCCTCCCTGTTCCACGAGCTCACAGCACTGAGAGCACACACTCCAAGCACACTTCCCTGCTTTTCTCCCTGCCCACAGGCAGCACTTCCATTTCCTCTCCCGTTGGGGAAGGCAGAATTACAGCACAGACCGGGACTGGTTTAACAAAAGTGTTGGCGAGGCAGCCTTGGAGCCCATTAAGCGAGAGCTTGGCTCTCATGCTAATTTTCATTTTAATAAAGAACAAATGGGCTGGGCTGCCACACAAAAGAGTGGAGCTGCTCCAAAAGGAGCAGGAACGGAGCTGGGAGCAGCCCAGCCCTGCTGTGTTATTGGGTTTTGGGGGTGGAAAACTCCTACAAATCATTTGTGTCCGTTGTCTAAATGGAACGCGCAGGGAATAATTTGAAGCAGGGAAGCATTAAGAAAGTAAAGGATCCACTTCTGGCCTCGTTTGCTCAGCTTAAACACCTTGCTTTGTTTGCTGCCCTTGTTAGAGAAATTGTGCCTCGGTTAAACTTAAAATATGAGTGTGATTATCGAACCCAAATATAAACCAATACAGAGCAGAAAACACTATTCATAGCCACGGAGAGCGGAGCTTTACATAATTTCCATAGTGTGTCATGCATTTCTAGGAAGGAGAAAAAGGTCTTGAAAAGAAGCAGCTGACAGGGAAATCATTATGAGAGATTTCTATGCTCACAGGGTAGTCCTAAACGAGAATAATGTTGCTCAGGAAAATAACACTTGCAAAGTTATTTGGGCCTGAAGTTCCCCACAGGCTCCTGGGGCTTTGCAGAGGTGCTGAATCGGGGCAGAAGAGGCAAAACACTGGCACAGGAGCCACGCAGGGAAATCAGCACTTCTGGGTCCCAGCGTGGCCTGCAAGGCTGCAGGAGGGGATCCTGCATTGCTGCTTCCTCCTGCATCCCTGCATCCTCCTGCATCCCCCTGCATCCTCCTGCATCCCCCTGCATCCTGGGCTTGTCTGGGAGCAGGAGCAATCCATGGGGACAGAGGCAGTCCATGGGGACAGAAACTGTCCATGGGGACAGGAGAAATCCATGGGGACAGGATCAATCCATGGGGACAGGATCAGTCCATGGGGACAGGATCAATCCATGGGGACAGAATCAATCCATGGGGACAGGATCAATCCATGGGGACAGGATCAGTCCATGGGGACAGGACCAGTCTGTGGGACAGGAGCATCCTACTGCCCCTTTTCTGTGGGGCTGAGCTGTGCTTTAGCCCCGGGGCATGGGCAGGGTGTGAGCCAGAGCTGTCAGGGAGGTTAAACAGGCCTAAAACAGAGAAAGGGACAAATGGGACAAAAAAGAGAGTGGGACAAATGGATCCATGCCTGGTCCTGCCAGGTTCTTCTGGCAGTGCTGCGCAGCTGGGGAAGCACCAGCAGCTCTGAGGCCACAGCCAAGCCCCAAGTGCGCTGCCTCTGCTTGATCCCCAAAATCTTGACTTTAAAATCAAAAATCAGTCTTTGGAGCCATCTCAACTCAACCAGGATAGAGAGAGTGCTCAGAAATGTGGAGAAACTCAGGCCCTCAGCAGCTGGGCCTGTTCCTTTAAGCAGAACTTCAAATCTGGTGCTAAACGCTCACTCCCGGCTTTCATTTATTTATTTATGCTTTTAATTCTCTCCTAGATGCCGGGAAACATATTTGCATTTCATTAAAATGTATTTTCCCCACTTAGTTCTGCATTCTTTCCTGGCAAATGTTGCCTTTTTGTCGTTTTCCCCGGGCCTGGAGCAGACTCAGCGTGGTGCAGCTGCTTTGCTTGAGCAGCCCCTGGAAGCTCAGGCTGGTTCCTGGTCCTGAAGCCCTGCAGGCACCTCAGGAGGCTCTGGAGTCCATGGATCATCAGGTCATGGTCACCACGGCCTGAGGGGCACAAAGGCAGCACGTGGATGCAGAAATCTGGAGGATGTGGGCAGGTCCTGGATCTGCAGCCCTGCCAAAGGGGCTGGGGGTGGCATTTAGCAGGGCTTGGGCACGTCAGTGCCAGCTTTTCTCCCTGCTGGAAGCAGCTTGGCTGGCACAGCTGGCCACCAGCACTGTGGCCCTGCAGGACCTGGGGACAGGCAGGGTCTGCAGCTCCCACCTCCCAGTCAGCATTTCCCTGCACAGACAAACATCCCTGGCCAGGGGAACAGCTTTGTGCAGCAGGGGAGGGACACCTTTGTGATCCTGAGCCATGAAACCCCAGCCCATCCCAATGGATACCATCCCATCCCATCCCATCCATCCCAGGAATCCCATTCCATGAATCCCATCCCATCCCATCCCATCCCATCCCATCCCATCCCATCCCATCCCATCCCATCCCATCCCATCCCAATGGATACCATCCCATCCCATCCATCCCAGGAATCCCATTCCATGAATCCCAACCCATCCCATCCCATCCCATGGATCCTATCCCATGGATCCCATCCCATCCCAGGTGCATTCCCCATCCCACAGATCCCATCCCATCCCAGGTGCATTCCCCATTCCCCATCCCATGGATCCCATCCCATCCCAGGTGCATTCCCCATTCCCCATCCCATGGATCCCATCCCAGGTTCATTCCCCATCCCATGGATCCCATCCCATCCCAGGTGCATTCCCCATTCCCCATCCCATGGATCCCATCCCAGGTTCATTCCCCATCCCATGGATCCCATCCCATCCCAGGTTCATTCCCCATCCCATGGATCCCATCCCATCCCAGGTTCATTCCCCATCCCACGGATCCCATCCCATCCCAGGTGCATTCCCCATCCCTCTGCCCCTGTCCAGCTCCTCCCCCAGCTGCAGGACCCCCCATTCCCAGTGGGATCCTGCCCTCTCCCTGCCCTGAGTGTCCTTGTCCTGCCAGACGGGCTCAGAGCTGTCCCGAGCCCCGTTCCAAGCCAGCTCTGCTCCTGCCCACCCAGCCCTGACCTGGAGCTGTTCCCTGGGTGTCTGGCTCAGTCACATCCCAGCTCGAGCTCCATCCATATTTAATCACCAGAGGTGCAATTAAAGCTCCCTGTCCTCGTCAGCTGAGGTTCCTGTCCTGCTCTGCTCACCAGACCGTGGGAGAGGCTCGCTGAGCTGGGCCTTGGCTCCAGGAGGTGAAACTCAGCCTGGCTTTGAGTTTCCAGCTAATGATTTATTAGATTTTAGCATCTCAAAGATGTTAAAAGCAACCTCTGTCCCCCAGCCACTTTTCTCCCAGCCCTGCACTGAAGCTGAGCACAGGAAAAGCACCAGCAGTGCAAAGCACCATTAATATTTAAGCCAGACTTGCAGAAAGATGCATTTAAGCATGGTAGAAATTAGCTGGATGAAGGAAGAGAAGCATTTCCTGGAGTAAAGAGCTGAAGCCAAGTCAAACACCTGAGTGCAGGAGCACTGTCCCTTCTCCTGGCTCCCCAGATGTTTGCTGACATGGACAGACAGTGCCAGGACAGACTGACAGGGACAGACAGAGCTCCTGTGTGACCCCAGTGCCAGGACAGACTGACAGGGACAGACAGAGCTCCTGTGTGACCCCAGTGCCAGGACAGACTGACAGGGACAGACAGAGCTCCTGTGTGACCCCAGTGCCAGGGCAGACTGACAGGGACAGACAGAGCTCCTGTGTGACCCCAGTGCCAGGACAGACTGACAGGGACAGACAGAGCTCCTGTGTGACCCCAGTGCCAGGGCAGACTGACAGGGACAGACAGAGCTCCTGTGTGACCCCAGTGCCAGGACAGACTGACAGGGACAGACAGAGCTCCTGTGTGACCCCAGTGCCAGGACAGAGCTCCGGGCTGCCCTGGCACCTCCAGGGGGGTTGGTGTCCCCACCCCAGCACCCCAGCATCACCAGGGGTCACTGCTCTGTCCCCAGCAGCTCCTGCCCCAGGAAAGGGACAGTTGGGGCAGGACGGGGCTCCCAGGCAGCTCTGGCAAGCTGGCACCAGTGAACCCTCCCTGCTGGGGCTGGCAGGTGATTCCCAGTCCCCAGGGAGCCAGAAGGAGGCAGCTCCATCCCACAGGACGGCAGCGACTCCTCTGCAGGAATGCAAATAAATCCCCTTTTCTTCCTGCTAATTTGTTTCCGTGCGGAATAAATTGAATATGTAATTTCATTTTCTCTCTTGGAGCATTAACAACCTTGGAATTGTTGGGATTCACAATGAAGACAACAAACAAGTAATTACTGACGAGCTGATATGGCTGTGGAGAGGAGAATGCCATTGATTTTCATTCTCGGCAGCCCTGTTTACTCTCCCCTTGCATTAGGCATAATAAAGTGCTACAGTAGATTATGTTCTGCTGTAAAACAGTTCTTATCAGCCTCCACAAACTGCTCCTCGTCAGGGGACAGCCCTCCACCACCCCACCCCTCACCAGCACCCCCTGGGCAGCCTCTCCACAGCGAGCAATTCCTTCCTAATATTTCATTTCAATCTGTTCTCTACCAGTTTAAAACCATTCCCCTTTTCCCACTGCTCCACTCCCTTGTCCAGATTCTGTCTCCAGCTCTCTGCAAACCCCCTGAGGCTCTGGAAGGGGCTCCAGGATCTTCAGAGCTCCACTCTGCAAGGCCATGAGTAGGGTTGATCTGACGGGGGCTCCCAGGACGAGGGAAGAGATTTAAATCTTGGCTCCATGTTTCAGAAGGCTGATATATTATATTATATTATATTATATTATATTATATTATATTATATTATATTATATTATATTATATTATATTATATTATATTATATTATATTATATTGATATACTAAAACTATACTAAAAGAATAGAGAGAAAGGGATTCATCAGAAGGCTGGAAAGAACAGGAATGGAATGATAGCAGAGGCTTGTGACTCCCAGAGAGTCCAAGCCAGCTGACTGATTGGCCATTAATTAGAAACACCCAACATGCACCAATCCCAGGTGCACCTGTTGGTAAACAATGTCCAGAGCACATTCCACAGCCATCAGAGAGTTATTGTGTACATTTCTTTTCTGAGGCTTCTCAGCTAGAATAGGAGAAAAATCCTAGCACAGGATTTTCATAAAATATCATGGTTACACACAAGCAAACTGCTCTCGTTGACAAACATTTCCTTCAGCACCAGCAGCACAAATCCCCTGGCAGCCACTCTGGCCCTGAGTGGAGGCTCAGGGGTGCAGTTTGCCCTGTGCCCTCCCGGGGCTGGGCAGGACCAGCTGCCCCTTCCAGAGGCACAGGATGCTTTGCCACCTTCACCCAGAGAGGTTCTGCTCCTCTCCTCGTGTGCCTGGGGCACAGCTCCGAGGCAGGTGCCAGAAACCTCCTGGCACTGTTTTCGTTGCCTCCCCACCATCTCTGCAAGACATTCCTGGAGTTTCATTGAAATGGGCTTTTTTTTCTGAGCTCCACCTTCACCTCTGTGAGATCTGAAGAGATGTTTGGAGCTCTGCCCTAACTGGGTCCCCGTGTTGCAGGCAGAGCTCTCCAGCTCCCAGGATGAGCTTTCCGAGCCTAATTAATTATTTAAAGAAGTTTAAATGGTGAGTGGTCTTTAAAGAAGGCATTGTCTCATCTCAATTATCTTTTCAGAGGTTTCTCTGCTCTCCCTGAGTTGGGGAAGAGCCTTGCTTAAGCACTGGCAGATAACTAATTCCCCAATTAATATAACTAATGTTTACACAGGGATGAATTCCTATTTCAGCAGCACTTGCAGCATCAATGACCTTGCTAAACTCCCACACCGAGTGTTTCTCTCACAGGACACAGACACACAGATTTTATTACACAAATATTCGTCTTTATTACAAGGTATTCCCAAATTAACCTCTTGCAAGAGGCTTCTCATTTGATAAAGAGGTTGCTGCACCAAGGAAAAGCCATTAACATCTAATTAAGGACCAGAGTTGTCCAATAGGATTTCTTGATATCTCCTCCAAAACTTTTTCTCCCTCTTCAGCTCCCAAACAACATGAAAAACGGAGGGTGAAATACTCCAAGAAATAAATAATAATAAAATAAATATCAATAATATATAAATGTTATAAATAATGAACTAGATACTATCAGCACAAAACCTGCAGCCTTTCATGAGCAGGGTCAGGTGGGATCAGGAATTGGGGTTTTTGTGGGGGGAAGCTCTGCTGGCACAGCTCAGGGACTCTGAACCAAATTGATTTCCTCTCATTCCTCCCAACTTCCTAAAATCCAGCTCCTGCAGGCTCTGCCTCTGGGGCAGAGTCTTTCCCCTTCAGCTCTGGGGCTGTGGGAGGCGAGATGATGCTGGCCAGAATTCTGCTGGCAATTCATAACCTGGAAAACGCTCCATCCCCAGTTTTTGGGCAGCACAAAGCCCTGCCTGGGGCAGCCACTCCATTAAAGGGCTCTGGGAAGGCTCTGGGCTGTGCAGCCCCTCCAGCCCATCCCAGGGCGGGCACTTCTGGCCCCAACCAGCCATTTCTGGGTACATTTTTCATGCAGACCGAGTTTAGATCGACTTTTCCCTGCATATACTTAATTTAGAGTCCATTTAACAATGCTAGTTTGGTGTATTTTGATTGAATTTTAATTGGCATTCAAGCGAGCTTGAGACTAATTGTCAATTAAAAATGCATAACTGGATGTGAAACAAATTTCCAAAGTAAAAATCCCAATAAATTCGTGTTAAGCTCTATAACTGCTTAAATATACACTCATAAAATGTTTGTATCATGGCAGTGCTGTGGAGTGGAAGATTTCCTGATGGTTTTTACTCACACCCCCTAAAAGTTCCAGAATTGAGGAGGGAAATGATGATTATCCTTGACTCAAGGACCACCAGAGCTTCTCACTGCAAAGGATTTGATTTTTCTCTGCTGCAGGGAGAAGTCTGGGATGCTCAGAGCTCCTGTTCCATCAGAGCATCTTCAGTCCGTGAGGAATTTCTCATTCCCCACAAATTTCTCCTTCTCATGTTCAAGCCAAGTTTTAACTGTCACCCATCCATAGCACGGGAAGGAAAATAGAAAAGGAAAAATAAAAATAGAAAATAGAAAAAATCAAAATAAGAAAGGGAAAAATCAAAGTAGAAAAGGGAAAAATCAAAGTAGAAAAGAGGGGAAAAATTAAAGTAGAAAAGAGGAAAAAAAAAAAAACAAAGTAGAAAAGGGAAAAATCCAAGTAGAAAAGGGAAAAATCCAAGTAGAAACAGGAAAAATCCAAGTAGAAAAGGGGAAAATGCCCACCAAATAAACAAGGTGCAGAAGCTCAGGGTGCAGGCACAGCTGGGGCTTTCCAGGAAGGTGGCAAATAACTGGGAGAAATTCAGGGAAAGTTTGTCTTTGACGAAGGTCAGTGCAGATACCTGGGAAATGAACAAACACATGGAGAGGAGCAGAGTGAAAGGTAAAAATGGAACGGGGAATTTGGGAGGGGCAGGCTGCAGAGGGAGGCTCAGGGCTGTGGGGTTCTGGGTTTGAGGGATCACAACAGGGATCCAGCCCTGGGAATGTGGGTTCCAGTTAAATTTCCCAAACCCAGCAGTTTCCTGGTGGCAAGGCAGGGTGAGATTGTTGGATGGGCTTGGAGGGAAGGACAGGGAAGCTGCAGGTGACTGAGCTGCCAAAATGCAATGAGAGGAAAGAAGAGAGGAGATTCCAAGGACAGGACAACAACAAACAATTTGAGAAGCCTGTGAGAAGCTAAAGAAAGGATTATTTTTATATATAACTTTTTTAATTTTTTTTTTGCAAGGAACAACTTGGACAGCGTCAGCTTTTGGACAGAGGCACAATACCTGCAAAAAAACCCAAACCCACAATGATTTCAGGGAGGGAGGGAATTTTGTTCAGGAATCTTGCAGGCTCTGCATGCCCAGGGCTCAGGCCATGGTACAAGGAGTGTTCAGTCTTTATTCCCATTCCAGCTCGGAGTGGAACTGTGTTCCCACTGCCCCTCCAAGTGCCAGGACCACGGATCAGAAAGCCCAGCCAGACTGGAGAGATCCAAAATGCAGATCAGACAACCAGAGAATCATTCCTACTGCAGGACACTGGGAAGCAAAACAACATCTTGCGTGGATAATTTGGCAATTTTTTGGATGCAAATCCTCATTTCAGGGCTGTTTCCATTCCAGAGAGTGGAATTTGTTGTAGGAAACACCATCTGAGCTGGTTGTCCTGAGCTTCTCAGCCAGCAGGAGGGAGCTGCCCCAGCACAGACACCCAGCCCAGGGTGAGAGGGGCTGCAGGAAACTCCTGAGCTGCTTCTGGCAGCCAAAAAGGGAACCTGGCCCAGCTCAGATGTAAATATTTGCACTGAGGACATCGAAATCTCTCAGAGGAGTCCTGCCCTGGGCCTCTCAAACAGCAATTCTGCTGCTAAGGACATGACCTCCCAGAGCAAGGAAACTGGGAGATGAAGAGTGGCAGCACTGAGGGAAAGCATGCTCTGAAAAAGGAGAACGGAGTTCCAGGGAAGCAGACAAATACCACAGAGGAAATGCAGAATAATGTTTGATATTGCTACAAACCAGGTATTAAAGAAGGGTACAACTAACTCCAAACTGAAATTATGTAGGAAAACGGGCTCTGAAAGGAGCAGCCCTGTGGTCAGCCCGGGTTGTTTGGGGATATGAGGAAAAATCAATGTTTTTGCTGTGCCAGGAGGTGCTGATCCCTCTTTCCCTCAGCTGGGCTCTATTCATCCTGCAGGGAGCTCTTTTGCCAGCCCAGCGTTCTGAAATATTGTTCCACCCCTCTGTAGATATCATTACAAATCTATTTTGCATATCATTAAAAATAGAAGAGCTCAGGTTAGTCAGATGAGACCTACTTTCCCTGAGGTTGTTGACTGGTGTTATTTTAGTCCCATTTTGACAGAATCCCATCTCAGCTCCTCCAGTGCTCCCCTGGCTGGGGTCAAACTCCCTCTGGAATTTGGCAGGGCTTTAACCCCCTCTGACCCTCAGGGATGTCCCCAAGGGAAGCAGCCCCTTCTGGGCTCCTTGGCACAGCTCTTTCTATGCTTGTAATGTAAATATTTTCCCTGCTGACAAATATTGTTTAACATCATCCTTCCCCGTCAAAGGACTGGAAAATAATTCATCCTCCTCATGTACTATTCACCCCGCTCCTTCCCAAATTCAGAACAGATTGATTTCTTTATGTTCATCAAGATTTATGCCTTTTTTATCCCTTTGTTGTGCCAGGCACAGATTCTCCCAGGTGCTCCAGCGTGACAGTGATCTCCAGTTCATCACTTCTAACACGCATTAATTGCCACCAGCGTTTCTGGGGCTTTATTTTCTGTTTTATTGCACTTGTGTAGCTGCTGTCTGTGCTCCCCTCCTGCACTGCACAGTGAGAGCCTGGGGAAGGGAGGGAAAATGGGAGAGGCTGGACAGAGGGGCTGGGCAGAGGGGCTGGGCAGAGGGGCTGGACAGAGGGGCTGGGCAGAGGGGCTGGACAGAGGGGCTGGGCAGAGGGGCTGGGCAGAGGGGCCCATGCCCACCCCAACCCCTGCCCAGGGCGTCCTGGCACTGCCTCGATGCTTCCCCCCAGCACAAGGAGCAGCACCAAAACCTTCCCCTGACCTGCAGCAGCTCCAGTCTCTCCTTTTCCTGTGGGAACAGACCCCAATAACATCTTCGGTGCAGGAGAGGGATCCCCAAAGCCAGGCAGTGTGCTGGGGCAGGGTGGTGACACAGCCAGGACCCCATCCCTGCCACGGCTGCCCCTGAACCCTGGCAGTGCCCAAGGCCAGGCTGGATGGGGCTGGGAGCCCCTGGGACCGTGGGAGCTGTCCCTGGGACAGTGGGAGGTGCCCTGGCATGGCAGGGTGGCACCGGGTGGGATTTGAGGTCCTTCCAACCCAACCCATCCTGTGATTATCCCATGAAGCACCTGACAGCAGCGACAGCAGAAGTTTTCATGTGTCATCCCAGGAATAACAACCCAGAGATTATGCAGATGGGTGAGCTGTGTTCATGACTTCTAAATCTGACTTAAAACTGGTTAAATTGAAATCCTGAGCAGCCTTTGGGAAATGGAACGCCTGACAAAGCCACAAAGCGTTGCTGATGCTGAGGGGGATTTGGGGCAGCTCTTTTAAAAACATCCTGGATGGAAAGAAACCCCACGGGTCAGAGACACCGGGCTTTGGGTAAACACACACAACAGATCCCTCAGGAATGGCAGTGCCCAGCCTTTGCTGCAAGTTCACCCCAGCAGAAGCTTCCCAAGGCTGTGGAGCCCAGCTCAGCTCTGGCCGTGTGATTTCTCAAAAACAAGGGAGGTCAGGGGAGCAGAGTGCTGTGGTGGGAGCACGGGGCCAGGCTGTGCTGAGGCTGCACTGGCAAAAAGGGAATGGCAGTGAAGGGGCTGGGATTGCCTGCTGGGAAAGGAGCTCCAGGGACACGAGCTGCCCTTGCCAGTGCTTCCACTCACAAGCACTTGGAATATTCCCTGGCAAGGTCAAAAGCCCAGGTGTGCCTCTCATCTCCTCTCCTGCCCACCCCTCTGAGCTGCATTCAGCTGCTGAAGGACCTTCCTGGGCCCAGGGAGCACCAATTATCCCATGGAAAGGAAAAATCCAGGGAATGCAGCCAGCCCAGGCCATCCCAAGGACACCAGCCAAGGGCTCCCTGGGTTCAGAGGAGCCCCAGGGCCTCCCTGGGCCTCTCCTGTGCGGGTGGGAGATGTGAGCACCAGCAGGAATGAGCCAGCACACAGCTCTCTGTGATTCCCTCACCCTGCTCCCCTGTTCTCCAGGACTGCTCCAAGCCCAGCTCTCAAGGGATTTAAATAAGGATGGAGAAATGCCACAGGTTTAGGCGTGAGCTCAGATTTCAGATGAACTCAGCCTGTTTCCTTTAGCTGCTGCTGAATTTCACCAGTGGAAGAGTGGAAAACCCATCTGGTGACCTGGGGTGTTGGGGAAAAAATTAAAAAATGAAAATCCAAGGGGTCAGAGAGAGGTGGCACTTCCCCATCCTCCTTCCCTCTCTGCCAGTGCAAATTATTTTCTCCTTCTGCAGCTTTCAGGGCAGAAAAACCATCGTGGGCAAAAGATTGGCATCTCCCAGAGCCTCAGGCCAGAGCAGCGTGGAGCACAGAGCCATAAAGTGAATTATGGTCAGCCTGGGCTGTCCTGGCTGCACCAGAGCAAGGGACAGGACAGGGACAGGGAGAGTGATGGGTCCCAGAGCAGGGCGTGTGGAGGGTCTGGCCAGGAGAGCGAGGGGGATATTTCACCTTCCTGCCTCCTCCTCACGCGGGAAACAAAAGAGATACAGAGGCTGGGCTATAAATTTTAAAGCAATTCTGCTGAGAACCTCCTTTTGAATTTAGAGGCAAATTCTTCATATAAATGGATTGAGAAATTCTCCCTCTGAAGTCATCCATCTCTTAATAGGACATCCTGACACCAGCTGAGTCAATCCAGTGGCCGCTGTTGATTTGAGGGTGTTCATCCAAGGCTGACATGACATTTCTTTTGTTGACAGAGCTCATATGTTACAGCAGCCTGTCCTTCATATTTCTCTGTCTTTCACTGCTTCAGCAGCTGCACGCCAGGAGAAACTGCTGCATTTACTTATTGCTTCAAGGTCCATTTCCTAGACATTCCTCCCTCCAGCAAAGGGCAGCCTCGCGTGGTAAATCCTGCATTTCAGCTGGAGAAGGATTTGCCCTGGAGATGATTCTTCAAAGGCCACTACAGAAAATTCTCCAAAGTGCTGGAATACCTGGTTTTTATTTCAGGAGTTGATACATAATAATGGTAATATTCAGTGCCTTTCGTCCCAAAGGATTCTTCTCCAAAGTTCGACTCTGACAGGGAGATCTACCAGTGGATCTGGATGAGCTCAGGCAGAGCTTCATGCACCGTGGCACTTCTAGGAAGGAACAAGACAGCTAATTTGAACTTTGTCATATCAAATTCCGAGCCTGGGATTGCTGGGATGAGCATCCCAGCAGACAGCTCTGCTCTTGGAGCGTGCTGGAACCTTCCTCACTGACAGCAAATCTCATCTGGGCACGAAATGCAGCTGTCCTGGAAGGCCAGGCTGGAACAAAGCCTGGCCTGCGCCTCAGGAGGAGGGAAAGTGCTCTGGGAATGATAACCTTGTGCTGTCCTTGTGTCCTGGACACTCAGAGGGCAGCTCAGGTGTCCCTGAGCTCACCTGACCGTGCACCTGCTGGAATTGTCACCTCAAGTGCCACCTCCTGCTCCAGCAGCCCATCGTCCTTCCCAGGGGAGCCTGAAAACATTCCCCAAGCCACTGAACAGCAATTCAGTTGTGACTGGTGAGTGCTCAGGGCTGTGTGTGTCCCCAGGAGCACGCTGGGTGCCACCAGTGCCACCCCAGTGACTGTCACTGGCCGAGTGGGAGCTGGCTGGTCACAGATGCCTCTGGCAAATGTGAAATCAGGGCCTCTCTGCTCCCCTGTGCTCCTGGGTGACAGGAGGCCTCGTGCTGCCTCTGGGGGCTCAGCTCCCCAGCTCTGGATGTGCCCAGCCCTGCTCACTGTGGCACAGGCAGATTTCTCTGGGTCACTGCTGGTGGCAAAAAAAAAAAAAAAAAAAACCAAACAAAAAAATAGTTTTGTCAGTCCATCAACCAAAAGCACATTCCTATAACTGGTCAGTGCCCCAGTGCAGAGTTACCTCAGCCCTGTTTCCCCCGAGCAGAGCCATGGGCAGAAGTGCCCTGAGAGCAGCCAGGAGAGCAGCACGGACCCCAGGAGCTGCCTGAGCCTCCCCTGCTGCTCACACCCCATTTCCTGCAGGCGCTGGGCACTGCACACAAGTTTTCCTGTACAGATGTCTCAGCTCTGAGGTCAGCCAAGGGAGCTGCCCTATTTTCCCCTTGGCCAGCAGCTGATGTCCCCCTGGGCAGCAGGAGGAGGAAAGGAGGGCACTGCCCTGAGCTTCTGGGTCACAGGACCACGGGGAGCCTGAGCACAGGGACAGGGAGAGATGAAGGAGCAAAGCTGGGGTTTTATTCTAAGAGGTGCCTCTGCCCAAGTTCATGCCAAAGTCAATAGAAGGGATTTTATTTAAGAGTAAATGGGAGACAAAAGGTAGAAAGGAATAGGAAGAGAGAAGAGAGGGGAAGGAAAGACTGAGAGAGATTGAGCAGGAGCTGTCACCACCCCAAGGGTCCCACAGCTGCCCCTTCTTCACCCTGCTGTTCTCAGGGACCCCAGGTTGCCCTTTGGAGGTGCCACCTTGGCACAGTGCCAGCTCCAGGCACCCAGGGGTGCCCACAGCCACCCCCACAGCCTGGGCTGGCAGGGCTGGGCAGAGCTTCCCCTTCCCAGCCTGCAGCTGGGATTCTGTGCTGTGTGCCAGTTCCAAAGCTCCAGCTCTGCTCAGGGTGGAACCAACCCCCTCCTTCCTGCCTCGAGTCTCAAGCACCCAAGGATGGAGGTCACAGCTTGCCCTCCAGGCTGGGCGTCCCTCCTTGTGAAATTCTCATTTTCTCACACATTTTGTGGCACTCCTGCTTTGCTTTCCTGGAGCTGCTTACCTGGAGCTGCTGCTGTGTGATTTATCTCACGGGAGCTTCCTCTTTTTGGCACTTCCACCTGCACTCTGAGTCCTCCCCCAGGGGACAGGGGACACTGGCAGGGGCTGCACTAAGTGCCAGGCTCAGACTGGAGACACCTCTGTGTGTGGCACCCAGAGCAGGGGGTTCAGGGAATGCCTGGGGGCTCCTCCCCACCCTGGAGATGTCTCTGGGGGTCAGGGATCAACTCAAACAAGGTCCCGACTTGGTCTTTACAACATCAGGGGGGAAATCCCCTCCTGCCCTGCGTGGTGAGCCTGGCCCTTAGCTGGGAGCAGAGCTGCCACCAGCCCTCATGGTTGGCACAGAGCTGCTGTGTCTGTGCATGACAGGGGCAGCAAGGAGCACCTGGGGACACACCGAGGGCACCCCAGGGCTGGGGACACACACAGAGGGCACCCCAGGGCTGGGGACACACAGACTGCACCCCTGGGGACACACAGGTGGCACCCCAGGGCTGGGGGCAGGATGTTGCCACCAGGCCCATGCAGACCAGCTCTGTCCCTGCCTGGCCAGGGGCTCGGGCCCCAGCCCAGCTCTGTGTCTGCAGTGGAATTGCTTTTCCCACCACCTGTGAGCACGGTGCTGCCTGGAACAGGAGATCAGCCGCCCCAGGAATTGCTCTCTGCTGCTCCTGGCACAAGCTTCTGCCTTTGGCCTTCTCTGCCAACTGGAAAATTGATGCTGGCAGGAATGCCAGTGTCTGAAGACATCAGGTTCTCCCTCAGTGACAGGGATTTTTGGCAGGGAGGGACAAATCAGGGAAGAGGAGGCAGCTCTGGCCCTCCTTGCCTGTGTTCTCATGTGCCCTTGCTGGGCTCTGCCCCTCCCTGCCTTCAGGGCAATTCCAGCCCAGGCAGAGCCTGTGGGTGCTTTTGGCCAGCCCAGGGCTGAGTTTACACCTTGGGGGTGGCAGCCACACTGTGCAGACAGGATCTGCTGCGATGCTGGAGGCCAGGACATCCCTCTGGCTGCCCTGCAGGACTCCAGACCCTGGCAGGGGGCTCAGAGACCCTGGCATGGAGTCAAAAACAGCTGTGCCTTTGATTTTAGCCCATGGAAACAATTACCAGCTTTGTGTGAAGATGTACAAGCCACGAGAGTGTGGGTAGAATGATATTTCTTTTGTCACAGGGTGAAAAAGTAGAATTTTGGGGGTTTAGAATGGGGGTTCAAGAGGCAGGATGGAGGAACCTGGGCATGTCCTGTCCTTTTTCTTCTTGTCCTCCATCTTCTGCTGTGGTATTGACACTTCTGGATTGGTTTAGAGTAGAGACAGACTGTGCAACATGGGTGATAGGTATTGGAAAATCATTGTAAATAAAGTACAGGTAGTTTTTAGTATAGAATGTTAACACCACCCAAAGGTAGGCAGCGTGTCACAACCTGACCTGCAGGACAGATCTCAGCAGGTCAGAGAAAGAATGTAATAAATAAGGAAAAATAAACCTTGAGAAGCAGAACTGATGAATCTCAACTTCTTCTGTCACAGGGCTGGGAAAAAAAAAAGAGACTTTTTAACACCTCAGGGTAATCTCAACCACAGAAACCCGAGACTGGGGCAGCAGCAGCTGCATCCCCTCCTTGGACAGCCAGGCAAGGTCCCTGTGCAGGCTGGGACCCCTGTGCCCCTCCCTGCCAGGAGGCCCTGCTGAGCCACAGCCCAAAGCTGCCCCAGATGAGAAATGCCCTTTTGGAGGAGCACAGCCTGTGTGCACACCGTCTTCCAGCCAATTTTATCCCCAAATCATCACCTTCATCCACTCTGTGTGCACCAGTCTGCTGCAAGGTGACCTGTGAGATGTGGCTGCTCCAGAGAAGGAGGGACAATCTCAGAGCTCTGCTCTCAAATGCTCTTTGAGCTGGGCAGCTCCACTCTGGATGGACCCAGAGTCCCTTCCCAGCTGCCTCCTGGCTCTGGAGCTGGTTTGAGCCCAGGATCCCATGAGGTGCATCCCTCCAGGGAAGGGATTGCATCCTGAGTGCTGCAGAAGCCAGCAGGAAACCTTTTAGGACTGACTGCAGCACCTTCATCTTGTCCTTGCCAAAGGAGCACTCAGGAAGGGTTTGAGGAGAGCACAGCTCCCACAGGGGAGCTGAGCCAGCCTGGAAAACCTTCCAAAGCTCATCCTAATTTCCAGAATTCTTGTTCTTCCCAAGGAGGAAGAGGCCTGAAGAAAGCAGAAGCTGCTCAGCCTGAAAGTTGCAGTGGAAACTCTTCTCACTCGGTGTTTTGCAGCACTGAATTTGTTTCTTCATTAAAATACAGCTTTATTCAGAAACCAAACTGATTTCTGCAGCCTCACTTGCTTTTTCTGCATCTCTCTGCTGAGCCCAAAATGAATAAACTCTGCTGGTGGAAACCAGCTGGGATCTTAAACACAAGCTGGGCTTGCTGCCTCTTGGAGCTTCAGTCCAGGCTCTCACCTATTGGGATAGCACAAGGAGCTGTCCCTAAAATGACAGATGCTCCTTGGGAATCAGAAATCCTGGGAAGGAGCTGCTCCCACCAGAATTTCCTCCTAAGCCCCCCTCAGGTTGTGGGGTCTTGGAATCTGAATGAAAAGCAGCCTGCTGCTTCCTCCACCCTTCCACACCCCCTTCTCCTTCTTGAAAACTTAAGCTGGGCTTAACTGAAGGTGCTCTGAGTTAAATTTCTGAGTAAAATGGAAAATGTGCCCAGCCTTGTGCTGGGAGCAGCCCCGGACCGGACCCTTGGATTTCCAAACCCCCATTTGGGGCTCGGTTCCCGTATTTCCACCAGAATGGGCATTTTTCACCCTGCCTTAGAGCTGCCAGCCCAATTGCGGTGCCAAGGCTCCCCCTGCAGTCGCTGGAGAAGCACAGGGAGCAGATCCGGCCACACAAACACTGCCTGGGGAAGGAATGACCCCTGGAAGGAGCTGAGCCTCTCCCCAGAGCCCACAGGGCAGCCCAGAACCTCCAGGAAGATGGAAGGAGAATTTCTGGGGTAATTCCTGGGGATTCTGATCTCTTCCCTGCATGGAAATGGAGCTAAACGTGAAGGAAATGAAGAATCCTTGGGTTGGCTCCCGCACTGAGGAAAAGGGACTTTGCACAGGCAGGAGGAGGAAAGGGGAAAGTGAAAAGGGGGAAAAAGGACTCAGCACTCACCTGGAAAAGATCCCTCTGCAAGACATTTGCAGTCCTTGAAAAAAGGCCTTGAAGATGTTTCAGCAGAGAGGTGAGCAAATTTGCCTCTGAATCCACATTGTTCTAAACCGTTCCTGACAAAATGCTCCTTTCCAGTGAGCATCTGCTTTCAAGTGAAGAGCGAGACACTTTTCAGTGCTCCCTCGTGATAAAAGAATTAAAGCATTCCTTAACAGGATCTTCATTTTTCATCCAAATTTCCATGTGAACACCCAGACAAAAGGCCAGAGTCCTGCCCTGTGTTGCTGCCCATCCTTTTGGCCTTTTTTCCCCTCCCTGTTTTGTTTTATCAGCGTGTGGCTGTCAGGTTTAAGGCACCTCGTTGTGTGCACGTGAGTTTGGCCGGTTTAATATTCATCTTCTGACAACACCCAGGGTTCAGCTGCTCCCCTAATTAGTGCCTGGCTGCAGTGGAGAGAATTCTTGTGCAGGAACACTGCCCTTCCACCCTCGGGATCTCATTTTTCTTTGCTCTGCCTGGCAGGAAATTTGCAACAGAGGGATGCTTAATCCTGCCGGCCCTGCCAATCTCAGCTGCCATCTCCCTGCAAGGAGAACAGGAGGCTTGCTGCTGCTCAGAAAGAGCTTTATCTTTAGCAACAACACTTCTGCTGAAGACGACGTGGTAAAACTCTGAACCAGCTCATTTTGGGAGGGTTTGAGCCCTCCTGAGCTCGGGGGTGCTGGAGCATCCCTGTGGGAGGAGGCTGTGGCAGAGCTGTTGCTACATTCAGGGGCCATGCAGCCCAGGATAAAAACTCTGGATTAAACCCTCCATCAGGACTGACTCCTTCCTTCACCATTCATGTTAAAGCTTCTCCATCAGGGAAACCTGGGGAGCAACCCTCCATGAGAGAGGAAGTTCTGTCCCACCACCACCGGAGCTCGGACACGTCCAAGCTTGCCCCAGGTTGTCCAGCTACAACCCACAGCTAGCCAAAGGTGTCTCTGGGGGGAAAACACCACAGGTGCCACTGTTTGGTTCAGCAGCAGGGCCCAGACAAGCCCAGGCACCTCCCGTTCAGTGATATTGGTAAAAACCAGCATTTTGGCGGGGTCTCTGCAGCTCCTGATTGTGGCTCACGCTCCTCGTTGATGCTCTCGTCCACTTCTCATTAGTTTGTTGGGCAAATCTCCTTTCAAGAGTTGTTCTCACCAGGCCCTGAATCACGCGGAGCAAACAGGGAGGTGTGAGAGCAGAGGCACAGAAAGCCCCGGGTCCTGCCAGCTCCTGCTCTGTGTCCCAGGGGAGCGCCGAAGATCTGGAACAGCGGCTGGAAATCCATCGGCTCGCTCAGAATGGAAATCCAGAGCCCGGAGCCCGTGGACAAGTAAAGATCCCCACCTAGTGATGGCAGGGACAGGGCAGCTTCCCGGGAATGGCCGGGAATCGGGAACGGGAGGGACAATCCCACGGGCAGAGAGAGCCCGGGGCTGCGGGGTGTGCCCCTGACCCCATCTCCGTGCGGGATGCTCCGCCGGGCACTGCCGCCCTGATTTTTTTAAAGTTTTTTAAGCCTTCTGATGCTTACATTCTTGTAACGAACTTTATGTAAATAACTTATTTATTTAATAAACGTATTTATTTAATAAACGTATTTATTTAATAAATGTGTTTCTTTATTAATAATAAATGGACTTTCTGTAAATAACTCATTGTTTCGCATTCTTTTATAGAAGAGGAGGAATTTGATGGACTGTTGGTTTGCCCAGTGTCATTGGAGAGGTGGCACTGTCACCAACCCACTGTCACTTTCGGAAATCTATAAATGTTGAAGCTAGAAAATAAAAAGTCCCTTTTTACCTTGGAAAGAGCAGCGAGTCCGCATCGTGTTGTTTCGTGTCCTAAAGTGACAAAGGCACCAAGGGACCGCGCCTGAGGCTCGGCTTAACCTGCTGCGACCCGGTTTAAACCGCGTTTAAACCGCGCTATCATCCAACTTAAACCGCGCTTAAACCCCGCTCTGTGCGCCCTGACCCCTCCCGAGGCGGGCACGGCTCTGCATTAATTACAGCCCAGCTAATTAGGCGGCACGCTAATGATGCCTCGGGGCCCGGGAGCTCTGCGGGCGGTGACATTTTTCCCGTTGGTGGCATTACCTGTTCTGTAGCAAGTAGGAGATAATTGTAATTTCCTGGACTGCTCCGAAACACATAAAGTTTATGGGTAATCTTATTAAAGCTTTCATACAGTGGGAAACTTTCTGTTATGAGCTGGGAGAAAATTAATGGCCTTTCTTTTGTGCTTGGCACACAATTAAATCCCCGGGGTGGGGGGGTTCTGTTTCATCTCCAACACGTGATTTGCACTTTATTAAAGTGTTCCCTGAGCCTTGCAGCCGCTCAGAGGCTCGGGGTGTTCCTCCCTCCATCCTGCCACGGGGGTGAGCAGCCCCCAGCCCTGCCCTGCTCTTTGTGCCCAATGTGTTCTCCAATAAAAGGTTTCCAGGTGGAGGTTTTGCAGGGGATGGGGATGGGAAGCAGGATCTGCTGGACCTGACAGCAGATCTTTGTGTCCCAGAATGTGGCTTGGGGCTGTTCTCTCCTCCTCCTGCCTCTCAGCTCTTCCACACAGTTTAATTTGCAGGATAAAACCTGGGAGTTCACCTTCTGAATAAATCCCAGCCTTCTCCCCCGGCCAGCACTGCATCCTGCTGATTTCCAGCCTTGTCCAGGTGTATTGATTCTCTCAGCAGTGGAAACACTGGCATATCAATTGCAGATTGGAGCCGAAGGGAAGCGGCTGCATTCAGAGCAGATGGAATAGAGCAGATTTCTTCCAAGGGAAGGGGGTGTTTATTCATGCTGTGACCTCAGCCCCTGCATTGCTGCACTCCCCTGTGGAGGGCTGCTGGTGACCTTGAGGCAGTGGCTTAGCAGGGACAGCCAGCACTTAGTAAGTGACTTCAGCAGAGGCAGAACAAACAAGGAAAATGCTCCAGGGACTGATCCTGCCCAAGCCCACACAGCAAAATGAACACCCTCCCCCTGGCCAGGCTCATTCCTCCCCGGTGATTTCCATTTTTATTCTGTTTTCGTGTGGCAAAAAATGGTGTAATTACCAAAGGCCAAGTGCTGATGAACAGGCTGCTGCTGCTGGCAGGGACACAGCCAGGCTGGGACAGCAGAGCTCCTGCCCAGGGACGCTGCTGGGCCCTGGGCCTGGCAGCAGTGGGACAGGAACTCTGGAAAAACAATGAGCTGCCACCACCTTTGCCAAACTGAGATGGCAGACACTGCTATTAATGTCAGGTGTATTTAATGAGGGATAATTAACCCACTCATCACAAGGCCATGGCATACACCAGTTGGAAATGTTCCAGTTAATGCTATTTGATATTTCCACCTGATTTTCAAGAATTTAATTGATGTCTTAATTGTCTTAATAATACCTGTATTAACCCCGTTCCCAAACAGCTCCTGTCGCTGCTGTGATTTACAGAGGCTTGTGGGGCTCCCACTGCCAGTTCCCCCTGTGGTGCTCCCTCCTCACAGGCAGCTCCTGCCCATCCTGGCTGTGCCAGGGCTGGGCAAGCCAGGTGAAGGATTCAGGAAAAACCAGGACCAGGGAAATCCTCTGTGCATCCCAGGACAGAGTCCAGCCTTCCCCCACTCAGCAGGTGCTGTGCTTGCCTGTTTCAGTCAGAATCCCAGGATCACTGGGTTGGGAAAGAGCTCCCAGCCCATCGAGTCCGCCCTGATCCCCACCCTGTCCCCACCCAGAGCCTCGAGTGCCACCTCCAGGAATTCCTTGGGCACTCCAGGGATGGGCACTCCAACCCTCCCTGGGCAGTTCCAATCCCTGAGCCCCCTTTCCATGGGGAAATTCCTGCTGTGCCCACCCTGAGCCTGCCCTGGCCCAGCCTGAGGCCGTTCCCTCTGCTCCTGTCCCTGTTCCTGGAGCAGAGCCCGACCCCCGGCTGTCCTCTCCTGGCAGGAGCTGTGCAGAGCCACAAGGGCCCCCCTGAGCCTCCTTTGCTCCAGGCTAAACAACCAGACCAAGGAATAAATTAATCCATCAGGTGTGGGAGGGGCAGCTTGGATGGATCACAGAATCATGGAATCCCACAATGGTTTGGGTTGGAAATTACCTTGGGCAGGGACACCTTCCACCAGCCCAGGTTGTTCCAGGAATATCCCATTCCTTCTGCCTTTCCAAACCCTTCTCCTGTCGAAACCCAAGGGCAGTGGCCTGGACTGACCCTGTTTTGGGCTGTGTCCCTGGTCTGGGGGGCTCAGCACACCCCAGTCAGGCAGATCTCCCCAGCGAGCCTAAAAACACCTCAGCTGCCACCAGAATTAAAAATGCAGACAGGGAAAGAGCCCACAGCCAGCAGGGAGGGTATTTACAGCTCCTCATGTACAGCAGCTACAATGGAGCCTTTTGGAGCTGGAATGGGCTCAGTTCTGCTCCCTCGTGGAGCAATCTGCAGATCCCAGCAAATCCCAGAACATCCCAGCAGATCCCAGCCCACCCCAAGCCTGCTCTGCTGAGAGACACAGGAACAGCCTGAGGGGCTGGGGACCAAGGAGAAATGAGAGCTTTTGTGGTCTGGGGGAGCTCAGGCGGCTGGGAATGATGAGCACATGCTGCTCCCCACTCCCCCGAGCCCACACAGCCATCCCTTCCCCTGCCCTGCCCTGGAAAGCTTGAATTGCCACCACTCAGAGGCAGCTCAAGGCAAGAACCCCCTGACCGAGGTCTCACAGGTTCTCCCAGCTGATCACTTGACTCCAAAAGGTCGTTCTGAGCTGCTCTGAACAAAGTGCAGGCACATGGAAAAGGGGTTATTGCTTCCTGAACATCTCAGCCTGTTCCCTTCTGATGTGCTGGTGGATTGGATATTAAATCCACAGATGAGCTAAATGAGTAAATCGTGGCTAATGTCATTACCAGCAGCAGCAGAGGAATCAAAGATGATTAGCCACTTGTCATAAAGTCTTAGCACGGAGGACAGAGAGAATTAATTTGTCCCACTGACCTGCTTTTGGTTTCCACAGGCTTCTGATGGATGTGTGCTGGAAATGCAGGAAATAAACAGTGAGAAAGGGCAATCCAAGATGATAAAGGAGCTGAAATACCTGGGAAATGTGGGACTTGGAAGTGGTGTTCTAGGAAAGCAGGAAAGGGTGGAGATGGGAAGCAGAGCTTTGCCAACCAGCGCTCTCCTAACCTGAATTATCCCATGATAATCATCCCAGGGCTCTTCCCTGCACTCCCCTTTGGGACCCACATCCCAGGCAGGGCTCTCCAGCATCCCTGAGTCCCTTTGGGCCAGGCTGCCCCGACCCTGCCACAGCCAGCATTTCCATGGATCAGCAGGGTGGAGACCTTGTCCTTCCCCAGCCGTGCCTGCCTTTCCCTTCCTTGACACAGCCAATTTCCCAGAGGAGATGGATGGATCCTCCAGCAGCACTGTGTATTTAATATCTGCTATTTATCACCCGCCCTGTCACCCCGGTGAAAGCAGCGTGTGCCTGCACAATAAACATGCAAAAATCCCCGTTGCATTTGGTTAATCCTCTGATGGCCATCAATAAACCTCAGGGGCTTGGGGGTGACTCGGGGAGAATTTTAATAAGTATTAACATTTTTAATAATTTATTTATTTAATAATTTATTTATTTTTACAATTAATAATTAAATTTTTATAATAGTATTTTTGTTGTTGTTGCTCAGCTTCTCCCCAGCCCTTCCCTCTGAGAAGTGTGTCAGCCTGCAGCAGCTCCTGCTCTGATGGCAGCAGGCAGCCAGAGCAGGGGAGCTGTGCTGGTTCTGTCACTGCTGCTGTCTGGGCCAGGGAATCATCAAAGGGAGAGCAGCCATGGCTGCTCCGACAGAGCCCTGCCCCACACGGCCAGCCCAGAGCTCACCCCAGGAACAAAGTGGGACCAAGGCTGGGACACAACCCCAGTGCCAGCAGGGCCACAATCCCTGTGCCAGCAGGGCCACAACCCCAGTGCCAGCAGGGCTACAACCCCAGTGCCAGGAGGGACACAACCCCAGTGCCAGGAGGGACACAACCCCAGTGCCAGCAGGGCTACAACCCCAGTGCCAGGAGGGACACAACCCCAGTGCCAGGAGGGACACAACCCCAGTGCCAGCAGGGACACAATCCCAGTGCCAGCAGGGACACAATCCCTGTGCCAGCAGGGACACAACCCCAGTGCCAGCAGGGACACAATCCCAGTGCCAGCAGGGCCACAATCCCTGTGCCAGGAGGGACACAATCCCTGTGCCAGCAGGGACACAACCCCAGTGCCAGCAGGGACACAACCCCAGTGCCAGGAGGGACACAATCCCTGTGCCAGGAGGGACACAACCCCAGTGCCAGGAGGGACACAACCCCAGTGCCAGCAGGGACACAATCCCAGTGCCAGCAGGGACACAATCCCTGTGCCAGCAGGGACACAACCCCAGTGCCAGCAGGGACACAATCCCATCCAATTCCATCTAGTTCCATCCAATTCCATCCAGCCATGCATTTGGCCAGTGCAATGTCCCTGGATGTTTTCAGAAATCAAGAACCAACACTTCCAAAACTATTTGTGCAAAGCCCATCTCTCGTTAGCAGCCAATTTCCTTTCCTAAATCTGAAGGCTCATTGTCACCACGTGTCTGGTGGCACTTCTGGAGGCCTTGCTTGGAGCCACCACCACTCAGGAAGTGCCCAGGGCAACGTGCCAGGGGCTCCCTGACACTTCTGCCTGAGCCTGTCCTCTGTCAGTAAATAATCAAGTGGATCCTGACACTGAACCTTGTTAAATTACTGTTTTCTATCAATAAATATTCTGCCAATTCTCTTTTTAGGGGGAGGTGTGAGCACACCAGCCCTTCACAAAGCAGACAAGGCCCAGCTTGACCCAGACACTTTCTCCATCAGCCTGGCCCAGCTGAAACCATTTTCTCCTCATGAGTCACCAGCCTCTGCTGCTTCTGTCTCCTCATTGCCACTCCGAGGCCAGCCCCACTTCTGCCACACAAATACAGTTGGCTTTCTTAAACACTGCTCAATATTTCATACAGAGACTTCTCAACATCACAGACTATTCCCAACTATCTCTTTCATCATCAGCAATTCACTGAAAAAGCCCAAAATAGTGCTTTTTTTGCTCCTTATTAGAAGGAGGGGACGACGTTTTGTGGAAGGGGAGGATGAGTAATGAGGTTGTGCTCGTTGTTTGGACAAGCAGCACAGAACTGCTGTGAAATCTCTGCTCTGGAAACCTTCCTGGGAGCTCTCAGCAGTTTTCTTCCTACCTGAGGCACGCACAGATTGCAAAGTGCAAGCAAAGGCAGAGCAGGAGTTTATTTGCAAATATGAGCATGAATCACTTTTCCCTAGATGCTCCACTGGCTCCAGGAGCCCTCCATGTGCTGCTGCCTGGGTTTCCATCTGCGGAGGGAGCGGAGCTGTGCCAGGCAGTCTGGAAGCAGGACTGGCCCTGCTTGCCTCGCTGCTGCCCTGATTCCCAGCCCCAGCCCTGCCTGCCCAGCTGGGCACAATCCTTCATTTCCCAGGGCAGATTTTGCCCCAAACCCCTGCCTTGCTCTGTGGGATCCCGAGCCACCCCCTGGCTGGGCAGCCGCTCCTCCCAAAATGTGGCTAAAGCTGCAGAACCCAGAATATTTGAGCCTTTTTGAGGTCACAGCTGGCACAGAGATGTGCCAGGGGACAGGAGAAAGGGCTGGTTCCGAAGCTGTGGGCCCAGGGGTTTGGCTGCACCAAGAAAAAGCCCCTGACATCCTGAAATTCCTTTTCACCCTGATCCCGTTCTCTGCTGCACAAAGAAGCTGCAGGAGGACACACGAAGGTCACTGGCACAGGGCAGGGAGTCTGAGATAACTTTGCATGGGGAAGGAGAAAAAAGCCTCTCCAGGGATTACAATAAATTGCCATCTTCTTTTCCCAAGGGCTCCCATGGAACACTTGAAAAAAGTGACCTCATTAATTAATGAGATGGGTTAAGGCTCTCTCCACATACTCCACTTAATTGCAATTCTGTCATTCCCAGTGAATTCTTAAAGCCATATTGATTATTCAAAGCTCTGTCCAATCAATGAAACAATAAACCACATATGCTTAAAAAAAGTGATTAAAGAGATAAATACAGGAGACACTTGAAAGCAGCCACATCCTCCTGCAGCCGCTAACCCGCGAGCAAGCAATGCCAAATCCGTGCCAACGTCCTCGTCTGAATTTATTTTAATCCCTAATCCCCGTACAGAGCGGCTCCAAACAGAAACCATCCCAAACTCTAATGCTCCCAGAGCTGCCTTGGCTGCTCGCTCGTGGGTGGGCAGGGGGGGAGAGGCTGGGGGTGAGGCTGGTGGGCTCCTGCCAGGCTGGGCAGGGCTCCTGAAGGACCGTTCTGGTGGGAGCTGCAGGAACAGCATGGGTGACACTTCCTTATTGCAGAGCAGGGAGTGGGACCTGCAGCCTGAGCAGCCCTAAGCATGGAGCAATCCTGCACCATGGAGCAATCCTACACCATGGACCAACCCTACACCATGGAGCAGCCCTACACCATGGAGCAACCCTACACCATGGAGCAACCCTACAACATGGAGCAACCTTACACCATGGAGCAACCTTACACCATGGAGCAATCCTGCACCATGGAGAAATCCTACACCATGGAGCAACCCTGCACCATGGAGCAACCCTGCACCATGGAGCAACCCTACACCATGGATCAGACCTACAACATGGAGCAACCCTACACCATGGAGCAATCCTGCACCATGGAGCAATCCTACACCATGGAGCAACCCTACAACATGGATCAGACCTACAACATGGAGCAACCCTACAACATGGAGAAACCCTACACCATGGAGAAACCCTACACCATGGATCAGACCTACAACATGGAGCAACCTCAAATATGGAGCAGTCCTGCACCATGGAGCAGTCCTACAGCATAAAGCAACCCTACAACAAGGAGAAACCCCACACCATGGAGCAACCCTACACCATGGAGCAGCCCTACACCATGGAGCAATCCTACACCATGGAGCAGCCCTACACCATGGAGCAACCTCAAACATGGAGCAACCTTACACCATGGAGCAGCCCTACAACATGGAGAAACCTTACACCATGGAGCAGCCTTAGACCATGGAGCAGCCCTACACCATGGAGCAACCTCAAATATGGAGCAGTCCTGCACCATGGAGCAGTCCTACAGCATAAAGCAGCCCTACAACAAGGAGAAACTCCACACCATGGAGCAACCTTACACCGTGGAGCAACCCTACACTCTGAGCAGCTCCATCCCACACCCCCAGATCCCATCCCCAGCCCCATGGCAGAGGCTGGAGCTGCTGGAATCTGTCCTCGTGGGGCTGTGGGGTGTCTGTGGGGCTGGGGCTTCACCTCCCCCTGTGCCAGCCTGTCCCCGTGCCCACAGGGACACTCCCCCTGTGCCAGCCTGTCCCTGTGCCACAGGGACACTCCCCCTGTGCCAGCCTGTCCCCGTGCCCCAGGGACACTCCCCATGTGCAGGGCTGGAATCCAGCACTGGCCTCGAGACTCTTCAGCAAGAAATCCCCAGTTCCCACTTTGGCCCAGCCTTTTTCTCCTTTAGAGAAACAAATGATTTGTGTTTGTACAACTTAGCATGAGTTTGGAGCTAAGAGATCCCCAGGGCTTCCAGCAGAAAGGATCCAAAGTAAGGGTTTGGGGCTTGGGGGAAAGGAGGAAAAAGCATTTCTGGGCTTCAGGTGAGTTTTTTATTCTTCCTTTTTCATATTTTTTATTGAAAACATTGTGATTTAACAAGTACAGACGTTGTTGAACATAAATAAATAATGTGGAGAACTGGGACATGCGAAGCTCCGTGATTGCATAAATATTCAAGCTGCAAAAGAAATATAAGATTTCAAAGGTGCAAACCTAATTATGGAGTTGTTATCTCTCCCCCTGTAGTAATTCAAACATAAAGCACAGTTCCCTGTGGGCTGCTGGGACCACGTGGCAGGGCTGAAAAGCTGAACCTGGAGAATGCAGCATCCTGGCCCAGCTCGGGCTCCTCTCACCCTCTCAGCTCAGCCAAACTGAGGGCACAGCCTGGAGCTGTCCCCAAGGCCCCCTGGGGCTGGCAGGGCAGTGGCACCTCTGCCTTGCTCTCCCTGAAGCCCTCCTGGTGCCCTTGGTGCCCTGAGGGACAATGTGACACTGGTGGCAGACCCACCCCGTGTCCTTTGGGAGGTTTCTGCAGCAGCTCTGGGACATTGCCATTAAATTTGTCCCCTGCCACCTCCTCTGCAGGCTCCTGCCCAGCCTGGCAGTGACGGGCACATGATGTCCCTAATGTCCTGGAGGTGACTCTGTCCTGGGGAAGCTCCCGTGGGCTGGGAGATCCTTCAGGTCCCCTTGTTGCTCTGCAGAGTCTACAAGGAGCCCAGAGCTCTCAGGATCACAGAGTTATTGAGGTTGGGAGGGACCTCTGGAGCTCACCCAGTCCAACCCCTCTGGTGGCAGGGCCACCAGAGCAGGTGGCACAGGAACACATCAGGTGGAACACATCCAACAGAGACACTCCAGGCCTCCCTGGGCAGCTGCTCCAGGGCTCTTCTGCCTCCATGGCAAGAATTTTCTCCTTTGAGGTGGAAATTCTCGTGTTTTGGTTTATGACCATTGCTCCTTGTCACTGGCACCACTGAACAGCCTGGCCCCACCCTCTGACTGCCCCTGGAGGTGTTTGTGTGGCATGGTGGGGTCCCCTCTCAGCTGTCCCTCCTCCGGACTGACCAGGCCCAGCTCCCACAGTCTCTCCTCATCAGAGAGAATCTCCAGACCCCAAATCGTCCTTGTGGTCCCTCTCCAGTAGCTCCTTGTCTTTGTCGTGCTGAGGAGCCCAGAGCTGGACACAGAAACTCATCCAAGTTTTACTGCCAGCCCCGTTATCCCAGGATTTCTTCATTATTGTCTCTACAGCCAAGAAAAAAAGAAAAAAAGACTAAAAAAAAAACCCACAACAAATTCCTTTTACCGTGGGACAGCTGGGGGAGGGATGCAGGTCCTGGGAAAATTTGGGACGGGGTTGCTGCTCCAGCACAGCCACCTGCATTGCTGAGGAGAGGGACAGGGGGTCTGCAGACAGCTTTTGGGATCCAGGTTAGGGGAACCCAAAAAGCCAGAGCCCTGAGATGGCTGCATGACTCCCGGTTTGGGATTTGGGATTCTGCTGCCCCTGCCAGCGCCATCCTGCAGGACAACAGCACCATCTGCTGCTGCCGGAGCCGCGCGGGCTCGGGCTCCTGTGCCGCCGAGCTGGGCTCGACCCAAACCCTGCGGGCAGGGCTGGCACCTGCAGCTGCCCCACAGCCACGGGGACACGGGGACATGGGGACAGACATGGGGACATGCATGGGGACAGACATAGGGACATGGGGACATGGGGCCAGACATGGGGACACGGGGACACGGGGACATAGGGACAGACATGGGGACATGGGGACAGACATGGGGACATGGGGACATGGGGACATACATGGGGACATGGGGACAGACATGGGGACATGGGGACATGCATGGGGACATGGGGACAGACATGGGGACACGGGGACATACATGGGGACATGAGGACATGGGGACATGGGGACAGGAGCTCCTGTCCCAGCAGGCAGGGCTGTGGCCGGGCACATCCCGGGCTGGGCAGCACGAACACTGGCACCACCACACGGAGAGAAAAGAGGTGTGAAGGCGTTAGAGTGTGCAGAGGGGGCACAGGTGGGGAGGGGCTGGGGGGCACTGGGGCTGTTCAGAGGGCAGAGCTGCGGGACAAGGACAGGAGCCGAGGCTGCAGCTGGGCCGGGGCAGTTGGGGATGGATTTCAGGAGCAGAACCCGGCTCTTGTCAAACTCTGCCGGGGGATCCCCGGGGGATTCAGGCTGTGCCGGCGTCCCCAGGTCACGGTCCCGCTCCGTGTCCCCGCGGGGTGGCAGCAGGGACCGCACGGAGAGAGCACGGGGAGAGCAGAGAGAGCACGGGGAGAGCAGAGAGAGCGCACCGGGAGCGCTCAGGCACAGCCGGCCGTGGGGTGCGGAGGCTCCCGGGGGGCTGAGCCTGCCCGGGGAGGGGGCACGGGGCAGCTGGGGAGGGGGATGCGGCCCCAGCCTCTGCCTGCACCCACCGGGAGGGATCCCCTTTTCATTCTAGGAGGCATCCCACTTTTATCCCGGGAGAGATCCCCCCGTTCATCCCAGCAGGGATCCCCGTTCATCCCATCAGGAATTCCCCTTTCATCCCATCGCACACCCAGCCCACGGATGGCCCCACGGAAAGCCCCAGCCCCAGAATGTCCCTGGCAGTGCCCAGCTCCTGCTGCCTGACCCTTCCTGCTCCCTGGGGCAGGATGGGGTGTCAGGGGCACTGCAGGGAGCACGGGGCAGGTTTGGGGGGCTGGAATGGGGACAGCCCCGTGCTGGGGCAGCCTGAATCCCCAGCAGGGCAGCAGCAGCTCAGCTCAGCCTGGGGATGGTGCAGAACCAGGGTGGGAAGTGGATCCTGCTGCAGCTGAAGTGAAACCTTCCCTTTTATGCTCCTTTAGGGGAAAAAAAAAAAAAAAAAAAAAACAACTTTCCCCATGGACCTCATCTGCTCACCTCTCCCAGTTCTAGAGAGAATTTTGCTCCTGGACACCCCAAACACCAGGTTCCTCTGGCTGCTGGTTCCCAGGTGCGTGGGCAGTGTTCACCTGGCTGCGCCAGGGCCACTGTGCCCAGGTAACTCGTGCACAGTGAGGGGAGCCTGAGCTCAGCCCACCTGCCCTGCCCTGGCCTGGAGCCTCCTGCCCTTCCCAAAAGCTCCCCGCCTGTCCCAGGGCCACCACTGCTGCCAGAGCTCTGCAGGGAGCTGAGCTGAGGGACCTCAGCCAGGTTCTGTGAGCTGCCCACACCTGGGTGAGGTGCTGGCCCCTGGTGCTGACCCTCCCCTTCCCCTTTCAGCCCCTTGTGCTGCCTCTGTGCCAGCCTTGAGCCCTGTGGGTCATGCCCATGCCCAGGAGAGCTCCACAGCCTCTTCCCACCCTGTCCCACCCCAGCCAGGGCTGTGGTGCAGCTTTTCCACTGCAGCAGTCCCTCAGGGATGGAGCTTCCAGCCCTGGGCAGCAGCAGTGGCACTGCTGGGCCTTCCCTGCAGCAGGCAGACCCCCACTGCTCTGGGAGGGGACTGGAGTTTGGCTGGAGGCTCCTGAAAGGAAGCAGTGTTTCCAGAAGCGCCTCTCTGTTCCCATCCTCCTGGCTGTAATGGACTCAGGATGGTAATTAATAGATAATTGCTAATACCTCGCATCCCTCTAATGCTCACTGATGAGCTTCAAAGCACTTTGCAGTCTCTGGCTACGATTCCTTGCTCTGAGAGGGCAGAAATTGCACTTCAGAGATGTTTCAGGAACTCGCTGGCGATCCAAGGCTGGAGCAGCACCAAGCCCGGCGCTGGGCTGCTGCTGCAGGCGCTGCCCTGCCCTGCCCTGCCTCCCCCGGCTCCTCCGCAGCCGTGCCAGCCCGACCGGGCAGGGCCACAAGGAGTTAAAGCCCGTCCCGATGGGCTGGTGAGATCATCGGAGCCGGGATGCTCCGTTGTTTATTAGATCCCGGAGCCCAGCAGGCACCAGCCCGGGGATGTGGGGCTGGGGGTGAGCCTGCCTCGGGACGAGGGCGTCCTGCTGCAGCCAGCGCTCCCTGCTCGCCGCGTAAGTACCGCGGGTGGACCGGGACCGGGCCAGCCCGGCGAGGGGGGCTCGTCCTCTGCCTCAGCCCCACTCCGGGTGCTCCCTGCCCAGTGCCCCGGGCAGTGCTGGGGAGCTGCTCCCGAGGGATGCAGGCACCTGCTCCGCCCCACCAGCCAGGGGACTCTGCCTCTGGCTCCATCCCGGAGGGTTCGGAGGGTTTGGAGGGGGGTGAGATGCTCTGACACCCCGCAGGGTCTCGGGGCAGCACCCGCCACCCTGCAGGGCCAGCTGCTGGCTCCGGGGTGAGCAGGGACACGGGGACAGCAATGGGGCTCCAGCGCCCACCCCTGGCACCCACAAGCTCCCTGTCCCCTCCCAAGCCGAGCCCAGCAGAGCCCAGCCCTCCTGGGCTGGCACAGGGCAGCGCCAGGCTGGAGCTGCTCCCGGCTGTGCCCAGGGACTGCCAGTGCCACCAGGCAGCTGCAGCCACCAGCCCCAGCAGAGGGGGACAGCAGAGCCGTGGGGATGGCTCAGCCCTCCCTCCGTGGCCTTGGGTGCTGTTCCACTCTGGGGTTTGGGTGCTGTGCCCCCAGCACCTCCCCACGGGCACTGCCCGGGCAGAGGGGGCTGTGGGGCTGCTCTGCACGGGGTCCTCATCTTCATCTTCATCTTCATCTTCATCTTCATCTTCATCTTCATCTTCATCTTCATCTTCGTCTTCCTGGGTTTCCTGGGCCCCTGAACGTTCCTCTCTCGCTGGGCACTGACTGAGAGCCACTCTTGGTTGAACTTGGCCAGCACGAGCACCCCAGGAAAGCTTTCTGCTGGGTTTGTGCCCTTCCCCGAGTGCAGCAGCCCCCTCCCCTCCCGTTCCACGGGCACGGGGATCCCCCAGAGCAGCAAACCCTTCTCCTGGCACCCACAGACCCACTGCTGTCACCTGGGGGCTCCTGGGGTGACTCTGAGCACCAGCACCAGGTAAAGAATCCAACTGAGACACTCAGAGCAGCAGGAAAATCTTTCCCTCCGTTCCCCAGGGTTTTGTTTCACTCCCAGCTGGGACCCAGACGGGATCTGCTGCCCGTTGGGGTGACAGGCTGGGGACATCCCTGCTGAAGGACAAGCCACCCCTCTGGGTCCCACCCTCCCGGGGCACTGGAGCTGCTCTCTGCCAGGAGAGCATCACCAGCCATCCAGGGGCCCCTGGGAGCCCCAGAGAGCCGTGGGGCTTGGGAAGGGCCTGGGGACCCTGCGTGAGGGGCAGGACCTCGGTGTCACCCAGCCAGGGGGGCCTGTGCACACCTGTGCACACCTGTGCAGGGGATGAGCTGCCACGCTCCCAGTGCCACCAGTCTGGGGCGCTGGTGCCAGGCAGAGCAGAGCTCAGTTTGTGCCCTGGCAGGGTCCGGGCAGGTCTGGGCTGGGCTCTTTGCTCCTCCAGCAGGGATCAGGGCATTCCCATCCGTGGAGTGCAGAGCTCGCTTGGGGTTGGCCCCAAAATGTTCTCCTTGAGCCCAGACTGATTCCCAGAGGGATGAGGGGCTGCAGCCCCAGCCCAGGAGCCCCAGAGGGGCTGTGCCTTGGCACGGGGGTCCCCAGCAAGGAGCCCCCCGAGATTTCAGAACCCAAACCTCACCGCACAAGGCACTGGAAGAGCAGAGGGAGGAGAATCCCAGGAGGGTCTCCCTGAGGGAGAGGGGAAGGAGAGACCCCAGCAGTGAGAGCTGCCCAGGGCTTCAGAACTACCAGATGTGAAATCTGAGACGTGCTCTGGAGGCGTTTTCAGGACGGCAAAGACTCATCTGCTGACTGTCTGCTTCCAACAATGGTTAAAAATCCGGGAGAAATCCGATAGCCCTCTCCTGCCAGGCCTCTCAGCGCATCCAGAGCACATCTGTGATGGGCTGGGGATGGAGCAGGGGCAGAGCGGCAGCTGGAATTGCATTAGCTCTCCCAAGAGCTGCAGATCCTCCCAAGCTCCAGGCAGGGAGTGAAATCCTTCATTAGGCAGCAGTGGGCAAAAGGGTGACCGAGAACCAGGCTCTGCCAGGAAGTGCTGGGAAAATGAGCAGGGCCTGGGAATTGTGGTGAGAGGGGCGGTTCTGCCAGGAAATAAGAGGGGGAATAAATCCTCTCTGATGGAGAGGCTGGTTCCTGCAGCAGCCTGACGTTAATGCTGTGCACACAGAGCTGCTGCCCTGATGCAGAAGCAGGATGGCAGCACACAGGGAGTGGGATGCATGAAAGATGGAACAGCACATCGAGTTTTGGGCTGCTGAGGTGTGGGATTATCCCAGAGAATAAAGCAAACTTCCTAGCACAACACCAAATTAAAATCAGACGGTGGTGCGAGCATAAAACCTCTCTGTGATGCACGTTAGGAGGGCAAAGACAAGAAATGCCAGGATGAAATTTCAGGGAAGGTCTGGGGTGCACTGGAAGAGGGAGAGCAGAAGGCAGCAGTGCTCCGAGTGAGGCAGAGGGTGGCACCTGGAATTACTCAGGGTTTGGGCACTTCCCTGCAGAGCTGCAGCTGGGAGGCTCAGGGTGGGCACAGAAGGAATTTCCCCATGGAAAGGGGGCTCAGGCCTTGGAACTGCCCAGGGAGGGTTGGAGTGCCCATCCCTGGAGGTGCCCAGGAATTCCTGGAGGTGGCACTGAGTGCTCTGGGCTGGGGACAAGGTGGGGATCAGACACAGCTGGCACTGGAAGGGCTGAGGGGGCTTTTCCAGCCTAAAGGATTCTGGGATTCTGGGATTCTCTATCAGGAATGTGCCCCTTGCCCTGCCCCTGTTTTCCTGTTTCAGCAGAGAGCGGTGAGAGCTCCAGACACGAGGGTTGCAAATCCTGTCCACCCCTCTTGGCTTTTGTTTTGTGCTTGTTTGTCCAAGCCTGGCAGAAACACCCTGAAACACCCCAAAAGATGTCAGTACCACCAGCTCTGCAGCAGCGGCTGTGCTGGGGGGGCTAAATTGTAAAATTACATCTGTGCCTCCTCAGAGTAACCACGGAGCTTGGCAGGGACACAGGAGCAGTGAGGGAGGTGCTGGCTGGCACCCCTCCATCAGCATCCCTCGGTGGGCACTGGGCCCAGCATGGCCCAGCTCTGGGCAGGTTTCCTCCAGCCCCTGGAGCTGTGCCAGCCTTGCAGCCTCAGCCCTGACCTGGAGCTTGCTCCCACATGGATCAGCAGCTCCAGGACAAGAGCTGGGGCTGGCGGGCTCTGGGGTCACCTCCTGCACTCCTGCCCTGGCACAGGCAGGCAGCAAAGCCAGCCTGGCATCCCCTGCGAGGGGGCAGCTCCTGGAGAGGCAGCCCTGCTGAGCAGAGCAAACACAGCCGTGAGGGGCTGCAGGGGCTTGGGTCCCCTGCTCTGGGTCAAAGCCCACGGGGGCTGAAGGTTTGTGTGGTGCTGAGCTGGGCACTGCAGTGCTGGCACTGCCCACCCTTCTGCAGATCCCATCGCCTGTTCCACCATTTCATGGCTGTGATGCTCTCCTTTCCCCGCAGTGACCCCAAAACCTCCTGCACCTCCCTTCAGGCTGCGCTCCCTGGTGCCCAAAGGCGAGCACCCTCCCTCCTCCACCACTTGCCCTGCTCTGCTTTCTCTTCTGCCCAGCCCAGGTGCCCTTTGTCCAGCCCAGCACCATGGAGGTGCCCCCCAAGAGCCCCGACGGCAGCGAGAAGTCCCCTCAGTCCAAGGAGCTGATCACCAGCAGCACGGGCAGCACGCTGTGCATGAGCTCCCGCAGCGAGTCCGTGTGGACCAGCGCCCCCAGGAGCAAGTGGGACATTTACCACAAGCCCCTCATCGTGGTGTCCGTGGGAGTGGCCATCTTCCTCTTCGGGGTGGTCATCACCAGCCTGGCCTGCTTCCTGACCAAGCACAAGAAGGTGTACAAGATGTCTGGCCCGGCCTTCCTGTCCCTGGGACTGATGCTCCTGGTGTGCGGCCTGGTCTGGATCCCCATCATCCGCAAGAAGCAGAAGCAGAGGCAGAAGTCCCAGTTCCTGCAGAGCCTCAAGTCCTTCTTCTTCAACCGCTGAGGGCAGCCAGGGCCTTCTCCAGAAGGTTCCCTGCCCTCCTCCAACCCGTGTTGATCAGCCATGAAAACAAACACTTTCTTGTTCTCCCTAGAGGATTTCACCCCATCAGTTCTTCCCTCTGTGGTCTCCAGTGTGAAAATGAACTCTGTGCCTCATCCCAGGGAAAAAGGAGCAGGAATTTTCAGCTGAGCCCAGCAAGGCAGGTCCAAGGTCTCTGCATCACCCCCCTGCCCAAAGAGTGACCCAAGAGCACAAACTGGGTAAAGCACAGCCCCAGAGGAGCCTGGGCTGAAACAAAACCCCCAGGAGGCTCTGCAGGATCCACCGGCAGAGAGGAGCCACAATTCCTTCCAGCTCCCTGATCTGCCTGAGAGGCTGCAGGGTCTGCACAGCATCAGGAGACAGAGCAGAAGCAGAGGGACAAGGACACTGCAGAGGGACACAGACCCTGCAGAGAGACACGGACCCTGCAGAGGGACACGGACCCTGCATAGGGTCCCAGATGCTACAGGGGGTTCCAGATCCTGCAGAAAGTCCCAGATCCTACAGGGGGTTCCAGACCCTGCAGAAGGTCCCAGACCCTGCTGCTCCAGGCACCTGGCAGGGCAGGGACAAGGGAAATGTGTCTGGGAATGGTCTGAGCTGTGGGAGCTCAGAGCTGAGGGCTGATGCCCTCCCGGGAAACTCAGCCTCCCCCTGGCCATCCCTGCCTGAACTCCCCCATTTCTGGCACACATCTCTGCCTGAAGCTGTGCTCCAAGGAGCCTTTCTGTGTCCCAGCCTGGCTGGCAGGGAGCTCGGGCTCACCCTGGCACTGGTGCCAGCCTGTGACCAGGGCTGTGTGCCTGGGCATCCCCTCCATCCTCTCCATGGTCCGTGTGGGCAGAGCTGGAGGTGGCACAGCTGCAGTAGGAGTGTTTGAGCACACGAGTCGCTTTGCCCCAGGCTCAGCCTGGCCCTGAACTCTGTTTCCTGACTGGTGCAGACACCCCTGGGCAGGCAGTGCCAGCTTGTCTGTGCCAGAGCTGGCACAGGAGCCAGCAGAGCTGTTTGTTCCTCAGCCACCCTCGTGCCGTGCCACGCTCGGCTGCTGTTCACAGTCCTGCCCTGGCACAGGCAGCCTCTGCTCCTCCACTGCCCCGGGCAGGGATGCTCCCCAAAACCCCCACTGGGGCAGCTGCAGCCAGAGGGGCACCAGGATTCAGGGTGGGAATCACGGAGCAGCCCCGGTGCCAGCTGGCTGCAGGTGTGGGCATGGGGCATGCCTGGGGCTGTGCTGGGCAGAGACCTGGAACTGGGTCCTGCTGCACTGGGCTGTGCCCAGCAGGGCTGCTCCTGCACTGCCAGGAGAACACAGGGAGCCCCGGTGCCCCTGGCCAAGGAGGAGGCACTCAGTGAAACGTCGGTGGGACAAAAAGGCACCGAGAGCAGGAATTGGATTGGATTCCAGACTGGTCACTGGTAACATGAATGTGAGGTTTCATTAAAGGAAAACGTTTCCAAGGGCTGCTGTGGTCACATCTCTGCTGTGTGGAGAGGGTGAGGTGACAGGGTTTGGGGTGTGGGGCACCCGCTGGGCTGGCTCAGGACAGGGGGAGGACAAGGAGAGGGGCTGGGGCTGGGAGAGGAGTGAGCACTGTGCAGGGGTCAGGAACCTGCCTGGCAAGAGGATGGAGCCTGCCAGGGAAAAGGAAATGCCAAGGAGCAGCAGAGCCTGGTGAGGAGAGGATTCATCCTGAGCTCAGTATTTGCTGCCCAGATTTGTGGGGACAGGGACACAAAGGGACAGGAATGTTAGGGGAAAATCAGATTAACAGGTGGGAGATAACTGTGGGAAAGTGAGATTTATGGGAGAAAATAACTGAGGGGAAAGTCAGATTGACAGGTGAGGGATAACTGAGGGGAAACTCAGATTAATGGGGGAAAATAACTGAGGGGAAAATCAGATTAACAGCAGGGGATAACTGAGGGGAAATTCAGATTAACAGGTAGGAGATAACTGTGGGAAAGTGAGATTAACGGAGGGAAACAACTGAGGGAAAGTCAGATTAACAGCAGGGGGATAACTGCAGGTGAAGTGCAGGAGCAAAGTGGGATCTCCCCTTGGTAGCACAGGGTATAAATTCCTGGTCACTCACTGCCAGGGGAGGAGGGAATTTTGCATTGGAGCTCCCAACAGTGGGAATTGTGTCCTTTTCTTGAAGTGAGCTGCAGCAATTTAGGGGAAGAAAGATGCAGGATAACCTGAGGGCTCCTCACAAGGCTTTCTTAAGGAGCTGGCATAAAATTCACACCCTGCTGTGGCCCAGCAAAACCCCACAGGGCTGCTGGGAACTGAATGTCAGGTGTGCTGTGGCAGGGCTCACCCAGTGAACCTTTACCTGCTTGGGATGTGGGAGGCTGCAGAGACAGGGAGTATCTGTGGATTTAAATGGTTTACGGACAACAGATTTTAAAAAAGGAGACAGTAGAAGCAAGAGAGAAGAATGTGCCATTTAAACTGCACAGCCCAGCAGTGGTGGGCGCTGGAGCAGTCCGTGAGGAGCAGGTCCCAGGAGGCTGCAGAGCTCTGCTGTGCCCTCCTGCCACTGCTGGGCAGGGCAGGGCTGGGCTGGACGGACCTTGGACCAGCCCATGGGCTGCTCCCACCCCTGGGCTGCTCCCATGCACCTCCAAGCCCTGGCTGGCTGCTCCCTGCTAGTCCTCTTCACTCCCACTGAATTCTCTTTGGATCCTGCTGCAATGCTTTGGAGCAGACCAAAGAAAAACACGTTTAGAGGAAAGATCAGGTTTTCCAGCAAACGTAATTATGTCTCACCCAAGCAAGCTCAGATGTGGTCTGCCAGCTTCCCCTGTGCTATAAAAAGAACAGGAAATCCATTCCAAAAGTCATTATCTCTGCAGAGCAGCTCGAGGAGGAAATATTGGCCCTGCATCTCAAAGGTCAGGCAGCAAACCCGCCCGGCAGGCTCGGGTGGAGAACGCCCTGCTCCAGGTGTCTGAGCTGCCTCATTCCTGGGCTTCCACAGCGCCAAACCTGCCCAAAGGTGGGCACAGCCTGGGGCAGACCCCTCTCTGAGGGTCTCACACCCTGCCTGAGTTCCAGGACCTCAGAGGTTCAAAGAAGGCTGGAGGGGGACTGGGGACAAGGGACAGAGGGACAGGACCCAGGGAATGGCTCCCACTGCCAGAGGCAGGGCTGGATGGGATATTGGGAATGAGGAATTGTTC